>NC_058081.1:643547498-643866763 GCF_014858855.1 Bufo gargarizans
TTTCACTAATTTGTCTGTTACATTTTCAGGTGAAATTCACCAATTTTGGGCTGTGATTTACCCCTGTTCTACCTAGTAGACAGCTAAACAAATTTCACTAATTTGTGTGTTACATTTTCGGGTGAAATTCACCAATTTTTGACTGTGATATACCCCTGCTATACCTAGTTGACAGGTTAAGAAATATCTCAAATTTTTCTGTCACATTTTAGGGTGAAATTCACCACTTTTTGGCTGTAATATACCCCTGCTCTACATAGTAGACAGGTAAACAAATTTCTCTAAATTTTCTGTTACATTGTCGGGTGAAATTCACCAATTTTTGGCTGTGATATACCCCTGCTCTATCTAGTAGACAGGTAAACAAATTTCACAAATTTCTTGTTACATTTTAGGGTGAAATTCACCACTTTTTGGCTGTGATATACCCCTGCTCTACCTAGTAGACAGGTAAAAAAAATTCTCTAATCTGTCTGTTACATTTTCGGGTGAAATTCACAAATTTGTGGCTGTGATATACCCCTGCTCTACCTAGTAGACAGATAAACAAATTTCACTAATTTGTTGTTAAATTTTTGGGTGAAATTCAGCAATTTTTGGATGTGATCTACCCCTGCTCTACCTAGTTGACAGGTTAATAAAGTTCACAAATTTTTTTTGTTACATAGTCGGGTGACATTCACTAATTGTTGGCTGTGATATACCCCTTCTCTACCTAGTGGACAGGTTAATACATTTCACAAATTTTTCTGTTACATAGTTGGGTGACATTCACCAATTTCTGGCTGTGATATACCCCTGCTCTACCTAGTAGACGGGTTTATAAATTTCACAAATTTTTCTGTTACATTGTTGGGTGACATTTACCCATTTTTTACTGTGATATACACCTGCTCTACCTAGTAGACATTCTTGGGTGACATTTTACCATTTTTGCTGTGAATAAACATCTGCTCTGCATAGGTGACAGGGACCAAAGTTTTTAAAAATTATCTATTCCATTGGTGGGTTTCCTAAACCCATTCCTGGCAATGAAAAACCCCTGCTCTGCATAGGTGACAGGGACTTAAATTTCTAAAATTCGTCTTTAATTGGCCCTTTTATTCGATCCCTCTGCTTAAATAATTTGTCCCACGTCATCTCGATCACATTGCAGCCACTGACCTCCCTTGGATATGGTCGCCCTTTCTCACGCTCTCTCTCCGGCGTGGAACCTTCATTCGCCGCTAACCATGATCAACATGGTAGGCGCAGAAAAGAACATCGAAAGTTGATAGAGCAGATATCCAATTGGATGGTGGACATCACAGGGACGTGCGACATGGTGGAGCAGTATGTGTGCACACGCCTACACGTACTGACTGATAGGTCTGCCCCCTTCAACTTCTGGGTCTACATATTGGGCATATGGCCTGAGCTTGTCCTTTATGCCTTGGAGGTGCTGGCCTGCTCTGTAGCCAGTGTATTGTCAGAACATTTGTTTAGCGTGGCTGGAGGAAGTTATAACAGGTAATATTTCCCAATGTTTTGGGGTGTACCTTTATTTAAACAATAAGAAATAAAAATAAAACCAAAAAGCAGTGTAAACTACCTCCTCATCCTCTAAAGCCGCTTCCACCTACACCGCCACATCCACCACCTCCTCCACCTACTACTCCATATGGACCTCGTCCTCCAAGATCAAGATTACTATTTTTTATTTTTTACATATTTTATGTTATTTTAAGTCATTTCCCTATCCACATTTGTTTGCAGAGCACTTGCCATGCTCTTAACCCCATTTTAATGCCATTTGCAGCCCTCTAGCCCTTTCCATGACCTTTTTACAGACATTTTAGTGCTCAAAAGTTCGGGTCCCTATTGACTTTAATGGGGTTCGGGTTCGGGGTCAAGTTCGGGTCCAGAACTCAAACTTTTTTGTGAAGTTCGACCGAACCCGTCGAACATCTAAGTGTCCGCTCAACTTTAATTATATTACATTTAACTCCTTAAGGACACAGCCTTATTTCACCTTAAGGACCAGACCATTTTTTGCAAATATGACCAGTGTCACTTTAAGTGGTGATAACTTTAAGACGCTTTTACTTATCCAGGCTATTCTGAGATTGTTTTTTCATCACATATTGTACTTCATGACAGTGGTAAAATGAAGTAAAAAATATGTCATTTTTATTTATAAAAAAATACAAAATTTACCAAAAATTGGGAACAAATTGCAAATTTCCAAATTTCAATTTCTCTACTTCTATAAAACATAGTAATACCTCCAAAAATAGTTATTACCTTACATTCCCTATATGTCTACTTCATGTTTGGATTATCTTGGGAATTACATTTTAGTTTTTGGGGATGTTACAAGGCTTAGAAGTTTAGAAGCAAATCTTGAACATTTTCAGAAATTTTCAAATACCCAATTGCTAGGGACCAGTTCAGGTCTGAAGTCACTTTGTGAGGCTTAAATAATTGAAACCAGCCAAAAATGACCCCATTCTAGTAACTACACTCCTCAAAGTATTCAAAACTGATTTTTACAAACTTTGTTAACCCTTTAGGTGTTGCACAAGAGTTATTGGCAAATGGGAATTAAATTTGAGAATTAAATTTTTTGGGCATATTTTCCATTTTTATCAATTTTTTCCAGTAACAAAGCAAGGGTTAACAGCCAAACAAAATGCTATATTTATTTCCACGATCCAGTAGTTTGCAGAAACATCCCATATGTGGCTGTAAACTACTGTACGGGCACATAGTAGGGCGTAGAGAGTAAGGTGTGCCGTATAGTTTTTGGAAGGCTGATTTTGCTGGACTAGTTTATTTACACCATGTCCCATTTGAAGCCCCCCTGACACCCCCCTAGAGTAGAAACTCAATAAAAGTGACCCCATCTAAGAAACTACACCCTCAAGGTATTCAAAACTAATTTTACAAACTTTGTTAACTCTTTAGGTGTTGCACAAGAGTTATTGGCAAATGGAGATGAAATTTGAGAATTTCAATTTTTTTGCAAATTTTCCATTTTAATCCATTTTTTCCAGTAACAAAGCAAGGGTTAACAGCCAAACAAAATGCTATATTTATTGCCCCGATTCTGTAGTTTTCAGAAACACCCCATATGTGGCGTAAACTACTGTACGGGCACACGGTAGGGCGTAGAGAGAAAGGTGCGCCGTGTGGTTTTTGGAAGGCAGATTTTGCTGGACTGGTTTATTTACACCATGTCCCATTTGAAGCCCCCCTGATGCACCCGTAGAGTAGAAACTCCATAAAAGTGACCCTATCTAAGAAACTACACCCCTCAAGGTATTCAAAACTGATTTTTACAAACTTTGTTAACCCTTTAGGTGTTGCACAAGAGTTATTGGCAAATGGAGATGAAATTTGAGAATTAAAATTTTTGTGCAAATTTTCCATTTTAATCCATTTTTTCCAGTAACAAAGCAAGGGTTAACAGCCAAACAAAATGCTATATTTATTTCTACGATCCAGTAGTTTGCAGAAACACCCCATATGTGGCCGTAAGCTACTGTACGGGCACATGGTAGGGCGTAGAGAGTAAGGTGTGCCGTATAGCTTTTGGAAGGCTGATTTTGCTGGACTGGTTTATTTACACCATGTCCCATTTGAAACCCCTCGATGCTCCCCTAGAGTAGAAACTCCATAATAGTGACTCCACTCAAGGTATTCAAAACTGATTTTTACAAACTTTGTAAGGCTACTTTCACACTAGCGTTCTGCTGTCCGCCCGTGAGCTCCGTTTGAAGGGGCTCACGAGCGGAGCAGAACGCTTCCGTCCAGCCCTGATGCAGTCTGAATGGATGCGGATCCGCTCAGACTGCATCAGTCTGGCGGCGTTCAGCCTCCGCTCCGCTCGCCTCCGCACGGCCAGGCGGACAGCTGAACGCTGCTTGCAGCGTTCAGCTGTCCGCCTGGCCGTGCGGAGGCGTGCGGATCCGTCCAGACTTACAATGTAAGTCAATGGGAACGGATCCGCTTGAAGATGACACCATATGGCTCAATCTTCAAGCGGATCCGTCCCCCATTGACTTTACATTGAAAGTCTGAACGGATCCGCTCAGGCTACTTTCGCACTTAGAAATTTTTCTAAGTTATTAATGCAGACGGATCCGTACTGAATGGAGCCTCCGTCTGCATTAATATGATCGGATCCGTTCAGAACGGATCCGATCAAGCGCAAGTGTGAAAGTAGCCTTAACGCTTTAGGTGTTGCACAAGAGTTATTGGCAAATGGAGATGAAATTTGAGAATTAAAATTTTTGTGCAAATTTTCCATTTTAATCCATTTTTTCCAGTAACAAAGCAAGGGTTAACAGCCAAACAAAATGCTATATTTAATGCCCCGATTCTGTAGTTTGCAGAAACACCCCATATGTGGCCGTAAACTACTATACGGGCACACGGTAGGGCGTAGAGAGAAAGGTGCGCCGTGTGGTTTTTGGAAGGCAGATTTTGCTGGACTGGTTTATTTACACCATGTCCCATTTGAAGCCCCCCTGATGCACCCCTAGAGTAGAAACTCCATAAAAGTGACCCCATCTAAGAAACTACACCCCTCAAGGTATTCAAAACTGATTTTTACAAACGTTGTTAACCCTTTAGGTGTTGCATAAGAGTTATTGGCAAATGGAGATGAAATTTGAGAATTTAAATTTTTGTGCAAATTTTCCATTTTAATCAATTTTTTCCAGTAACAAAGCAAGGGTTAACAGCCAAACAAAATGCTATATTTAATGCCCCGATTCTGTAGTTTGCAGAAACACCCCATATGTGGCCGTAAACTACTGTACGGGCACACGGTAGGGTGTAGAGGAAAAGGTGCGCCGTGTGGTTTTTGGAAGGCAGATTTTGCTGGACTGGTTTATTTACACCATGTCCCATTTGAAGCCCCCCTGACAACCCCCTAGAGTAGAAACTCAATAAAAGTGACCCCATCTAAGAAACTACACCCCTCAAGGTATTCAAAACTAATTTTACAAACTTTGTTAACTCTTTAGGTGTTGCACAAGAGTTATTGGCAAATGGAGATGAAATTTGAGAATTTAAATTTTTGGGCAAATTTTCCATTTTAATCAATTTTTTCCAGTAACAAAGCAAGGGTTAACAGCCAAACAAAATGCTATATTTAATGCCCCGATTCTGTAGTTTTCAGAAACACCCCATATGTGGCCGTAAACTACTGTACGGGCACACGGTAGGGTGTAGAGGAAAAGGTGCGCCGTGTGGTTTTTGGAAGGCAGATTTTGCTGGACTGGTTTATTTACACCATGTCCCATTTGAAGCCCCCCTGACTCCCCCCTAGAGTAGAAACTCCATAAAAGTGACCCCATCTAAGAAACTACACCCCTCAAGGTATTCAAAACTAATTTTACAAACTTTGTTAACTCTTTAGGTGTTGCACAAGAGTTATTGGCAAATGGAGATTAAATTTGAGAATTTCAATTTTTGGGCAAATTTTCCATTTTAATAAATTTTTTCCAGTAACAAAGCAAGGGTTAACAGCTAAACAAAATGCTAAATTTATTGCCCCGATTCTGTAGTTTGCAGAAACACCCCATATGTGGCCGTAAACTACTGTACGGGCACAAGGTAGGGTGTAGAGGAAAAGGTGCGCCGTATGGTTTTTGGAAGGCAGATTTTGCTGGACTGGTTTATTTACACCATGTCCTATTTGAAGCCCCCCTGATGCACCCCTAGGGTAGAAACTCCATAAAAGTGACCACATCTAAGAAACTACTCCCCTCAAGGTATTCAAAACTGGTTTTACAAACTTTGTTAACCCTTTAGGTGTTGCACAAGAGTTATTGGCAAATGGAGATGAAATTTGAGAATTTAAATTTTTTGGCAAAGTTTCCATTTTAATCAATTTTTTCCAGTAACAAAGCAAGGGTTAACAGCCAAACAAAATGCTATATTTATTGCCCCGATTCTGTAGTTTTCAGAAACACCCCATATGTGGCGTAAACTACTGTACGGGCACACGGTAGGGCGTAGAGAGAAAGGTGCGCTGTGTGGTTTTTGGAAGGCAGATTTTGCTGGACTGGTTTATTTACACCATGTCTTATTTGAAGCCCCCCTGATGCACCCCTAGAGTAGAAACTCCATAAAAGTGACCCCATCTAAGAAACTAATCCCCTCAAGGTATTCAAAACTGATTTTACAAACATTGTTAACCCTTGAGGTGTTGCGCAAGAATTATTGGCAAATGGAGATTAAATTTGAGCATTAAAATTTTTGGGCAAATTTTCCATTTTAATCCATTTTTTTCCAGTAACAAAGCAAGGGTTAACAGACAAACAAAATTCTATACTTATTGACCCGATTCTGTAGTTTTCAGAAACACCCCATATGTGGCCGTAAACTACTGTACGGGCACACGGTAGGGCATAGATCGAAAGGTGCACCATGTGGTTTTTGGAAGGCAGATTTTGCTGGACTGGTTTATTTACACCATGTCCCGTTTGAAGCCCCCCTGATGCACTCCTAGAGTAGAAACTCCATAAAAATGACCCCATTTTGGAAACTACGGGATAAGGTGGCAGTTTTGTTCGGACTATTGTTAGGGTACATATGATTTTTGGTTTATCTATATTACATTTTTGTGAGGCAAGGTTACTAAAAATAGAAATTCCGAAATTACATCTCCATTTGCCATAAACTGTTGAGGAACACCTAAAGGGTTAATAAAGTTTGTAAAATCCGTTTTGAATACCTTGAGGGGTGTAGTTTCCTAGATGGGGTTGCTTGTATAGAGTTTCTACTCTAAGGGTGCATCAGGGGGGCTTCAAATGGGACAAGGTGCCAAAAAAACAAAAGGCTTCAAAATCTGCCTTCCAGAAACCATACAGCGTTCCTTTCCTTCTGCGCCCTGCCGTTTGGTCCTACAGCAGTTTACGACCACACATGGGGTGTTTCTGTAAACTGCAGAATCAGGGTAATAAATATTAAGTTTTGTTTGGCTGTTAACCCTTGCTTTGTTACTGGAAAAAACTGATTAAGATCAAAAAATTTGCAAAAAATTGCTGTTTGGACACATTTTTTTTTGACCGTGTTCACCTGAAGGGTTAGGTCATGTGGTATTTTTATAGAGCAGATTCTTACGGAGGCGGCAATACCTAATATGTCTACTTTTTTAAAATGTATTTATGTTTTACACTATATTATCTTTTTTATAAACAATAAGAAACATTTTAGTATCTCCATAGTCTAAGAGTCATATTTTTTTTAGTTTTTAGCCGATTAGGGGCTAATTTTTTGCAGGATGAGGGGACGGTTTTATTGGCACTATTTTGGGGGACATTTGACTTTTTGATCGCTTGCTATTACAATTTTTGTGATGTAAGGTGCCAAAAAAATACCTTTTTTTACACCGTTTTTATTTTATCTTTTTGACCGTGTTCATCTGAGTGGTTAGGTCATGGGGAATTTTTATAGAGCAGATTCCTATGGATGCAGCGATACCTAATATGTCTACTTTTTTATATTTATTTATGTTTTACACTATATTATCTTTTTATAAACAAAAAAACATTTTTTGTATCTCCATAGTCTAAGAGTCAGTTACTATTTTTTTGTTTTTAGCCGATTATCTTAGTTAGGGGCTAATTTTTTCTGGGATGAGAGGACGGTTTTATTGGCACTATTTTGGGGGGCATATGACTTTTTGATCGCTTGCTATTACAATTTTTGTGATGTGAGGTGACAAAAAAATACCTTCGTGTTGATCTGATCTTTAGGTCATGGGGTATTTTTATAGAGAAGATTCTTACGGGCGTGGCGTTACCTAATATGTCTTTTTTTTATTTTAGTTTTACTAACAAATATTTTGGGGAAATTTTTTTTTTTCGTTTTGGTGTCTCAAGTCTGAGAACCATAGTTTTTATCCGATTGTCAGTGGCTAAATTGGGGAAGGGGAATATAAATTTAGTAGTCCGTGGAAGTGTGGTACTCCCTTAAGCAACCAATAATGCAGAGGCTCGGATGATCAGGGCACGTTTCACACTGAGTAGTGGTGTCCTTCCGTATCCCTCTCCTGTGACACACTTGACACCTTTTTTGGGTCCGTCCCTTCTTTCCAGTATAGGGACCAACACCTGGAAAGTGTTGGCCACGGACGATCCGGGCGCCTCCAGTTCCCGAGGTACTCCGGCCTGCTCTTTCCAGGTCAGAAAAGATCAGGTCCTTGAGGACTGCCTCATAGAACTGAAGGAATTTCCCTGTGTTGCAAGGCAACCTGCACCAAGTAGACCGTAACTTTTTTGTACCATACCTGGGTTTTGCACATGGCATTATATGGCTTGAGGACTTGATCACAGAGATCCACTCCTCCCATATATCGATTGTAGTCAACGATACAATTGGGCTTGAGGACCGTTGCCGCGGTACCTCGCACAGGGACAGGGGTGATGCCGTTACTGTGAATTGTGGACAGTACAAGGACATCCCTCTTGTCCTTATATCTGACCAGCAACAGGTTTCCACTGGTAAGGGCACGAGTCTCACCCTTGGGGATAGGTACCTGGGGGGGGGGGGGGGTTAGGGAGGTCGCGTTGATTTTTCCGCACGGTCCCACAAGCGGACGTGGATCTGGCGGCGAGGGACTGGAACAAGGGGATACTAGTATAAAAGTTATCCACGTACAATGATTTGAGCAGGCACCTAGTTCCGATAACCACCCGCTGGGCGGCGGTGATCAGAACTACACATGACGTACCGGTACGTCATGTGTCCTTAAATACCTGGACAACATGCCATACCGGTACATCACGTTTCCGGAACAGGTTAATATAATCACCTCCAATAAAAATAAAAAATAAAATAAAACAATAAAATAACTGTGTCCTGAAAGAGATAAAGATGTTATACATAATATATAAGATTTTTAAAAGCTTGTCATAAACAGTTGTTGATTTTCTTTAAAAAAAATAAATCACCTTGTCCTGTATTTTGATACTGAATAACTACCTTACAAAAGCTTTACGTTACAAAAGCTCTGAAAACTTTACTTTGCAACACACAAACTATTTTTCTAACAAAAGAAAGAACTTGCAATTCTCTTGAGATAATTCCCAAATGATTTAGTGCCTTTTATATAACCATGGATTAGCTCATCCTCTATCTATAATGGCAGAAACAATATAACCAAAGGACTACTAAACTGATGAAGCAAATAGCTGGTGAACCTACTTGAACTATCAGTACCTCCCTTGCTATACGCTAGTGATGGTAAGCTACATTATTTTTCTCTGTCTGTTTATATGCAGTTTTAAATAGACTGATATTTAATGGTGGCAGTGGACTATCTACCTATTATATGCGCCTTGTGCCACTGCACAGGTTGGACATATAGTTTGTCTACCGTTAGGCCAGTGGTGGTCCTTTCACTATTTATACGGGCCCAAAGTTTCATCAATATTCCTGATATTGAGCTATAATACATAAAAATATTTATAAATTTTGGAGGTCATTTATGACCAAATATACGGCACATATTGGCATATATTTGGAGCAGATTTTGTCGCAAATGTGGCTTGCAGCAAAATCTGCAACTTCTTCCCCTTTCATGTCACGTGCACCAGTTCTAAAAAAGGGGGGTTTGGCGTCAGCAGGGAAGAGGGTGGGCCAGCAGGCCCATCTGATTTATCATTTTTTACGACAGTTATTGGCTTTTAAGTTTAGTACCCTTACTGGCGTAGATTTAAGGCTGTTGTACCCCGGCGGTGGATGCACCTAAGTTACAGGGTTAATTAGACCACTGTCTAAAATGCCAGTCTTAACAAATAACCCCGTTTAATTTTATACTATATTGATTTGTTTAATTATTTATTATTAGTCTACATTGTATTTATATGTACCTTTCTTTTCTAGAAATCATGTGAATTAAGTATCAACGACACAATGGTAACAGGATTTGTTCTTTTGGGATTTTCTGGAAATAAACTTTCCCTTTTTACAATCTTTTTATGTACATATATCATAACTGTGGGTGGTAACCTATCTATAATCATTACATATACCCTTAGTCCAAGCCTTCATACGCCGATGTATTTTTTTCTTGCTAATTTTTCCCTCTTGGAAATTCTGTATGTTTCATGTACTGTCCCTAAGATGTTGTCCAGTTTACTGTCAGACTGTAAAGTCATCTCCTACATTGGTTGTGCTGTTCAAATGTATTGTGTCTTGTTGTTTGGTGGAACAGAGTGCTGTATGCTGGCAGCCATGGCTTATGACCGGTATAATGCCATATGTCACCCTCTGTTGTATACTCTGATCATGAAAGAAATAGTCTGTATCCGGCATATAGTGGGATCATATGTCATTGGTGCAGCTAATGCCCTAATACACACAGTGTTCACATTTTCATTACCATTCTGTGGATCCAATGAGATAGACCATTTCTTCTGTGATGTTCCACCGGTGCTAGAACTCTCATGCCAGGATATTTGGGTCAATGAACTTGTGGTATTTTTGGTTGCTGGCTGTGTTATAATTGGTTCATTCATAGTAACAATGATTTCCTATATAAAAATAATTTCAAAAATTCTAAAGCTCCGTTCTGCTTCGGGCAAGAAGAAAACTTTTGCAACCTGTTCTTCTCACTTAATAGCTGTCACAATATTTTATGGTTCAGCAATTTTTATGTATTTTAGACCAAAGTCAAGCTATAGAATTGGGCAAACAAGTCTGGCCTCTTTAATGTATACGGTTATCGCTCCACTCTTAAACCCTTTCATATACAGTCTACGAAACAAAGAAGTCAAATCAAATATCAAAAATATATTTTTTAAGAGAATTAAATTCTGATTTATAATTTCTATTAGGTTTGAATTCTGCCATTTTATTTTCCGAATATATGTGTTTGCATATTGTATATTTTTTAGATTTATACTACATTATGGCCTTTATCAACTGTAGTTAAACCCTCCCCCTTCCCTACCATTCACCTTCTATAGAGTTAAAAACCCCAACTATTGTTTTCTCTTGAACACTTAATGCATAAACAAATTTTATTACAAATAAAAATAATAATAATGATTTGGATTCCCAGTAAAGTTTGACTAATCTGAAGACATTAGTGACTTCATAAGATAAAGGCAACAATCTAAAGAACGTGTCAATTTGTATTTTATAAGGTGTCAGTTTGTATTTTACTTTATGCAACTGGGTAAATTAAATGTAATATCTCTCAATGTAAAGTAATACAACTGTTTCTAAATAACAATATAGCTACTAAAGCTGTGTATAAATTAAACTGAAAACAACTGGAGATCGTAGAGCAAACAAAGGAATTACTGGTTTACTGGTTGTTACAGATACTGGATGAAGAGCTGCTTTGCCAACCAATCAACAGAGGGTCAAACACATCAATGCAAAAAACTCTGAGATCAGGCAAAGCTGCCGGTCAGTGGCAAGCCGAGGTCAGGGCAGGTCGAGTTTGTGAAAATCCAAGAACCAGTCCAAGGATCAGGACAAGCAGCTCAGGGTCAAAAGTGGGAACAGGCACAAATCAGGTCAAGCGGCAGAGAGTCAGAATCCAGGATTCAGGCAGCAGTCAGTACGCAAGCAGACATAGTATAGACAGAGTATAGCTCTTTTGCATGGTCTAGCAAGCTAGAAAGATCTATTGCTAAGGCAAGGGCTGGAACAAACAGCCTAGCATATATTGGAAAGCTAATTAGCTCATTAGTCAAGCATCTGGATCAGAAAGGGAAATTAACCCTTGCAGTGCCATACATAAAAGTCTCTCTAATACACACATAGGAAGAGGCCTTGCAACCAGGCTACGGCATGCAACGTGGGACACAGGATTCTGATGGCTGAGCAGAAGCTATCCACACTGGATGCCTGGATGGAAGTGGGCATGGAGTTCTGCCATGACACTGGTTACAGTATACTAAGATGGAGCACTCAATGTCAATTAGCAGTTTCAAAAGGAAACAAGATTTTGAAATGTATAAAACAGAGATAAAAACTTTTCACTCAAATGTAATATTACCTCTGTATAAACTGCTCTATAAAGACCCCTAATAAACATATAGTACTAGCAGATGATTTATTCATTTGAAGAGCTAATATAACAGTTAATGATGTTCAATTGGTCCAAGAAAATTTTTGAACCCTTTGAGGCTTCACTTAGCCATAGATATTTCTATAACTTTCCTCTGTATGTAACAATTTATTGCCACTAAGAGGAGGTAATACCGGGGAGAGCTAGTCAAAGAAAGACTTCTTCGTCTGGAGGAAAGAAGGTTTGTACACAAACATAGAAGAGGATTCTTTACGGTAAGAGCAGTGAGACTATGGAACTCTCTGCCTGAGGAGGTGGTGATGGTGAGTACAATAAAGGAATTCAAGAGGGGCCTGGATGTATTTCTGGAGTGTAATAATATTACAGGCTATAGCTACTAGAGAGGGGTCGTTGATCCAGGGAGTTATTCTGATTGCCTGATTGGAGTCGGGAGGGAATTTTTTATTCCCCTAAAGTGGAGAAAATTGGCTTCTACCTCACAGGTTTTTTTTTGCCTTCCTCTGGATCAACTTGCAGGATAACAGGCCGAACTGGATGGACAAATGTCTTTTTTCGGCCTTATGTACTATGTTACTATGTAAAGACAAGTTTGGCTGTTTCTGCCACTTCTATCTATATTATAAAAATCTATGTCTGTCTGTCTGTCCGTATATCTGTTTGTCTGTCCCCTTTAGGCATCCAAACCCCTGAACCATTGGATACCAAATTTGGCACATAAGTACATCGGGTGTCTGGTAGGGTTTTCCTAAGGGTCGTGATGCACTTGTTTGCTGTTGTTTTATGTTATCAGCCACTATGTTTGTTTCTCTGTCCTCTGTAAACATCCAAACGCCTGATCCCTTGGACCCCATATTTGTCACATACCGTAAGTGCATCAAGTATTCTGGAACGTTTTCATAAAGGTCCCGACCCACTCTCTTGTTCTCTGTTATCATCTACCATGAAAAGTTGACCAGACATTCAGCCTTTTTTCTGGTAATGTCTTCATTATCTAAAGCTTCTAATTTGACCGTTTTTATCTGCAGCAGAAGGTAGTGCAGTGGAGGTACAGTGGAGAGGTTGCCCAGAAAAAAACCTAAAAAAAATCAGACTACTACTTTCATTTTCAAAAGGACCTTGGTTGCTATGGGCAACTGCCTAATTTTTCTTTTACACCAGTTTAGATAAATCATTCTTCATTGCATCTTATGTTTTTAGGCACATATTAAAGTTTTCGGTCATATGTCTTGAACAGGGAAGGAAACAGCCAGTTGATCTTCCTAACGTTAGTGAGAACCTTTTCTATTGCTATGTTATGCCAGTTTCACATGTGTTTAATATGGACTGACTTTGGGTTTAATGATCTGAACTACCTTCAATACTTGAAGTTTTAAATTAGACATGAGCGAAGTACCATGTGAAATTCGGTTCAGTTCAGGTTCGCCAAATTTTTCAAAAATTTTAGTTCTGACCTGAATCATTTTGGGCCAAACTGAAGCTGCTCTAATTACCCTGAAAATCGGTATACAACACCCTCTAGTCTCCTAGGAATTTTTAGGAAACGTTGTCTCTTTTCGTATACTTTTAATGATAGCTATAGTAAATTATGTCTGAGGGACACTGACACACATACTGTAGTTATGGGTAAACGCATGTTTCACAGTGTTAACATACAGCATATAACACATCGTGCTGGAACATTTGTTATGCTTTTTCATATTACAAAGTGTCCAAAAAATGTCCCATATCAGGGCAGGGGCAGATGATGTTCAAACACACACTGTGTTATGGGATAAAAAAATAAAAAGTGGCTTGGGGACCAAGCGTTCAAAAATTATGGCTTGACAGGTTCAAAATGCCTGCCCATATAACACACAAGTGTTGATTGTCAGAAGAAAAAGTAGCTTGTTGCGAGCAAGGTTTTTTATCCTTCTTCCTTTTAATTGGAAGCATCAACACTGCAATGTGGATGTGGAAACTGTATGATATAGTGGCATGTGGCCGCAATAGTAGCAACAGCAAAAGTAGCATAGTACAGAACAAGGCAGTAGAATGAGTAACATAGTTTATAAGGCCGAATAAAGACATTTGTCCATCCAGTTCGGCCTGTTATCCTGCAAGTTGATCCAGAGGAAGGCAAAAAAATCTGTGAGGTAGAAGTAAATTTTTCCCACTTTAGGGGAGAAAAAATTCCTTCCTGCCTCCAATCAGGTAATCATAATAACTCCCTGGATCAATGATCCCTCTCTAGTAGCTATAGCCTGTAATATTATTACACTCCATAAATATATCCAGGCCCCTCTTGGACTCTTTTAGTGAACTTACCATCGTCACCATCTTAGCAGAGAGTTCCATAATCTCACTTACTGTAAAGAATCCTCTTCTATGTTTGTGTACAAACCTTCTTTCCTCCAGACGCAGAGGATGTCCCCAGTCTATGGGTAGTAGTAGTAGTAATAGTAGTAGTAATAATAATAATAATAGTAGTAATAGTAATAGAAGTAGTAGTGGTACTGATAGCTGTGATAGTGGTTGCAGTAGGGGATCAGCATTGAGGAGCAGCAGCCATAAGCCATATGGTATATATTGGCAGGCAGAGCATGATCTAGGCAGCAGCAGCCTTAAGGAACATGACAATTGGCAAGTTGCAGCAGTGGCATGATGGCAGCGGTGGCATGATGGAGGCAATAGCAGCAGCAGCCGTACAGAACTTAATGGTTGGCAGGTTGGAGCAGTGGCATGATGGTGGCAGTGGCATGATGGAGGCAACAGCAGCCATACAGAACAAGATCGTTGGAAGGTTGCAGCAGTGGCATGATGGTGGTGGTGGTATGATGGAGGCTGCAGTAGAAGCAGCAGCCGTACACAACACAATGGTTGGCAGTCCTCAGTAGTGGCATGAAAGAGAGTGTGCTGTGCCAGTTTGAGCCACTGTTCCAGTCTGCCTGCCCAGAAATACATGGGTCAGGAAAAAGGTATACCCCAGAGACTGGGTGTGGAGGCGGGAGCTATAAGCTAATTACTGCGTACACAGTGTTTCCTGGTGATAATGTAATTTGTCCTCCATTTCTGCGTTAAAGGAAAACATTCCCCCGTTTTGCCTTGATAGCAAGGGTCTAAAACCATCTCTATCCAGTAATAATCAAACTGCTTGATGTCAACAATATGCCTGTCACTGCATTAGGAAGAGGGCATACAGGCTATCGTGCCGAAAAGCCACTTCTTTCTGAGTCCACCCGACACTGAGATGATTGGGTTTCCTGGCCAGTGATATCTTCATCATCGTTCTTTTGCTCCTTCACCTCTGAATCCTCCTTTTCCTCTTGCAGTGGCAGCTCCTCCTCCTCCATGGCAGATTCCCTTTGTGTGTCCCCAACAGCTATAGGGAGAACAGCAAGATGCATTCCTCTTCTGCTGTCATCCCATGCTTCATGAGCATCAGTATCTGTTCTACGATAAATAGGGGAGGGATGACTTTGTTCATGCCGCATTTGTCACTGCTGACATACTTTAGGCTCTACGATGGGCGACAGGCGTCCAACTGCCTGACCTTGAAACAACACATGCTCCCTGCTGCTGAGGCTGTCTGGTGCAAGACAAAATCATTCACAGCTTTACACGGCTTGTACAGGCGTTCGACCATGTGCAATGTGGAATTCCAGGGAGTTGGTATGTTGCAGATTAAGTGGTGTAGCGACAGGACATTCGGTCACTGCAAGTATAGGAGAGTGTTTATTGCCATGTAAGAATGGCTAAAGTGCTTGGACAGTCTCCTGGACTTTGTAAGCACCTTGCAAAAGCTAGTGTACCTATGTAGAAAGTGTAGCGCCAATAGTTAATAAAGTTCGCCATGCATGTGTTTTTTCATCCAAGTTTAGGTCGGACAGGATATTATGCCCATTGTTGCTGACCACCTTGCCCAGTTGGAGTCGATGGAATAACAGCCAGCAAGATGTTTGCTGCATGATATACTTTAGCAACTGCTCGCCGTTGGCTACTTTCTCCCAGGCTGATCAGCTCCAACACAGTGTGGCAACACTTGACCTGACACATATGATAGAAAGGAGAGGTTGTGCGAATGACTCTGTGCCCAGATGCTGCTGGGGACGGGAACAGGAGGAGGCGGAAAGGTGCCTGATGTGGGAGCCTGGCCGACACAAGTATAGGAGGTCAAAAGGACCTGGCCTCGCCTTGAAAGACATGTACAGTCCCTGCCCATAAGAGCTGTTCCAGGTGTCCACCATGGCGTGAACCTTGTTGCACAGCGAGAATCGCAGGGAGCAGATTATTGACTGAAGATGGAGTGAAGGAGGAGTGAATGGGATAAGCGAAAAGGGATGATGGCGATGTGAAAGACACTGTCTGCCTGGCTGCCTGTCACGGAATGTGTACAGGTAACAAGGCAAAGCAACATGTATAAACGACTCGCTGGATCCAAAAACTAAGGAACCAAGGGAGACCCCTGCAGAAGACCTGGCACTTTCCCTGGCTGCTCAGCCTATGCAAAGATCCGGATGGTGGAGGTTTGCATATCCACGAACCTTGACTATAAAGCCCTGAGCACCCTACAATAGTGAGGGGACACGACCACCGGCTCCCTACACAAGACACGGAGGGAGTCAGGGTCACCTGGGATCCAGCAAACAGATATAAACAGATAAAGGTACACTTAGCTTTGAAGCAAACAGGAGGACAGATCAGCGTGCACACACACTCCAGGAAGTAATATAAGCCGCCCAGAAAAGCATTCTGGGGAGGCATTTAAAGGGAAGCAATTAAGACATGACAGCTGAGAGAGGCTGACGAGAGGAGGAGCTGAATACCACAACACAGAAATTCAAGGAGGAGGTTCTGAAAGGCCTCTGTCAGAGCTTCTCAGCTGTCTGGTTGTGACACTGCCACAAGGGGGACTGGGAAAAGGAGGGAACTTCTGTTGCAGTAGCTGGCTGCCACTTTTGCTTGCCCATGGGATACGGTGATGCAACTTCATGTGGTTCAATAGAGCTGCAGAGCCTTCCTTTGGGTTTACCTGCCCATGTCTTACTTTGCTATTGCACAGCTTGCAAAAGACAATGCTTATTAGTGATCAGCAATATGCAAAATAGTTGTGGAGCCCCAGTTATGGGTCTTCAACACAGTGAAAGCCAGATATCCCTCAAAGGAAGGAAAAGCGAGCAAAGGGGTGTCCCCATTTCAGAGATTACCAAAGCCACCATATTAAGTGGCCACTATGTCAAGATCCCGCTCTTTTACAAGCTTTAAGGACGTGACGGGGAAGACCTAAGCCAGCTATCCATCCACAGACAGCTGTTTTGGGGTGTTGCCCCTCATCGGTGTGGAGTAGGATTCTGGCTAACCGGGAGCAATGCCTTGGAGACTACTCAAACAAAACAATGGCTGATCTTAGGGAGACCAGCTACAGAAAACACTGTGGAGCCTCATTTAAGAGTCTCAACACAGCAATCCAAAGTGCAAAGCTCCCTGGGAAACAGTAATATGCTAAAAAGTTGTGGAGCCCCAGTTATGGGTCTTCAATACAGTGAAAGCCAGATATCCCTCAAAGGAAGGAAAAGCGAGCAAAGGGGTGTCCCCATTTCAGAGATTACCAAAGCCACCATATTAAGTGGCCACTATGTCAAGATCCCGTTCTTTTACAAGCTTTAAGGGTGTGACAGGGAAGACCTATGCCAGCTATCCATCCACAGACAGCTGTTTCGGGGTGTTACCCCCTCATCAGTGTGGAGTAGGATTCTGGCTAACCAGGAACAATGCCTTGGAGACTACTCAAACAAAACAATGGCTGATCTTAGGGAGACCAGCTACAGAAAACACTGTGGAGCCTCATTTAAGAGTCTTGACACAGCAATACAAAGTGCAAAGCTCCCTGGGAAACAGTAATATGCAAAATAGTTATGGAGCCCCAATTATGGGTCTTCAACACAGTGAAAGCCACATATCTCTCAAAGGAAGGAAAAGTGAGCAAAGGGGTGTCCCCATTGCAAAGATCACCATATCCACCATATTATGTGGCCCCTATGTCAAGATCCCGCTCTTTTACAAGCTTAAAGGATGTGACGGGGAAGACCTAAGCCAGTTTTCCATTCACAGACAGCTGTTTCTGGGTGTTGCCCCTCATCAGTGTGGAGTAGGATTCTGGCTAACCTAAGATCCCTAAGATCAACCATTGTTTTGTTTGAGTAGTATCCAAGGCATTGTTCCCGGTTAGCCAGAATCACAGCGGATGTTACATCCTTATATACAGTCATCCCTCATAATTTGGCCATAGTCTCCCTACCTTGGTTTTTGAATGTCTACTCCGATTGATCTCCTACTTTTCAGGATTTTGTTTGTCGGGTTGTGCTGTTTCTGCTTAAACACAATGTCTTTATGTTCTCGCAACTTTACTTCCTACAGTTGACAGGAGTTTCCATGGGGGCGAAATTTTCGCCCTCCATGGCAAATATCTACATGGCATGGTGGGAATGCCATTTTTTATTCTCAGCAGATAATCCTTGATCCTTCCTTGGAGGGTGACTCTGCGACTCATCAAGTTCATTCCAGTACCTATCGTAAGGACATGTCAGGTAACACAACTCTCATGGCCACATCATGCCATCCTCCACATGTGGTCCGTAATATCCCTAAAGGGGAATTTATTCGGGCCAAAAGAAATTGTTCTAAAGATGAAGAATTAAACATGGAGATGGAGATTGTGGCCATGAGACTTGCGGAGCGCAGATACCCCCCCTGGACCCTAGACTGAGCAAGAGCCAATGTATTGAACAGATCCAGAGACAAACTTGTTTTTCCGGACAGAGCACAACCCGACCCACAACCATGTATAAACAGGAAATCCAAAGAGCTGTCACTATCAGTGAAGCAAGCCATCATTAGGCTGAAGAAACAAAACAAACCCACCAAAGAGATAGCAAAAACATTGGGCGTGGCCAAAACAACTGTTTGGAACATTCCTTAAAAGAAGGAACGCACCAGTGAGCTCAGCAACACCAAAAGACCCGGAAGACCACGGAAAACAACTGTGGTGGATGAGCGAATAATTATTTCCCTGGTGAAGAACACACCCTTCACAACAGTTGGCCAGATCAAGAACACTCTACAGGAGGTAGGTGTATGTGTGTCAAAGTCAACAATCAAGAGAAGACTTCACCAGAGTGAATACAGAGGGTTCACCACAAGATGTAAACCATTGGTGAGCCTCGTAGGAAGGCCAGATTACAGTTTGCCAAACAACATCTAAAAAAGCCCTCACAGTTCTGGAACAACATCCTATGGACAGATGAGACCAAGATAAACTTGTACCAGAGTGATGGGAAGAGAAGAGTATGGAGAAGGAAAGGAACTGCTCATGATCCTAAGCATACCACCTCATCAGTGAAGCATAGTGGTGGTAGTGTCATGGTGTGGGCATGTATGGCTGCCAATGGAACTGGTTCTCTTGTATTTATTGATGATGTTACTGCTGACAAAAGCAGCAGGATGAATTCTGAAGTGTTTCGGGCAATATTATCTGCTCATATTCAGCCAAATGCTTCAGAACTCATTGGACGGCGCTTCACAGTGCAGATGGATAATGACCCAAAGCATACTGCAAAAGCAACCAAAGAGAAGGGAAATAAGTGGAATGTTATGCAATGGCCAAGTCAATCACCTGACCTAAATCTGTTTAAGCATGCATTTGACTTGCTGATGACAAAACTGAAGGGAAATGCCCCAAGAACAAGCAGGAACTGAAGACAGTTGCAGTAGAGGCCTAACAGAGCATCACCAGGGATAAAACCCAGCATCTGGTGATGTCTTTGCGTTCCAGACTTCAGGCTGTAATTGACTGCAAAGGATTTGCAGCCAAGTATTAAAAAGTGAAAGTTTGATTTATGATTATTATTCTGTCCCATTACTTTTGGTCCCTTAATAAGTGGGAGACACATATGCAAACTGTTGTAATTCCTACACCGTTCACCTGATTTTGATGTAAATACCCTCAAATTAAAGCTGACAGTCTGGAGTTAAAGCACATCTTGTTCGTTTTTTTTTTTTCAAATCCATTGTGGTGGTGTATGGAGCCAAATATGTTAGAATTGAGTTGATGTCCCAATATTTATGGACCTGACTGTATAACACCTCTGTGTGTGTTATCCCACTACTGTGACAGTGTAGTATTATCCCTGTGCTATAACACCAGTGTGTTCATGATCCCTATTATGTGTAACTACTGTAGATAATCTGTGGAATAGAAATAGCAACATGACACAGACTGGAGACAAAAAAAAGCATTTTGCTTTAGGCCTCATGATAATTTGATACACTCCTGGCCATAGGTACTCAAGAGTAGGGTTGAGCGAACCCAAACTGTAAAGTTCAGGTTCGTACCGAACTTTACGTTTTTTTTTTGTAGCCGGACCTGAACCCGAACATTTTCGTAAAAGTTCAGGTTCGGTGTTCAGCGATTTAATGGGGCTTGTTGAAAGCCAATCAACAAGCGTTTAACGCGTGTGCCCTTAGAAGTCATCACAGCCATGCCTACTAATGGCATGGCTGTGATTGGCCAGGTGCAGCATGTGACCCAGCCTCTATATAAGCTGGAGTCACGTAGCACTGCACGTCACTCTGCTCTTACTAGTTGTAGGGATAGGATGCTTCTGCTGTGAGGGAGAGATTAGGAAAGACTCTGATATCTGCACTTGGTGTGAAGTCTGCAATCTACAGTGTTTTTTGTCTGGGAGTGCAATGCAACATTTTTGTACCCTGCCGTGAGCCCAGTGAGAATGAAAAAATAGTTTTAATCCGTCTGTTAGTTAGGTGGGTGTCGGCGGCCATTTTGTGCAACAGCAGTGCACCAGCACTGCATATGTGCCAGGGACAATCCTTTAATCCTGTTCTTGTAGTTCAGTGGCCGACATATACCCATTTTTAAAGTGCACCTGCACTGCATATGTGCCAGGGGAAGGGAAAATAATACAGTCTGTGAGTTCAGGGACCCAGGGGGTGACATCCCATTTTTTTATGTAAAGTACCCCTGTGCTGCATTTCTGAGAGTGAAATATAATCAGTTAAATCCATCTGTTCCATTGTGGGGTGACATATTTAAATATTTTGTTGTAAAGTCCCTCTGAGGCCTGCACTGCATATGTGACAGGCAGGCACATAAATTCAGAAAATCCATCTGTTCCATTGTAGGGGTGACATTGCCACAATTTTTTATCTTAAAAAGCCCATGTGCTTAATTTGTGAGATTGAAATATAATTTATGGTTAAAGAAACCCTTTTTTCTGGGCAATAAAGTACCTTTTTGCCCTGTACTGCATGTCTGACAGTCCAATAAAACAGCCAAATACTGCAGTTACATTTGTTGTTGAAAAATTTTTGCTGCTAGAAAGTACATTTGCGGCCTGCGCTGCATTCCTGTCAGTCAAATAAAACCAGTAAATACCGCTGTTACATTTTTGGGCTTCAAATTCCCATTTTTGGGTGTAAAGTACCTCTGAGGCCTGCAAATGTCAGGCAGGCACATAAATCCATCTGTTCCATTGTAGGGGTGACATAGCCACAATTTTTTATCTTAAAAAACCCATGTGCTTAATTTGTGAGAGTGAAATATAATCTCTGTTAAATCCATCTGTTTCATTTAGGGTTAAAAAAAGTACCTTTTTGCCCTGTGCTGCATTTGTGGTAGTTAAAGAAATACAGTTAAATCCATCAGTTTCATTGTGTGTGAGGAAAAAAAGTTTTTTTGGGGCAATAAAGTACCTTTGCTGCTTTCACTGCATAGCAGACCAGGCAGTAAGTTAAAAAAATTCATCTGTTCCATTGTTGGGTGACATTAACCCATTTTTCCCATCAAAAAAACCCTGCTCTGCATTGTTCACAAGGAACTTAATTTAGTAAAAACATCTGTTACTTTGGAGGGTGACCGGAAAAAATTAGGAGAGCGTCAAACAAGGGACGTGGCACTGGTCGTGGTGCTGCTGGTGTTGGTGGAGCTCCTGTTGCAGGTAGAGGACGTGGTCGATCTGTGCCAGCTACATGCCTAAGTGAAACACCTTCCTTAGGTGTGAGTAGGCAACAGAACCTTCAGCGTTATTTGGTAGGGCCGAATGCAGCTCTATGAATGGTGAGGCCAGAACAAGTATAGGCGATAGTAGATTGGGTGGCTAACAGTGCCTCCAGTTGCTTCACATGGTCTCCCACCCAGTCCCCTGATGAAAGATCAGAGTTGGCACCTGCAGCCCATGGCCATCAGTCTTTCACCTCACCCCCTTGCAAATCAGCCAAGCAGTCTGAGTCCCAAGTCATGCAGCCACTGGCGTACATACAGGGGTCACTCTGGGCTGCCGCCGCTGATTGATCTGAGCCGATGGGGGTCTTTGGGCTGATCTGAGGTCTGATGGGGCTGAGTGGGGGTCTGATGGGGGTCTTTGGGCTGATCTGAGGTCTGATGGGACTGAGTGGGGGTATTTGGGCTGATCTGAGGTCTGATGGGGGCTGACTGGGGTCTTTGGGCTGATCTGAGGTCTGATGGAGCTGAGTGGGGGTCTCATGAAGGTCTTTGGGCTGATCTGAAGTCTGATGGGGCCAAGTGTGGGTCTTTGGACTGAGTGGCGGTCTGATGATGATGGGGGTCTTTGGGCTGTTCTGAGGTCTGATGGGGCTGAGTGGGGGTCTGATGGGGGTCTTTGGACCGATCTGAGGTCTGATGGGGGCTGAGTTGGCTGATACGAGGTCTCTCTGCAGCGGCAGAGAGACTCACTGAGGCCAGAAACGGCCATTTTAGTCAGATTACAGCCACTCTGCAGCTTTGGCTCTAATCTGACTGAAATGGCTGCTGCTGGCCTCAGTCTCTCTGCCACTGCTAATCTTAGGGTGGCCGGACGTCTGGTTTTTAGACTCCTGGTCCGGCACAAGGCCAGGACAGACGGCCAGAAGTTCCCCCATTTTTGATGTTAAGGATGATGGGGTGGCGGGTCCGGCTCAGGTGTGGTCACTTTAAGTACCAATGGCAGGGGGCAGGGCCTGGCAGCATGTCTGGATCACGCTTACGTGATGTTACAAAGTTATTAGCGCTGCAGGTCCGGAAGGAAGTTGGGAACAGAGGAGCGCGGGAGCCACTGCTAGTCTGCCACTGCCCTCTTGGCCAGTAGTCTGACTCTATACTACAGTCACTCACCCCACCTTCGCCTCGTTCTCTCTCTCTATTTCTGCCAGACATTTCTGCCAGCCTGAGCCAGGCCCAAGAGCAGCCCACACTGAGCCCAGCCAGCCTCCAGCATTCAGCCTTGCCAGTTGCCACTGACTTTCAGCAGGTCGATTCAGCAGCTTTCAGCCTGAGCCAGCCCAGCAGGTAATAGTTACTATCTGGCCTTGGTATGTTCTGTATATTATTATATGTGAGCTGGCCTGGTATAAGTTATACATCTTCTGGTATATAAAGATGTATAACTTATGCCAGCTGTACATATATAATTATATACAGGAGATACCCAGGTTATATCATCAGCGTGGTCCACTATATCACTTACTGCTTCCCTCTTCTGCTGCAGTCTCAGCCTCTTCATCCCCCTCTGGAGTGACAGTGGCACCTGCCACCCTTGTAAATAGAGGATGTGGCAGCAACACCACCACCTCGGTCACCAAGCATCTCCACAATGTCTCATGGAAGCGATCAGCTGTCTATCTCCCAAACACTGGAGCAAAAGAGGCCTTTGAAATGCTGTCATTCCGTCTGGTGGACACGGATAGTTTTAATAATCTGACGGCGGTGTCTGTCCCACAGTATGTTGTAGCCAGCCGCCACTACTTTTCCAGGTGAGTCATCCCTTCCCTGCACAACCAAATGGTGGACAAAATCAGGTGTGCACTGCGCAATGCCATCTGTGGCAAGGTCCACATAACTACGGATATGTGGACCAATAAGCACGGTCAGGGACGTTATATCTTTCTAACAGCACACTGGGTAAATGCAGTGGCAGCTGGGTCTGAGGTGGATAGCAGTTTGGCGCATGTCCTTCCACCACCGAGGATTGCAGGGCCTATCTCTTTGCCTCCTGTTGCTTCCTCCTCCTACTCTGCTTCCTCATCCTCTACCAGCTCCTCATCCGATTAGCGTAACACCTTCACCACCAACTTCAGCACAGCAAGGAGGAAATGACAGCAGGCAGTTTTGAAACTTATCTGTTTGGGGGACACACCCCACACGGCACAGGAGCTGTGGACGGACATGGAACAGACTGATGAGTAGTTGGTGCCAGTGAGCCTCAAGCCCGGCTTGGTGGTGTGTTAAAATGGGCAAAATCTCGTAGCAGCTCTGGGCCTATCCGTTTTGACGCACATCACTTGCCTGGCGCATGTGCTAAATTTTGTGGTGCAGAAATTCATGAAAAATTACCCCAATATGTCAGAGCTGCTGCAGAAAGTGCGGGCCGTCTGTGCACACTTTCGACGTTCTCACCGTGCTGCTGCTCGCCCGTCTGCGCTGCAGCGTAACTTCGGCCTTCTCGCTCACCACCTCATATGCGACATGCCAACAAGGTGGAGCTCCACCCTGCACATGATGGCCAGACTGTGCGAGTAGCAGCAAGAAATAATGGAGTTAAAAAAAAAAATATATAAAAATGTACTGAAACAAAGTGGCTTAAACGGGTGGAAATGCTCTAAACCCAAACACTGTAGCGTGTCTATAACCGGGGGAGCAATTCCTGTGCATGCGGTCCGCAGATAACGGCAATTCCCAGCAAAAGATACATACAATGGAGGATGCGGGGGCGGACCACATTTACCACAAAGACATCTTACAAAAAATTATACATTGTGCAGATGAAAAAATATATTAATACAAAAATCACTAGAAAATGCACCAAAATGATACGCAACTGACAATACTAGCTAATTCCTTAAGCCGATGTTAAAAGCTGAGAACTTTGCCAATATCTTCCAGTTAGGAATATATCGGAGCCCCTCATGCACCACATCACGGTGTCTCAGCACGCATGGGGTCCTACCACTAACATACCAGTGGTGTGTGAACAGGGTCTGAACAATGCTAGATACCAACTCACAGCCAGACTCTCACATGTCTCCATAGTGGTATCACCAATGCACTGTGAGGTAGGATAAAGCTGTGAGCCGCACCCACAACAGACCATGTGACACAGAATCTACTAGTTGCAAAAGAATGCCTTGCCTGGCGCATGTGCTGAATTTGGTGGTGCAGAAATTCCTGAAAAATTACCCCAATATGTCAGAGCTGCTGCAGAAAGTGCAGGCCGTCTGTGCGCGCTTTCGGCATTCTTGCCTTGCTGCTGCTCGCCTGTCAGCGCTGTAGCGTAACTTCGGCCTTCCCGCTCACTGCCTCATATGCGACGTGCCCACAAGGTAGAACTCCACCTTGCATATGCTGGCCAGACTGTGCGAGCAGCAGCAGGCGATAGTGGAGTTTCAGCTGCAGCACGCACCAGCGAGTCTCTCTGCGGAACAGCACTACTTCACCACCAATGACTGGGCCTCCATGCGATACCTGTGTGCCTTGTTGCGCTGTTTCGAGTACTCCACCAACATGGCCAATGCCGATGACGCCATTCTCACCGTTACTATCCTACTTCCATGACTCCTTGAAAAAGCGCTTCGGGTGATTATAGAAGAGCATGTGGCACAGGAGGAGGAGGAAGAGGGATCATTTAAAAGGGTTTTAGGCCAGTCATTTACGAGTGACTCCAAGGGTGGGTTCTTGCACCAACATAGGCCAGTTAGACAATTGTCCAGCCAGGGCACAGTTCTGGAGGATGACAAGGTGGAGGAGGAGGAGGAGGAACTTTGTTCACAGCAGGGTGGCACCCAAACCAGCTCATGGGCATCACTGGTGCGTGGCTGGGGGGATACAGAGGACACAGATACACCTCCCACAGAGGACAGCTTATCGTTGCCTCTGGGCAGCCTGGCACACATGAGTGATTATATGCTGCAGTGTCTCCGCAACGACCGCCGAGTTGGACACATTCTAACTTGTGCTGATTACTGGGTGGCCACGCTGCTGGATCCCTGTTACAAGGACAACGTACCGTCCTTAATTCCGTCACTGGAGCTTAAACGGAAGATGCGTGAGTACAAGGGCGCGCTGGTAGACGCGCTGCTGATGGCTTTCCCACCTGACAGCGGGGGCACAGTGGAAGCACAAGGTGAAGGCAGAGGAGGAGGAAGAGGTTGCCAACGCAGCTGGGGCACCGCCAGCACCTCAGAAGGCAGGGTTAGCATGGGCGAAATGTGGAAAAGCTTTGTCAGCACGCCACAACAACCAGCACCACCAGCTGATATGGAACGTCTTAGCAGGAGGCAGCATTTCAGCAAAATGGTGGGTGGGCAGTATGTGTGCACATGCCTTTACGTTCTGACTGATGGCTCTGCCCCCTTCCACTTCTGGGTCTCAAAATTGGGCACATGGCCTGAGCTTGCTCTTTACTATCTTGGAGGTGCTGGCCTGCCCTGCAGCCAGTGTATTGTCTGAACGTGTGTTTATCATGGCAGGGGGCGTTATCACAGACAAGCATAGCTGCCTGTCTACAGCCAATGTGCACAAGCTCACGTTCATTAAAATGAACCAGGCATGGATCCCACAGGACTTGTCCATATCTTGTGCAGAATAGACATGTATACCGGCCTCACCCAGCCATTGTTGTACTCCAGTGCACTTTCTCTTTGTTTTATTTTTTTATATTTCCCAAAGTTTTGGGGTGTACCCAAATTTAACCACTTCAGCCCCGCTAGCTGAAACCCCCTTCATGACCAGAGCACTTTTTACACTTCGGCACTACACTCCTTTCACCGTTTATCGCTCGGTCATGCAACTTACCACCCAAATGAATTTTACCTCCTTTTCTTCTTACTAATAGAGCTTTCATTTGGTGGTATTTTATTGCTGCTGACATTTTTACTTTTTTTGTTATTAATCAAAATGTAACGATTTTTTTGCAAAAAAATGAAATTTTTCACTTTCAGCTGTAAAATTTTGCAAAAAAAACGACATCCATATATAAATTTTTCGCCAAATTTATTGTTCTACATGTCTTTGATAAAAAAAAAATGTTTGGGCAAAAAAAAAATGGTTTGGGTAAAAGTTATAGCGTTTACACACTATGGTACAAAAATGTGAATTTCCGCTTTTTGAAGCAGCTCTGACTTTCTGAGCACCTGTCATGATTCCTGAGGTTCTACAATGCCCAAACAGTAGAAAAACCCCACAAATGACCCCATTTCGGAAAGTAGACACCCTAAGGTATTCGCTGATGGGCATAGTGAGTTCATAGAACTTTTTATTTTTTGTCACAAGTTAGCAGAAAATGATGATGATTTTTATTTTTATTTTTTTCTTACAAAGTCTCATATTCCACTAACTTGCGACAAAAAATAAAAAAATCTAGGAACTCACCATGCCCCTCACAGAATACCTTGGGGTGTCTTATTTCCAAAATGGGGTCACTTGTGGGGTAGTTATACTGCCCTGGCAATTTAGGGGCCCAAATGTGTGAGAAGAACTTTGCAATCAAAATGTGTAAAAAATGACCGGTGAAATCCGAAAGATGCACTTTGGAATATGTGCCCCTTTGCCCACCTTGGCAGCAAAAAAGTGTCACACATCTGGTATCGCCGTACTCAGGAGAAGTTGGGGAATGTGTTTTGGGGTGTCATTTTACATATACCCATGCTGGATGAGAGAAATATCTTGGCAAAAGACAACTTTTCCAATTTTTTTATACAAAGTTGGCATTTGACCAAGATATTTTTCGCACCCAGCATGGGTATATGTAAAATGACACCCTAAAACACATTCCCCAACTTCTCCTGAGTACGGCGATACCAGATGTGTCACACTTTTCTGCTGCCAAGGTGGGCAAAGGGGCACATATTCCAAAGTGCACCTTTTGGATTTTGCAGGCCATTTTTTACACATTTTGATTGCAAGGTACTTCTCACACATTTGGGCCCCTAAATTGCCAGGGCAGTATAACTACGCCACAAGTGACCCCATTTTGGAAAGAAGACACCCCAAGGTATTCCGTGAGGGGCACTGCGAGTTCCTAGAATTTTATTTTTTTTGTCACAAGTTAGCGGAAAATGATGATTTTTTTTTCTTTCTCTTTTTTCCTTACAAAGTCTCATATTCCACTAACTTGCGACAAAAAATAAAAAATTCTAGGAACTCGCCATGCCCCTCACGGAATACCTTGGGGTGTCTTCTTTCCAAAATGGGGTCACTTGTGGCGTAGTTATACTGCCCTGGCAATTTAGGGGCCCAAATGTGTGAGAAGTACCTTGCAATCAAAATGTGTAAAAAATGGCCTGCAAAATCCGAAAGGTGCACTTTGGAATATGTGCCCCTTTGCCCACCTTGGCAGCAAAAAAGTGTGACACATCTGGTATCGCCGTACTCAGGAGAAGTTGGGGAATGTGTTTTGGGGTGTCATTTTACATATACCCATGCTGGGTGAGAGAAATATCCTGGCAAAAGACAACTTTTCCATTTTTTTTATACAAAGTTGGCATTTGATCAAGATGTTTATACGGCGATACCAGATGTGTGACACTTTTTTGCAGCCTAGATGCGCAAAGGTGCCCAAATTCCTTTTAGGAGGGCATTTTTAGACATTTGGATCCCAGACTTCTTCTCACGCTTTAGGGCCCCTAAAAAGCCAGGGCAGTATAAATACCCCACATGTGACCCCACTTTGGAAAGAAGACACCCCAAGGTATCCAATGAGGGGCCTGGCAAGTTCCTAGAATTTTTTTTGTTGTTGCATAAGTTAGCGGAAATTGTTTTTTTGTTTTTTTTTTCTCACAAAGTCTCACTTTCCGCTAACTTAGGACAAAAATTTAAATCTTTCATGGACTCAATATGCCCCTCAGCAAATACCTTGGGGTGTCTTCTTTCCAAAATGGGGTCAGTTGTGGGGTGTTTGTACTGCCCTGGCATTTGAGGGTCTCCGCAATCATTACATGTATGGCCAGCATTAGGAGTTTCTGCTATTCTCCTTATATTGAGCATACAGGTAATGAGATTTTTTTTTCCTTTCAGCCTCTGGGCTGAAAGAAAAAAATTAACGGCACAGATTTCTTCATTCGCATCGATCAATGTGGATGAAAAAATCTCTGCCCAAAAAAAAAAATGGAGGGGAAAGGCGTCTGCCAGGACATAGGAGCTCCGCCCTACATCCATACCCACTTAGCTCGTATGCCCTGGCAAACCAGATTTCTCCATTCACATCAATCGATGTGGATGAATAAATCATTGCCGGGATTTTTTTTTTTTTTTATATATATACAAAGTGTTTGCCAAAGCATAGGAACGCCGCATAGTCTTGCAGCGCCGCATACACCGACTTGCGTGTAATCTGACAGCAGCGCAATGCTTCTGTCAGAATGAACATCAGTGCTGCAGCTAATCGATCGGTTGGTCCACCTGGAAGGTAAAAAAAAAAAAAAAAAAAAAAAAAAACAGGCCGCAACGCAATAATTTTATTAACTTTGCAACAGAACATATAAACTTTAACTTTTTTAACTGAACATTAACCTTTTTGCTTACTGGTGTTTTTTTTTTTTTTTTTTTACCTTTATAGAACAAACCTCTCCTTCCCCATGGGCCAATGTGCAAAGCGCAAATCACCCAAAGATGTGGCGAAGTGCGTTATGCACTTTGTCCCATGTGAAAGGAGACGTTTGCAGCAGCTGTGTGAGTGAATGGGCCCTAAAAGCCCTGTGTGCCTGTCCTGGTGAGATGATCCCTATGCTAATAGCGTACCTGTGAGTGGTACTTCCGGAAACACTCTCCAAAGCATAGGGCAGGGTGGGCAGGACAGTCAGGACAGAAATAGCGGGTGTCACGCCTTATTCCACTCCTGCTACAGACACGACATCTTTTTCGGGGTGACGGTTGGGTTGAGGTACCAGGAACGACATTGGGGAAATGTCGCTCGTGTAGACGGCTAACTACACTGGTGGATGGGGCCACGGAACCTCCTGGGTACAGGAGGTTCTCGATGATCTCTTCCTGAAATTTGAGGATGGATCCAGTTCTCCCAGCCTTACTGTAGAGAACAAAACTATTATACAGAGCCAATTGAATTAAATATACAGACACCTTCTTATACCAGCGTCTGGTTCTGCGGGAAACTAAATACGGAGACAACATCTGGTCATTGAAGTCCACCCCTCCCATGAGCAAATTATAGTCGTGGACTGAGAGGGGCTTTTCAATGACACGGGTTGCTCGCTCAATTTGTATTGTCGTGTCTGCGTGAATGGAGGAGAGCATGTAAACGTCACGCTTGTCTCTCCATTTCACCGCGAGCAGTTCTTCGTTACACAGTGCGGCCCTCTGCCCCCTTGCAAGACGGGTGGTAACGAGCCGTTGGGGGAAGCCCGCGCGACTAGTTCGCGCGGTACCACAGGCGCCAATCCGTTCTAGAAACAAATGCCTAAAGAGGGCCACACTTGTGTAAAAATTGTCCACATAAATATGGTACCCCTTGCCGAATAAGGGTGACACCAAGTCCCAAACTGTCTTCCCACTGCTCCCCAGGTAGTCAGGGCAACCGACCGGCTCCAGGGTTTGATCTTTTCCCTCATAGATCCGAAATTTGTGGGTATAGCCTGTGGCCCTTTCACAGAGCTTATACAATTTGACCCCATACCGGGGTATGTATCAGGGACTCGTCTACGCAGATGTTTTGCTCTGGGGTATACAAATCTGCAAATTTCAGGTTGAAATGGTCTATGAGGGGCCGAATTTTGTGGAGCCGGTCAAAAGCAGGGTGGCCTCTGGGACGGGAGGCGGTGTTGTCACTAAAGTGCAGGAAATGCAGGATGGCCTCAAAACGTGCCCTGGACATAGCAGCAGAGAACATGGGCATGTGATGAATTGGGTTTGTGGACCAATATGACTCCAATTCATGTTTTTTTGTCAGGCCCATGTTGAGGAGGAGGCCCAGAAAAGTTTTAATTTCGGAAACTTGGACTGGTTTCCACCGGAAAGGCTGGGCATAAAAGCTTCCCGGGTTAGCGGTGATAAATTGTGTGGCATACCTGTTTGTTTCGGCCACTACTATGTCTAAGAGCTCCGCAGTCAAGAACAGCTCAAAAAATCCCAGGGCCGAACCAATCTGAGCTGTCTCAACCCGAACTCCAGACTGGGCAGTGAAAGGGAAAACTACAGGTGCGGCTGAAGTTGGGGACTGCCAATCAGGGTTTGCCAGCACCTCAGGGATTCTAGGGGCTCTACGGGCACGTCTTTGCGGTGGCTGCGACGGGGTCACTACTGCACGTGCCACCGTACCAGCTTCAACTGCCCTTCTGGTGCTCGCTACTTCACCAGGTTGTACGGCAGTGCTGGTACTAGGTCCAGGGAGGGCTGGGCTGCTGGTGTATGCCTCACCACGTAATCCGACAGCACCAGCCCCACTCTGCTGCTCTTGAAGCAGATCCTGCGCAACCTGTGGTCTAGCGACACGGGGCCGGGTACGCCTGGTGGTATCAGGGACCTCAGCCTCCTCGTCCGAACTTTGGGTCAGAGAGCCACTGCTTTCTACAGGTTCGTATTCTGACCCGCTAGATTCATCAGATGAGGGTTCCCACTCCTCATCCGACTGGGTCAGAAGCCTGTAGGCCTCTTCAGAGGAATACCCCCTGTTTGACATTTTGGGCAACTAAATTTAGGGGTATTCCCTGAGACTAACCAAGAAAAAAAAAGCAAGCCTGTCTTACAAAGGGGAGGCTAGCGAAGTACCGGAGGCCGCTGCGGTTGATAAAAAATATCAAAACTGATTTTTTTATCGGCGCAGTGCGTGTAAAGTGATTGTGCAGTGATCAAAAAAAATAATTTTTTTTGTCACTGCGGTGGGGCAGGCGTGGGTGAACGCACGTGTGGGCGACCGATCAGGCCTGATCGGGCAAACACTGCGTTTTGGGTGGAGGGCGAACTAAAGGGACACTAATACAATTATAGATCTGACCGTGATCAGTTTTGATCACTTCCAGATACTATAAAAGTACAAATGCTGATTAGCGATACGCTAATCAGCGAATAACGGACTGCGGTGCGGTGGGCTGGGCGCTAACTGATCGCTAACTATCTAACCAAGGGGCCTAAACTATACCTAAAACCTAACGGTCAATACCAGTGAAAAAAAAAAGTGACAGTTTACACTGATCACTTTTTTCCTTTCACTAGTGATTGACAAAGGGGTGATCAAAGGGTTAATTGGGGTTCAGGGGGGTGATCTGGGGCTAAAGTGTGCTGTTTGGTGTACTCACTGTGTAGCCTGCTCCTCTGCTGGATCCAACCGACGAAAAGAACCAGCAGAGGAGCAGGCAGCCATATAACAGATCATATTTACAAATATGATCTGTTATCTGGCTCTGTGATTGGATTTTTTGAAAATCATCAGCTTGCCAGCCGCGATCATTGGCTGGCAAGCTGATGACGAAATGGTCCTCTACGAAATGCCGGCCCGAACTGCGCATGCGCGGGCCGCATAGCGCGTCATCTCACGTCTCGCGAGATGACGCGTATATGCGTCGTTGTGCGCAGCGCTGCCGCCTCCGGACCGCACATCTGCGTTAGGCGGTCCGGAGGCGGTTAAACAAAAAAATAAAATAAAATAAAAAACTAAAACAAAAACCAGTGTTGGCTACCTCTTCCTACACCGCCGCTTCCACCTACACTGCCACATCCACATCTTACTCGACCTTACTCCATATGGCCAAATTTCCTTGCGCTTTGTGGTAACAAATAATTGTCACGACCCTTGGATATGGTCGTGACTCTTAGAGACGCATGCAGTTGCCAGCGGCCAGGTTGGTTGTTTACCACAGGTGAGGGCTGTTAGTTGGTAGCCTCACGTGCGGTTGCCGCTGGCAACGTGGTGTTGTTGGTAGTGTAGCAACCTGAGCTTGTTGCTAGGCGGCTCACTGTCAATGCATGCAGTTGCCTCGGGCAACGTGTGTTTATATGTGTGCACATTCCCTGTTTGGTGTTTACAGGGTTTGAGTTGTATGCACTTCCCCTTTAAGTTGATGTCTTCCCTTCCCTGGTGTTGGAAGGGTTAACTTCCTTCCTAGTGTGTGTGAACTAGGTGTGTCTAGTAATATGTGGTGGGTGTGACCTCAGGCCTCCTTATATGTTGGTGTGTTGGAGTCTAAAGGTCAGTTTGGATTTGGTTCAGCTTGGTGTGGAGCTCTGCTCCTGGGCTGTTTGTGATCCTGTCTGTGTGAGTCACACTTATTTATTATTCTGTTTCCTTTGCTGTGTCTGTTGTCCCCTCCGGTGTGTTTGTCATTCCTCCCCCCACCTGGTGTATGTAGTTATGGTGTGGGTTTTGTCTGGAGGTTTGATTGTGGTGTGTGACGGCTCCGGAAGGGGCGTGCTTTCCCGGAGGGGTTAAGCGAAGGTAAGACCGTGGGTTTCCCAGCCTGGAGCCTCTTTCCATCTTGGCTGCGGCAGGTAAGAGTAGATAACATTGTTATTTTGCTTTGTGACTTACCTGCCGTACTGCTTCACCCATAGCCTTGCATCCTGTCAGCTACTGGGCCTCTGGAGACACCTGTCATCCGTGTCATGGATGCACAGGCATTCTCTGCCCTGTCATCAGGCCTAGGGCGTAGCAGGGATAGCAGGGTCCTAGGTTGGTGAGCATGAGCCCCCTTACCTTATGAGGCGGCTCATGCGCTAGGAGTCTAGGGAGAGTGTTTAGGGTTACGTTAGGAGGTGACCTGCTCCCTGTTCCCGGCTATCTGGCGTTGCAGCCTCAGCTATTGCACGGTGGGGGGTTTTCCCCACTCCCCGCCGTGACATAATAATAAATAAGGGTGACTCACACAGACAGGATCACAAACAGCCCAGGAGCAGAGCTCCACACCAAGCTGAACCAAATCCAAACTGACCTTTAGACTCCAACACACCAACATATAAGGAGGCCTGAGGTCACACCCACCACATATTACTAGACACACCTAGTTCACACACACTAGGAAGGAAGTTAACCCTTCCAACACCAGGGAAGGGAAGACATCAACTTAAAGGGGAAGTGCATACAACTCAAACCCTGTAAACACCAAACAGGGAATGTGCACACATATAAACACACGTTGCCCGAGGCAACCGCATGCATTGACAGTGAGCCGCCTAGCAACAAGCTCAGGCTGCTACACTGCCAACAACACCACGTTGCCAGCGGCAACTGCACGTGAGGCTGCCAATTAACAGCCCTCACCTGTGGTAAACAACCAACCTGGCCGCTGGCAACTGCATGCAGCTCTAAGAGTCACGACCATATCCAAGAGTCGTGACAATAATTTTTCCTAAAATAATGGCTAGAGTTGTCTTACAACGGAAAAAAAATACTTGCATCATCCACTTTCTTGCGCAGAGGCGGTCCACTCCTTTCTTGAGAAGAAAAGACCTGCCGAAGGACCTGTGCTGATCGTGATGATGTCACCATGCGCTCCCAGTGTGTTTAGAGTGATGACATCACCAGGTGATCAAGCTGGGAGTACGCAGTGACATCATTACGCTCAGCACAGGTCATTCGGAAGGTCTTTTTTACTCAATAGAGAAGCGGACTGCCTCTGTGCAAGCAAGTGGATGAAGTGAGTGATTTTTTTTTTTAAACAGGCATGTTGCAGTAGCGTATTACCATTTTTAACGGGTGCACTTCTTTCTAAGCGGCCGTTAAAAATGGTGCCATTGTTTGATAGGCTGAATAGGGTTTTAACATAGCGATTCATAACAAATTAATTTAAAACAAATTGCATTTCTTGTCAGAATTCGGCTAAGCTGTCAAATTGAATTTTTCTAACATTCGCTCATATCTAGACATGCAGCAACATTTTTGTGGGAATATTTTTCCCAAGAAGTAAATCATATTACATCCCAGCTGCAGCACCTACAAAGATTAATGTGTGTGCAGTACTCACAGTCAGCTAATGGCTCGCGATCTTCATGTTTCCCAACTGTTGTCCAATTCTATATTTCCTTTTGCACCTTAGTTTTTTTAATGTCAGCTCATCATCTTATGTCAACACAGATGAAGACATTCTCAATAGGGTGTCACCGCCACTTCTGTGAGAAGGTCTGTTAGATGTTCTTCTCTACCTGCATGAAGTATTTTGTTTTGGTTTCACTTTGTCATCTCCTTTCCTTCTCCCAGCTGTCACCTATTCACACTAATTCTCTCCCTTTATATTCCCTCCCATACTGCCTCACTTTGCGGTTTATACTTCTTCTTGGATTGTGTTCACTGCTGGATGCTGCTTCTGCTGATTCCTCAGATAAGTCTGTTTCCTTTATTTGTGTTTCCTTGCTGGCTTGATTCTAGGTGACCCTGACTCCGTCCGTATTAAGTGCAGGGAGCCGGTGGTCGTGTCCCCTCACTATTATAGGGTTTTCAGGTGTCACATAGTATGAGGTACGTGGACATGCAATCTTTTACCATAAAGACCTTTGCATGGGCAAAGCAGTCGGAGAGAGCTCTAGGGGTTTTATAGTGCTCACCCATATGCTCCTTAGTTTGGGATCAAGCCAGTCGGATGTTTATTTATAAGTTCCAGCTTTCTGCAACACCATCCGTGACATTATAAACTGCCATAACCGTCTTAAGCATGGATCCGGTTTCAGCCTTGATTGACCGCATGCAGGGTCTTTCGCTGGAGGTAGCAGATCTCCGTAAAACTGTGTCTCAGTTTCAGGTGACCGGTTCTGCTGGCGTTCATGGAGTTTGTTCTGAGCCTAAGATCTCGCTTTCGGATACGTTCTCCGGGGGTAGTGAGAATTTTGTTCGCTTTAGAGAGGCTTGCAAACTCCATTTTCGCCTACTTCCCCATTCCTCTGGTGATGAGGAGCAGAGGGTGGGGATCATCATCTCGCTGCTCAGGGAAAACGCTCAGTCTTGGGCCTTTTCGCTGCCGGTCGGGGCACAGCCCCTCCAATCGGTGGATGAATTTTTTGTAGCCCTGGGACAGATATATGATGACCCTGATCGTATTGCTCTGGCTGAATCTAAACTGCGTTTTTTATGCCAGGGTAAACAGTTCGTAGAGATATATTGTTCAGAATTTCGGAGATGGGCAGCTGATACTGGTTGGAATGATGCTGCACTCTGAAGTCAATTTTGCCATGGTCTTTCGGAAAGATTGAAAGATGCATTTGCTTTTCATGAGAGACCAGCCTCGTTAGAATCTGCCATGTCTCTAGCTGTTCGTATTGACAGGCGTCTTAGAGAGAGAGAGAGGAGACTACTCCTTCCTGTCATATTCAGTCCAAGGGCAGTGGGACTGTCTCATTCAGTGCGCAGGGGTCTCAGTCGGTCTCAATCCCCTCTGAGGAAGAGGCCATGCAGCTGGGTTTGCTTGCCTCTGATAGTAGAGGATTCAGCTCTCAGAGGAGGGTTTGTTTCTGTTGTAGGGGTATAAATCATTTGCCAAATGTTTGCCCCTCTAGGAGATTCATAGAGTTTTCTAAAGGTAATAAAAGAAAAACAAAAAGGAAAAAAAACTCTAAAAACTTCCCATTTGCTACTATTGGCAAGGTTGACGCGGAAATTGAAGGTTTGCTATTTACTTGTAGTTCCCGTTTTCTCCTACCTGCCAGGGTGGCGCTAGACAGCAAGAACATTGTTTGTGAGATTTTTGTAGATAGTGGAGCAGCTGTCAATCTCATTGATAATCAATTTTCAATAACGCATGGTTTCCAGGTATGCACTTTGGAAAACAATATACCTGTTTTTGCTATCGATTCCACTCCACTTTCTCAAAGATCGTTAAAGGGCATAGTTCACAATATCCGTTTGACTGTGGGTGACGCTCATGTTGAGGATATGTCATGTTTCGTCATAAGCGGATTACCTACTCCTCTAGTGTTGGGGCTACCCTGGCTCACTAAACATAACCCCACCATTGATTGGCAAGCAAGGCAAATAAATGGTTGGAGTGTGTTTTGCAGAGAGAATTGCTTCACGGCGTCTCTTTCAGAGGTTTCTACCAAGACTGTGCCATCTTTTCTCTTTCCTCTCTGAATTTTCAGATGTGTTTTCCGAGAGTGGTGTCCAGGAGTTGCCCCTGCACCGGGAGTACGACTGCTCTTTTAATCTCATCCCAGGCGCCAAACTGCCAAAATCACCTTTATACAATCTCTCCCAACCTGAAAGTGTCGCTATGCGTACTTATATCTCTGAGAGCCTGAGAAAGGGACAAATCCGACCCTCGAAGTCACCTGTTGCCGCTGGATTTTTTTTGTTAAGAAAAAAGATGGTTCTTTAAGACCTTGTCTGGATTTCAGGGAGCTGAACTGTATCACGATTCGTGACTAGTGATGAGCGGGAGGTGCCATATTCGATTTCGCGATATTTCGTGTTATTTCGTGTTATATTCGTTGAAATCGAATATTCGCAATTATTCCAATTATCGCGAATAATATGCGATTTAAATAAGGCAACGTTCCTATGACTAATTGACTATGGCTAGGCTAATATGTGTATTTTACGAAATTTCTTAATATTGCTCTAACTTCGTCTTTTAGAATATTACGAATATTCTAAAAGACGAAGTTAGAGCAATATTACGAAATTTCGTAAAATACACATATAGATTGTAATTAAGCTAATATAGTGCTATAATCCTTTTTGTTCTCTATTTTTTTTTGCCTCTTCTGAACTTTTGTTAAATATGTACACTATTAAAAAAATTACTATAGCAGTATATTAGCTAAATTACAATCTATGTGTATTTTATGAAATTTCATAATATTGCTCTAATTTCGTATTTTAGAATATTCGTAATATTCTAAAAGACGAAGTTAGAGCAATATTACGAAATTTCATAAAATACACATAGATTGTAATTTAGCTAATATAGTGCTATATTCCTTATTTTTTTCTCTAATTTTCTTTGCCTCTTCTGAACTTAAGTTTTGTAAAATATGTACACTATTAAAAAAATTACTATAGCAGTATATTAGCTAAATTACAATCTATATGTGTATTTTACGAATATTCTTAATACAAACCAGTTGGGACACAACTATACAAATAGTGAATAAAAACTGAATGCAATGATGTGGAGGTGCCAACTTCTAATATTTTATTCAGACTAGAACATAAATCACGAAACAAAAGTTTAAACTGAGAAAATGTACCATTTTAAGGGAAAAATATGTTGAATCAGAATTTCATGGTGTCAACAAATCCCCAAAAAGTTGGGACAAGGCCATTTTCACCACTGTGTGGCATCTCCCCTTCTTCTTACAACACTCAACAGACGTCTGGGGACCGAGGAGACCAGTTTCTCAAGTTTAGAAATAGGAATGCTCTCCCATTCTTGTCTAATACAGGCCTCTAACTGTTCAATCGTCTTGGGCCTTCTTTGTTGCACCTTCCTCTTTATGATGCGCCAAATCGGTGAAAGATCTGGACTGCAGACTGGCCATTTCAGTACCCGGATCCTTCTCCTACGCAGCCATGATGTTGTGATTGATGCAGAATGTGGCCTGGCATTATCTTGTTGAAAAATGCAGGGTCTTCCCTGAAAGAGATGACGTCTGGATGGGAGCATATGTTGTTCTAGAACCTGAATATATTTTTCTGCATTGATGGTGCCTTTCCAGACATGCAAGCTGCCCATGCCACACGCACTCATGCAACCCCACACCATCAGAGATGCAGGCTTCTGAACTGAGCGTTGATATCAACTTGGGTTGTCCTTGTCCTCTTTGGTCCGGATGACATGGCGTCCCAGATTTCCAAAAAGAACTTTGAATCGTGACTCGTCTGACCACAGAACAGTCTTCCATTTTACCACACTCCATTTTAAATGATCCCTGGCCCAGAGAAAACGCCTGAGTGTAGTGTCCCACTAGGTAGGGGTGGGCACTACACAAGGGTCAATTGGTGTGCGCGTTACTCCTACTCACAAGGAACAGAAATGTCATATTTAATTCTGCATTCAATGTATGTTTTAATGTGTTGTTATATGCAATGTACCCCTGTATGATGCAACAGCAGGCCTAGTTGGGTGTAGTTAGACATCCCAGACACTAGAGGGAGATAGGGAGCCCCTAGTATAAATGTCCAGGCCCAGACAGGGAGAGTTAGTGTGTGCAGAGCCAGGAGTCTGAGAAGACATAGGTTAAGAAGCCTGCTCCTGACATGCAGCTGGATAGCCCTGGCTGCTAGTGATGTCCAGGAGGCTGTTGAGAAGCTCCAGCCTGCCTGAGAACAAGAGAGCCTAAGTTAGCTCTGAAGATACCCCAGTTGCAGGAACCAACCTCCTGGGAGAAATCTACAGTTATCCACCTGATAGGAGGAGGCGACCCAGGGTAAGCTAAGTGACCCTGATGGGCAGAGGACCGTAGAAAAGTGTAGCAAGAGTATAATACCTGAGGAGGAAAGTAACCAAGGATTTAAGCCACCCTTTTAGGCATCCGGGCCTTGGGAGATATAAAGCCAGAGCAGGAGTTCTAGAAAGGACACTGTACATTGATTCTGAGGAAAGGTACAACCTGCTGCTGAGTGCTTGTGGAATTTACCCTCAGTGTATCTTGCATGACTATTGCCTGCCATGTTTGTGATTAAGCCCCTTTGTGGAACTGTAATCTGAAGACTGTGCTACACCTGCTGTACAAAGTTGGATTGTTCAGTAAAGTTACGTTTTGGTTCACTATATACTTGTGTACCTTCATCATTCCAACCACCAACCGGCGTGCCACCGTCCAAAGGCACTGGCGTCACAAATACCACAGGGACCTTGCCCCAGGCACACAAAATACCTGTAACATCCAGGGCACCTCAACTACCATCAGGTCTGGTCCCTATCTACAGAGCGTGCCCCAGAGGAACTGTGTCTACCTCTCCTTCACTGCCACGCGCCTGCCCAGGGTTCTTCAAATATAGTGAGTACCCTCGATTGCCCATAACTGTGACCTCACTTCGTCATACCCTGCAGGTCTGGCGTGTTGCATGAGCTTGTGGATCTTGCTTAGAAATGGCTTCTTCTTTGCACTGTAGAGTTTCAGCTGGCAACGGTGGATGGCATGGTGGATTGTGTTCACTGACAATGGTTTCTGGAAGTATTCCTGAGCCCATTCTGTGATTTCCTTTACAGTAGCATTCCTGTTTGATGTGCAGTGTCGTTTAAGGGCCCGGAGATCACGGGCATCCAGTATGGTTTTACGGCCTTGACCCTTACGCACAGAGATTGTTCCAGATTCTCTGAATCTTCGGATGATGTTATGCACAGTTGATGATGATAGATGCAAAGTCTTTGCAATTTTTCTGGGTAACACCTTTCTGATATTGCTCCACTATCTTTCTGCGCAATATTGTGGGAATTGGTTATCCTCTACCCATCTTGGCTTCTGAGAGACACTGCCACTCTGAGAAGCTCTTTTTATACCCAATCATGTTGCCAATTGACCTAATTAGTGTAAGGCTACTTTCACACTAGCGTTCGTCGGTCCGCTCGTGAGCTCCGTTTGAAGGGGCTCACGAGCGGACCCGAACGCAGCCGTCCAGGCCTGATGCAGTCTGAATGGAGCGGATCCGCTCAGACTGCATCAGTCTGGCGGCGTTCAGCCTCCGCTCCGCTCGCCTCCGCACGGACAGGCGGACAGCTGAACGCTGCTTGCAGCGTTCGGGTGTCCGCCTGGCCGTGCGGAGGCGTGCGGATCCGTGCGGATCCGTCCAGACTTACAATGTAAGTCAATGGGGACGGATCCGTTTGAAGATGCCACAATATGGCTCAATCTTCAGGCGGATCCGTCCCCCATTGACTTTACATTGAAAGTCTGGACGGATCCGTACGAAGCTATTTTCACACTTAGCTGTTATATGCTAAAATAATGCAGACGGATCCGTTCTGAACGGAGCCTCCGTCTGCATTATTATGATCGGATCCGTTCAGAACGGATCCGATCGAACGCTAGTGTGAAAGTAGCCTTAATTGGTCTTCCAGCTCTTCGTTATGCTCAAATTTACTTTTTCCAGCCTCTTATTGCTACTTGTCCCAACTTTTTGGGGATTTGTTGACACCGTGAAAATTTTAATCAACGTATTTTTCCTTTAAAATGATACATTTACTCGGATTAAACGTTTGATCTGTCATCTACGTTCTATTACAAATAAAATATTGACATTTGCCATCTCCACATCATTGCATTCAGTTTTATTCACAATTTGTTTAGTGTCCCAACTTTTTTGGAATCCGGTTTGTATTGCTCTAACGTCGTCTTTTAGAATATTCGTAATATTGCTCTAACTTCGTCTTTTAGAATATTACGAATATTCTAAAAGACGAAGTTAGAGCAATATTAAGAATATACGTAAAAAGTTGCAATGCGATTATTATAACTTGAATTAATCGAATTGCGATTCCAACTTAACACTGCTATATTCGTTAATTCTAGCCTAATATGGAATATAGCAGTGCTAAGTTGAAATCGCAATTCGATAATTATAACTTGAATTAATTGGATTGCGATTTCAACTTAGCACTGCTATATTCCATATTAGGCTAGAATTAACGAATATGGAATATAGCAGTGTTAAGTTGGAATCGCAATTCGATTAATTCAAGTTATAATAATCGCATTGCGATTTCAATGTAATTCTCAAATCCGACTGTACATTATAGTATATGGAGACATTCCCATGGTGATGGGGACGCTCTATGAGCACGGAAGTCGGCAGAAGCGGCAATGGGCACTGACTGGAGCAGCCAGGAAGCCAGGAATCCAAAGGACAGGTAAGAACAACTTTAGGGAAGTGGGAAAGAAAAAAATATAGCAATAAAAAAAAAAGAATATTCAATTTCGCGAATATATAGAACTATATTCTAAATATTCGCAAAATCTCGAAGTTGCGATATTCGAGAAAAAAATTCACAATTCGAATATTCGCGCTCAACACTATTCGTGACCCATATCCGCTTCCTCTGATCCCGGACCTGTTTAATCAGATTGTTGGGGCTAAGGTTTTTTCTAAGCTGGATTTAAGAGGGGCATACAACCTAGTCAGGGTCATGGAAGGGGACGAATGGAAGACGGCCTTCAATACCCCTGAGGGTCATTTCGAGAATTTGGTTATGCCTTTCGGTTTGATGAATGCTTCGGCCGTCTTCCAACATTTTGTGAACAGCATTTTTCATCATTTAATGGGGAAATTTGTACTGGTGTATCTGGATGACATTTAGATTTTTTCTCCTGATTTCAAGACTCATCGAGACCACCTATGTCAGGTCTTGCTGATTTTGCGGGATAATAAATTGTATGCTAAACTGGAAAAATGTGTGTTTGCGGTTCCGCAGATTCAATTTCTTGTTTTTCGTCTCTCCGCTTCTGGTTTTCGCATGGACCCTGAGAGGTCCGCGCTGTGCTTGATTGGGAGCTTCCTGAGAATCAGTTTTTGGGTTTTGCCAATTATTACAGAAAGTTCATTTTGAATTATTCCTCTGTTGTTAAGCCACTCACTGGAGTGACTAAAAAGGGGGTCGATTTTTCTTCGTGGTCGGTAGATGCACGTAAAGCCTTTTCTAGTATCAGAGAGAGTTTTGCTTCCGCTCCCATTTTAGTACAACCTCATGTCTCTCTACCTTTTATTGTTGAGGTGGACGCTTCTGAGGTGAGTGTGGGTGCGTCTTATCTCAGGGTCCCTCTCCTGCCAAATGGCGACCGTGTGCCTTTTTCTCAAGGAAACTCTCCTCTGCAGAGAGAAATTACGATGTGGGAGATAGGGAGTTGTTGGCCATCAAATTAGCTTTTGAGGAATGGCGCCATTGGTTAGATGGAGCCAGACACCCTATTACCGTGTTTACCGACCATAAGAATCTGGCCTACTTGGAATCGGCCAAGCGTCTGAACCCAAGACAGGCCAGATGGTCTTCGTTCTTTTCTAGGTTTAATTTTGTTGTTACGCTCCGCCCTGGGGTTAAAAATGTTTTCCGGAAGGGGGGAACTTTGAAGACCTGTGTCCCATTTTGGCTGAAGGGGTGGTCGTCTCTGCTCTTTATCCTGATTTGGAGGCAGAGGTTCAGGCAGCCCAGGCAAAGGCTCCTGATCTTTGTCCCCCTGGGAGGTTGTTTGTGCCTCTCGCTTTACGACACAAGGTTTTTAAGGAGCACCACGATACTGTCCTTGCTGGGCACCCGGGGAGCAGAGCCACAGTGGGTCTCATTGCTCGGAGATTCTGGTGGCCGGCTCTTCGTAAGACGGTTGAGGGTTTTGTGGCAGCCTGCGAGACCTGCGTTCGTGCCAAGGTCCCTCAATCACGGCCATAGGGTTCTCTCCTCCCGTTACCCATTCCTTCCTGTCCTTGGACGCATCTGTCCATGGACTTCATTACGGACCTGCCTCGTTCCTCAGGGAAGACTGTGATTCTGGTAGTAGTGGACCGTTTTAGCAAAATGGCGCATTTCATTCCCTTTTCTGGATTACCCAATGCTAAGACATTGGCGCAAGCGTTTGTTGATCACATTGTTAAATTGCATGGCATTCCTTCAGACATAGTCTCTGATAGGGGCACGCAATTTGTTTCCAGATTCTGGAAGGCCTTCTGTTCTCGCTTGGGGGTTCGGTTGTCGTTCTCTTCGGCTTTTCACCCGCAGTCGAATGGTCAGGCCGAACACGTCAATCAGAATCTGGAGACATATCTGCGCTGTTTTGTGGCGGAGAGTCAGGAGGATTGGTGTTCTTTTTTTGTCCCTTGCTGAGTTTGCTTTAAATAACCGTTGCCAGGAGTCCTCTGATAAGTCACCATTTTTTGGTGCATATGGGTTTCATCTGCAGTTTGGGACATTCTCTGGAGAGGGGTCTTCTGGTTTACCTGATGAGGAGAGATTTTCCTCGTCTTTGTCATTTATTTGGCAAAAGATTCAGGGTAATCTGAAGAGGATGAGTGAGAGATATAAGCGTGTGGTGGATAAGAGACGTGTGCCTGGTCCGGACCTGAATGTGGGTGATCTGGTATGGTTGTCTTCAAAGAATATTAAATTGAAGGTTCCCTCCTGGAAGTTGGGTCCTAAGTTTATTGGGCCTTACAAGATCTTGTCAGTCATCAATCCCGTTGCCTTCCGTCTTGATCTTCCTCAGACTTGGAAGAGCCATAATGTTTTTCACAGGTCCCTATTAAAATCTTATGTCAAACCCACTGTACCCTCCTCTTTGCCCCGTCCTCCGATTGTTGTTGATGGTAATCTTGAATTTCAGGTCTCTAGGATTGTGGATTCTCGCATTGTCCGCGGTTCTCTCCAGTACCTCGTTCATTGGGAGGGTTATGGTCCTGAGGAGAGGATGTGGGTCCCAGTGGCGGACATTAACGCCACTCGTCTTATCAGGGCTTTCCATAGGTCGCATCCTGAGAAGGTGGGCTCTGAGTGTCCGGAGTCCACCCATAGAGGGAGGGGTACTGTCACCGCCACTTCTGTGAGAAGGTCTGTTAGATGTTCTTCTCTACCTGCATGAAGTACTTTGTTTTGGTTTCACTTTGTCATCTCCTTTCCTTCTCCCAGCTGTCAACTATTCACACTAATTCTCTCCCTTTATATTCCCTCCCATACTGCCTCACTTTGCGGTTTATACTTCTTCTTGGATTGTGTTCACTGCTGGATGCTGCTTCTGCTGATTCCTCAGATAAGTTTGTTTCCTTTATTTGTGTTTCCTTGTTTGCTTGATTCTAGGTGACCCTGACTCCGTCCGTATTAAGTGCAGGGAGCCGGTGGTCGTGTCCCCTCACTATTATAGGGTTTTCAGTTGTCACATAGTATGAGGTACGTGGACATGCAATCGTCTACCATAAAGACCTTTGCATGGGAATAGCAGTCAGGGAGAGCTCTAGGGGTTAGTTTGACCTTAGTTTGGGATCAAGCCAGTCGGATGTTTATTTATAAATTCCAGCTTTCTGCAACACCATCCGTGACATAGGGTTTAATCTGGACATACAGAAAAGGTAACTTGTTCTCATAAATAATAACTCTGCAATGTACAAACTGGGAATGTTATATATGCTCAGCAAATGTATAGTGTTATAGAACAGATATGTATTAGGGAATATCATGGAATATCTCATTATATATGTCACCATTTTCACTATTTATTATGAAAAGTATTATCATACAAAGGAACTATGGCTGGTACTATGTATAGGTATATTTTCTGGTATTCTGCATTGAACCTGCTCGAGTGTACTTGACTCTATTTAGCCTTTTTAGTTTTCCACTAAGTCCAAGCTGCTATTAGCACCTAGTATTTGTTTGGTACCACATCCGAGGAGGTTCTAAGTGAGCCAAGTTGATACCATGGACAACATCTGCATGGCGTTTGCATGTTCTCCCCATGTTTGCGTGGGTTTCCTCCCACACTCCAAATACATACTAATCGGCAACTTAGATTGTGAGCCCCATTGAGGACAGCGTGAAGCTAATGTCTGTAAACAGCTGCGGAATATAGCAGCACTATAGAATACCACGATGGTCGCGTAAAAACACTCCTGACTATTGATTGGTCCAAGAGAGTCATCATTACACTGTGCCTCTGTGATGACCAGACATCTTGAGTGGTGTCATATGTACACCTGTAAAATAAGGTATCAACAGCAAGTAGAGCAGACTAGTGTACAGCCTGCGCCATGCCACGGAAATACTAGCTTATGTTCTCTAACTGGTACTGTTATATGTTCTCTGTCTGAATGTATGCATGCTACTGTATGCACGCTGACACTTTTACAACTCTGATGAACTTTACATTGGGGGTATATTTCTGAATACCTCAAAATGGTATTATATATATTTCAAGGATCCATTCCAATCATTTTAGTCTTTTGAGCCAGCCAGAATAGCATAGTCTGCCAGGAACACAAAACAGGTCAAACTGTGATCAAAGAGGAATTCTTTGGACTTCATTTGGCTCTTTGAAGTGAATGGCTCCGTTGCAGTATACATTTGAATAATGTTTATGGGTATACAAACGTATACCCGCTTAGGAAAAGCCAGCAGAGGGCTAAATGCAGTGTGAACCCAGCCTAAAAAGAGTGATTTGTTCTACAAATCCCTGTTTCCCACCATTTCTCCCTTTCCCATTCATGTCCACTTTTTTTTCAAACGCACAGTCACATACGGTATGACTTGCAAATGTGAATACAGTATTAACACATTAAATTCCTGGAAAATATGGTTAGTAATGTATATACGATGTTAGAATCTTGTCACAAATCATATAAAGACACTATGGTATTCTATTATGACTGTCTATAAAAATAGAGCTGAGTTAACCATTGCTCTAATTAGTTTTACTTTAACCCCTGAAGGACCCATAGTATACTCCCTACAGCATGCTGAACAATATACAGTATAACCTCTGCACCGTGCTGTACAGTATACAGTATAATCCATACACCATGCTTTACACTATACAGTATATGTACAGTATACAGTACAGTGGCTCAGTGGTTAGCACTGGTGTCTTGTAGCACTAGGTTCGAATCTAGGTTCAAATCTGACCAAAGACATCTGCATGGAGTTTGTATGTTCTCCCCGTATTTACGTAGGTTTGCTCCAGGTATTCCGGTTTCCTCCCACACTCCAATAGTCAGCCCAGGGTACAGGAGGAGAAAGAGTTGGTCGGCATTCCTAGAAGGTGGTTAATGGTATTAGATGTCAGGTATAGTAAACCACGGCACTCAATTATGTTGCAAAGATAGTGAAGATTTATTTATTCCATCCCAAATTAATAAGTAGCCATTGGCCAACATTTCGATTTAACAAAGACCTTGTTCATGACCTAATATTGTCAGTCAAAGCATTGTAGGGAGGATGGCGTGTGAAGACGTCAATGATAATTTGCCGGTGTAAAGGTGCCTCTGAATACCCGATGAGTACCTCAGTGAAATCTGCTCCATTGAGCAGTGCAAAGGGGCTTTAAGATAGATGCACATTTTTCCAAGAGAAACCAGACCAGACAATCGCTTCACAAACAGGTGAAATGAGGTTTAAACTGGTAATATCTTACAATACAGGTTATAAGAGAAGAAAACAACATCAAATTGTCACGGCTGTTTAAGGGTAACCAGAGCATACACAGTAAGAAGAGCTACTGACCGGACCCAAACTAGGGAAGAGAAAGGGTGACCCCTGTCAGACCCTCAACACTCTCCCTATGCTGCTAAAGCACATGCCCGGATCCAAATGGTGGAACGAGGCATGCCCGCGTACCTTAGACTGATGAGCCCTGTAACCCCTACAATAGTGGAAGGGGCACGGCCACCGATGCCCTGCTCAGAATATGGAGGGAACCGTGGCCACCTCAGATCCAGTCAGGAAATCACCAGGTACATAACAAAGTCTGCACACTTAGCTGATGGAGCTGCAGCCGCAGAGAAGACGGATCCAAGGGCCGCTGGCAATATCCGGAGTGCTTGCAGCAGCAGAACACAGGTCCAGAGAACTAGTAGCTTAAGAAGTGAAGATACTCAAGGCAGAGCTACAACTGAAAAGAGAAATATAATCCACGCCCTGCAATAGGAGGAGGGGTGATTTAAAGGCAGGGAAATCAAACGCAGGAGAGACAGCTGGGAGTAAAGACCTCATCACAGGGGCGGAGAAACAGAACAGTGAGAACACCTCCAAACTCTAAGTGACATCATCACAGGGGTGGAGACACAGAGCTGTGAGAACGTCTCAAAGCTCTGGTAGTGACAGTACCCCCCCCCCCTCTACGGGTGGACTTCGGACACCCAGGACCCACCTTCCCAGGATGAGCCCTATGAAATGCCCTGATAAGGCGAGTGGCTTTAATGTCCGACATCGGAACCCACATCCTCTCCTCAGGACCATAACCCTTCCAATGAACGAGGTACTGAAGAGAACCGCGGACAATGCGAGAGTCCACAATTCTGGAAACCTCAAACTCCAGATTGCCATCAACCAAAATCGGAGGAGGAGGCAAAGAGGAGGGTACCGTGGGCTGGACATATGGTTTTAAGAGAGATCTGTGAAATACATTATGTATCTTCCAAACCCGTGGAAGATCAAGACGGAAGGCAACAGGATTGATGACTGACAAAATTTTATAAGGCCCAATAAACTTGGGACCCAATTTCCAGGAGGGAACCTTAAGTTTAATATTTCTTGTAGACAACCACACCAGATCACCCACATTCAGGTCCGGACCAGGCACACGTCTCTTATCAGCCACACGCTTATACTTCTCACTCATCTTTCTGAGATTACTCTGAATCTTTTGCCAAATGGTAGACAAAGACGAGGAAAATCTCTCCTCCTCAGGTAAACCAGAAAGAGCCCCTCCCGAGAATGTCCCAAACTGCGGATGGAATCCATATGCACCAAAAAATTGTGACTTATCAGAAGATTCCTGACGACGGTTGTTCAAAGCAAACTCAGCAAGAGGGAGAAATGAACACCAATCCTCCTGGTTCTCCGCCACAAAACAGCGCAAATATGTCTCCAGATTCTGATTGAGGCGCTCAGTCTGACCATTCGACTGCGGGTGAAAAGCAGAAGAGAAGGACAGCCGAACCCCCAGGCGAGAACAGAAAGCCTTCCAGAACCTGGACACAAACTGCGTGCCTCTATCGGAAACAATATCAGAGGGAATGCAGTGCAATTTAACAATATGGTCGACAAAAGCTTGCGCCAACGTTTTAGCATTGGGTAAACCAGGGAAAGGAACGAAATGAGCCATCTTGCTAAAACGGTCCACGACCACCAGGATCACCGACTTCCCGAGGAACGAGGAAGATCCGTGATAAAGTCCATGGACAGGTGTGTCCAAGGACGGGAAGGTATGGGTAACGGGAGAAGGGAACCTGAAGGTCGTAAACGAGGGACCTTAGCGCGAGCGCACGTCTCACAAGCAGCCACAAAACCCTCCACAGACTTATGAAGAGCCGGCCACCAAAATCTCCGAGCAATGAGATCTACCGTGGCTCTACTCCCGGGGTGACCAGCAAGAACCATATCATGATGTTCCTTAAAGAGTTTGTGACGTAGCTCAGGAGGCACGAACAACTTCCCGGAGGGACAACGGGCAGGTGCCTCAGTCTGGGCAGCCTGGACCTCGGCCTCCAAATCGGAATATAGAGCAGAAACAACTACCCCCTCCGCCAAAATGGGACCCGGGTCCTCGGAGTTTCCTCCTCCCGGAAAACAGCGAGAGAGAGCATCAGCCTTCACATTCTTGATCCCAGGGCGGAAAGTAACAACAAAATTGAATCTGGAGAAGAACAGAGACCATCTTGCCTGTCTCGGATTCATACGCCTGGCCGACTCCAAGTACGCCAGATTCTTATGGTCGGTAAAAACGGTCATAGGGTGCCTGGCCCCCTCCAACCAATGGCGCCATTCCTCGAAAGCCAACTTGATGGCCAACAACTCCCTATCTCCCACATCATAGTTTCTCTCTGCCGGGGAGAGTTTTCTAGAGAAAAAGGCACAAGGTCGCCATTTGGCAGGAGAGGGGCCCTGGGACAAAACTGCACCCACACCCACCTCGGAAGCATCCACCTCAACAATAAAAGGTAAGGAAACATCGGGATGCACCAAGATGGGAGCAGACGCAAAACTCTCTTTAATCTTAGAAAAGGCTGCAAGCGCCTCCTCCGACCAAGAGGAAAAATCCGTCCCCTTTTTTGTCATGTCAGTAAGGGGTTTGACAATAGAGGAATACTTCAAAATGAACTTTCTGTAGTAGTTAGCAAAACCCAGAAAGCGCATCAATGCCTTCTGATTTTCAGGAAGCTCCCACTCCAACACAGCACGGACCTTCTCCGGATCCATGCGCAAACCAGAAGCAGAGAGGAGAAAACCCAGAAATTTAATCTCCGATACCATAAAAAGACATTTCTCCAGCTTGGCATACAGTTTATTCTCCCGCAGTATCTGCAGGACCTGAAAAAGATGATCCTGATGGGTCTGAACATCAGGGGAAAAAATCAAAATATCATCAAGATACACCAATACAAATTTCCCCATTAAATGATAGAAAATACTATTAACAAAATGCTGAAAGACGGCCGGAGCATTCATCAGGCCGAAAGGCATAACGAGATTCTCGAAATGCCCGTTAGGGGTATTAAAGGCCGTTTTCCATTCATCCCCCTCTCTGACCCTGACCAGGTTGTACGCGCCTCTCAGATCCAATTTGGAAAACACCTTGGCCCCAACAATTTGGTTGAAGAGGTCCGGGATCAGAGGAAGGGGATAGGGATCGCGAATCGTGATACGGTTCAGCTCCCTAAAATCTAAACAAGGTCTCAGAGAGCCATCTTTTTTTTTAACAAAAAAAAAACCCGCGGCAACAGGTGACTTTGAGGTACGAATATGCCCCTTCTCGAGACTCTCGGAGATATAGGTTCGCATTGCGAGTCTTTCCGGTTGTGAGAGATTGTAGAGGCGTGCTTTTGGCAGCTTGGCGCCGGGAATGAGGTTAATGGGACAGTCAAACTCCCGGTGAGGAGGTAGCTCCTGAACACCACTCTCGGAAAACACATCCGAGAAATCAGAGAGAAATGATGGCACAGTTTTAGTAGACACCTCTGCAAAAGTCGCTGTGAGACAATTCTCTCTACAAAAGTCACTCCACTCATTTATTTGCCTTCCTTGCCAATCAATAGTGGGGTTATGTCTAGTGAGCCAGGGTAGCCCCAAAACTAGAGGAGAAGGCAATCCGTTAAGGACAAAACAAGATATCTCCTCCACATGAGTGTCACCTACAGCTAGCCGGATATTGTGAACAATGCCCTTCAGAGATCTCTGCGAGAGTGGAGCAGAGTCGATAGCAAAAACAGGTATATCCTTTTCTAACGTAAAAACCTGAAAACCATGCAAGGCTACAAATTGAGTGTCAATAAGATTGACGGCAGCTCCACTATCGACAAAAATCTCACAAGGAATGACTTTGCTCTCTAGCTCCACCCTGGCAGACAGGAGAAAACGGGAACTGCAGGTCAGAGGAATAGCATCAATTCCCACATCAACTTTGCCCAAAGTAGCAGATGAAGCAGAACTTGATGATCTACCTCTTGAGGTTTTTCTCTTATTATCGTTCTTAGTACAGTTCAGGAATCTCCTAGACGGACAAACATTTGCCAAATGACCTATGCCCCCACAACAAAAACACACCATATTCTGAGGACTAAATCCTCTTTTATCAGGGGCAAGTCGACCTAGCTGCATGGGCTCCTCCTCAGAGGGGAGCGAGACAGGATGAGACCCCTGCATACTGAATGAGTCCGCACCATTGCCCCTAGACTGACAATGGCTGGACGGAGAGGTCTTGTTTCTTTCCCTTAGACGCCTGTCAAGGCGTACCGCCAATGACATGGCAGACTCTAAGGACGTTGGTCTCTCATGGAAAGCAAAGGCATCTTTCAAACCCTCTGAGAGACCATGACAGAACTGACTTCGGAGTGCAGCATCATTCCAGCCTGAATCAGCTGCCCATCTCCGAAATTCAGAACAATAAAACTCCGCAGACAGTTTGTTCTGGCATAAAACACGTAAGTTCGATTCTGCCAGAGCAACACGATCCGGGTCATCATATATCTGCCCCAGGGCCACAAAAAATCTTTCCACGGATCGAAGGGAGGGATCCCCTGATGACAGCGAAAAAGCCCAAGTCTGAGCATTACCCCTGAGCAGGGAGATGACAATCCTCACCCTCTGTTCCTCATTACCAGAGGAGTGGGGACACAAACAAAAATGGAGTTTACATGCCTCTCTGAAGCGAACAAAATTCTCACTGCCCCCGGAGAACGTTTCCGGAAGTGAGACCTTTGGCTCGCAACAGACTCCATGAGCCGGAGCAGAGCCCAATGTTTGTAGCTGAGTCACAGATTGACGGAGATCCGCTACTTCCAAAGAAAGACCCTGCATGCGGTCAACCAAGCCAGAAAGCGGATCCATGTCAACAAGGACGGTTTTGGTGGATTATAATGTCACGGCTGTTTAAGGGTAACCAGAGCATACACAGTAAGAAGAGCTACTGACCGGACCCAAACTAGGGAAGAGAAAGGGTGACCCCTGTCAGACCCTCAACACTCTCCCTATGCTGCTAAAGCACATGCCCGGATCCAAATGGTGGAACGAGGCATGCCCGCGTACCTTAGACTGATGAGCCCTGTAACCCCTACAATAGTGGAAGGGGCACGGCCACCGATGCCCTGCTCAGAATATGGAGGGAACCGTGGCCACCTCAGATCCAGTCAGGAAATCACCAGGTACATAACAAAGTCTGCACACTTAGCTGATGGAGCTGCAGCCGCAGAGAAGACGGATCCAAGGGCCGCTGGCAATATCCGGAGTGCTTGCAGCAGCAGAACACAGGTCCAGAGAACTAGTAGCTTAAGAAGTCAAGATACTCAAGGCAGAGCTACAACTGAAAAGAGAAATATAATCCACGCCCTGCAATAGGAGGAGGAGTGATTTAAAGGCAGGGAAATCAAACGCAGGAGAGACAGCTGGGAGTAAAGACCTCATCACAGGGGCAGAGAAACAGAACAGTGAGAACACCTCCAAACTCTAAGTGACATCATCACAGGGGTGGAGACACAGAGCTGTGAGAACGTCTCAAAGCTCTGGTAGTGACACAAATGTACTTGTCACAAACAGTATATTGGGAGGACCTCGAGAAATCTTAAAAAAAGATTTGCAGTGCTTATTTACAATATCAATAAAGGTTATGAGAAACACACCCTTTCTGTTCATTTCAAAGATGTCCACCATAGGGATCCCAGTCAGTTGAGATGTGCAGTCATTCAGTCTATCAGGAAAGACTGGCGAGGACGGGACATCACTAGTAAATTATCCAGAGCAAAATCCTGAATGATATACTGTATAATTTTGATTCTCTGATCCCTTGGGCCATTAGTGCTGAATTGGAATTGTTTGGTTTTCTTTAGAGTGGGCTGGGTGGATCTTGGTTTAAATTGGTATAACCTTACAATACAGGTTATAAGAGCGTAGAAAACATCATCTGAAAGTGTAGGCCTCTATTAAAGGACAATAAAGTTTTGAGGACATCAATACCTGTTAGGCCTCATATAGTTTACAAAAGAGCACCTAACCTTTTCATTCAAATAGCTCCCACATTATGAGCACCACCAAAACCACCTTTTGGATGGAGATGGGAGGCTTTTATAGATGTAGCAAATGTAGAGGCTGCACTATTATTAATTTTCCTAGAAGAACTACCCTGCTCAAATATACAGTTAATAACATGAAATTAAATAATTACCTGTTGTAGTACGGGGGTGATATACATCAGCAAATGTACTTACCACAAATATCAGAAGGACCTCAAGAAAAATAAGAATCACAGCACATATTTACAATCTGAATATAGGTTATAGGAAACACACCCTTTCAGCTGGTTTCAAAGTCAAAGTCCACCATAGTGATTCCAGTCAGTTTAGGTTTGCTGCCAGTCAGCCAATCAAGAAGGACTGGTGAAGGGGAGACATCACTACCAAATTATCTAGAGCAGAATCATTTATAATTTTGAGTTTCTTATCTCTAGGGGCCTTAGTGTTTAACTGGAATTGTTTGATTTTCTTTAGAGCAGCTGGGTGGATTCCATGCCCGTCCATCCTTTGTTGTTTTACCAGCACATGGATGGTTCTCTGAGCCATACTCTTAGGCCTCTTTCAGACGGGCGTTGCGGGAAAAGGTGCGGGTGCGTTGCGGGAACATGCGTGATTTTTCCGCGCGAGTGCAAAACATTGTAATGCGTTTTGCACTCGCGTGAGAAAAATCGGCATGTTTGGTACCCAAACCCGAACTTCTTCTCAGAAGTTCGGGCTTTGGATCGGTGTTCTGTAGATTGTATTATTTTCCCTTATAACATGGTTATAAGGGAAAATAATAGCATTCTGAATACAGAATGCATAGTAAAATAGCACTGGAGGGATTAAAAAAAATATATTTTTTTTACCTTAATCCACTTGATCGAGCAGCCGGCATCTCTTCTGTCTTCTTTCTTTGCTGTGTGCAGGAACAGGACCTGTGGTGACGTCACTCCGGTCATCACATGGTCCATCACATGATCCATCACCATGGTAAAAGATCATGTGATGGATCAGGGGCGTAACTAGAAGTGACTGGGCCCCACAGCAAATATTTGTAAGGGCCCCCCCAGCGTGCTTCGCATCTCCCTCCTCCTGTGTAAACCCCACTCCTTTGGCACAGTGTAGCGGTATACTGTATATTGTGGGGCACAGTGTAGAGGTATACTGTATATTGTGAGGCACAGTGTAGAGGTATACTGTATATTGTGTGGCACAGTGTAGAGGTATACTGTATATTGTGGGGCACAGTGTAGCAGTATACTGTACATTGTGGGGCACAATATAGAGGTATACTGTACATTGTGGGGCACAGTGTAGAGGTATACTGTATATTGTGGGGCACAGTGTAGCAGTATACTGTACATTGTGGGGCACAATATAGAGGTATACTGTACATTGTGGGGCACAGTGTAGAGGTATACTGTATATTGTGGGGCACAGTGTAGAGGTATACTGTATATTGTGGGGCACAGTGTAGCAGTATATTGTACATTGTGGGGCACAATATAGAGGTATACTGTACATTGTGGGGCACAGTGTAGAGGTATACTGTATATTGTGGGGCACAGTGTAGAGGTATACTGTATATTGTGGGACACAGTGTAGAGGCATACTGTATATTGTGGGGCACAGTGTAGCGGCATACTGTATATTGTGCGGCACAGTGTAGCGGTATACTGTTTATTGTGGGGCACAGTGTAGCAGTATACTGTACATTGTGGGGCACAATATAGAGGTATACTGTACATTGTGGGGCACAGTGTAGAGGTATACTGTATATTGTGGGACAGTGTAGAGGTATACTGTATATTGTGGGGCACAGTGTAGCAGTATACTGTACATTGTGGGGCACAATATAGAGGTATACTGTACATTGTGGGGCACAGTGTAGAGGTATACTGTATATTGTGGGGCACAGTGTAGAGGTATACTGTATATTGTGGGGCACAGTGTAGAGGTATACTGTATATTGTGGGGCACAGTGTAGGCTATATGTGTATAACATAAACATATTTCATATGAACACTTACAATTTCTTGACTTGGCCCTTGGGGATCTCGGACGCCACTTTCACACTTTGGCCGGGGGCTCGGCGGAGCTGATGTTGTGTTTTATCCTAATGAGAAAGATTTTATAATAAGGATTTGGAGAAGAAGCAGAGGGATAGCAGAGCAGGGAGAGGCTGGTGCTGCTACTAGGGGGTCATACCATGGGGAGTAATAAAGCCCACCATAATGCCCACCCAGTAGTAATAATTCTCCTTATAATGTGACAGTGCAAAAATACCCCCTTGTAATGCCCCCAGTTGAGCTAATGTCCCCATAGTGCCCCCATAATGTGCCAGTATAAAATACCCCTATATAGTGCCCCCAGTAAATTCCCCCATAGTGCTCCTCTCCCCCCTTCCTGCTAGTGCCCCCCATAATGTACCAGTATAAAATGCCCCATATATAGTGCCCCAGTAGATGCCCCTCAGTGTCCGGCCTCTGATAGGCTGCCGGCCTAGTGTCCCCCATAATGCCCCCCACTAATGTGCCAGTAAGTGTCCCCATAGATGCCCCCCCATCATGTGCCAGTATCAAGTGCCTCTCCCCCCCCCCACATGTCCCAGTATCATAGTGCCATCTCCCCCCATGTGCCAGTATCAAGTGCCTCTCTCCTTCCCACCCCCCATGTGCCAGTATCATAGTGCCAAACCCCTCCATGTGCCAGTATCAAGTGCCTCTCTTCCCCCCCATGTCCCATTATCATAGTGCCATCTCCCCCCCCAAAAAAGTGCCAGTATTAAGTGCCTCTCCCCCCCATGTGCCAGTATCATAGTGCCAACCCCCCCCACACATGCCAGTATCAAGTGCCTCTCTCCTCCCCCCATGTCCCAGTATCATAGTGCCATCTCCCCCCCCACACACAAAAAAGTGCCAATATCAAGTGCCTCTCTCCCTCCCCCTCCCCCTCCCCATGTGCCAGTATCAGGTTCCTCTCTTTCCCCCCCATGTGCCAGTATCAAGTGCCAACCCCCCATCTCCCCTCCAGGTGCCAGTATCAGGTGCCTCTCCCCCCCCCCATGTCCCAGTATCATAGTGCCATCTCCCCCCCCCCCACACACACACACAAAAAGTGCCAGTATCAAGTGCCTCTCTCCCTCCCCCCCCACCCCATATGCCAGTATCAGGTGCCAACCCCTCTCCCCCCCATGTGCCAGTATCAGGTGCCTCTTCCCCCCCCCATGTGCAAGTATCAGGTGCCAACCCCCCCCCCAGGTGCCAGTATCAGGTGCCACTCTCCCCCCCCCATATGCCAGTATCAGGTGCCACTCTCCCTCCCCCCCCTATGCCAGTATCAGGTGCCACTCTCCCTCCCCCCCCATGCCAGTATCAGGTGCCAACCCCTCTCCCCCCCATGTGCCAGTATCAGGTGCCATCTCCTGGCACATGGGGGGGAGAGGGGTTGGCACCTGATACTGGCATGGGGGGGGAGGGAGAGGTACAGGTGCCAACTCCCCTCCCCCCCAGGTGCCAATATCAGGTGCTAACCGCCCTCCCCCCATGTGCCAGTATCAGGTGCCACTGCCAGTATCAGGTGCCTCCTGCTCCCCCATGGCAGTAACAGTCGGGTATAAAAAAAATAATAATAAACACTTCTACTTACCTCCATGTCAGCGATGCGATGCAGCCTCTTCCTGTATGTCCTTATATGGAGTCAGTGCTTGTATTTCAGAAAAGATTCTGCTGGGATTTGAACCCACGACCTTCTGCTTCAGAGGCAAAGCAGCTAACCGCTAGACCATACCAGCTGCCTTGATGCTGACTGAAAAAATATGAGACTTCTACTGTTATAGCTGGCTAAGTGTACATCTATACACATGACAGCTGCTCATATATAGAGATATAGCAGAGCTGAATGTGCTGAGACAGCTGTCATATACAGATATAGCAGTATCTCAGATATATCTCTATATGACAGCTGTTCCAGCACACTCAGGTCTGCTATATCTCTATATATGATAGCTGCCCCAGCAAACCCAGCTCTGCTACATCTATGCATATGACAGCTGCCCAAACACACCCAGCACTGCTATATCTCTATATATGACAGCTGCTCCAGCACACCCAGCCCTGCTACATCTATATATCTCTAAGTATTGCTATACAGTAGATAGATATATAGAGATATAGCAGAGCTGAGTGTGCTGGGGCAGCTGTCATGTGTATAGATGTAGCAGAGCTGGCTGTGTTTCGGCAGCTGTCATGTGTATAGATGTAGTAGAGCTGGGTTTGCTGGGGCAGTTGTCATATATAGAGATATAGTAGAGCTGATTGTGCTGGGACAGCTGTCATATAGAGATATAGCAGTGCTGGGTGTGTTGGGGGCAGCTGTCCTGTGTATAGATGTAGCAGAGCTGACTGTGTTTCGGCAGCTGTCATGTGTATAGATGTAGTAGAGCTGGGTTTGCTGGTGCAGCTGTCATATATAGAGATATAGCAGAGCTGAGTGTGTTGGGGGCAGCTGTCATGTGTATAGATGTAGCAGAGCTGACTGTGTTTCGGCAGCTGTCATGTGTATAGATGTAGTAGAGCTGGGTTTGCTGGTGCAGCTGTCATATATAGAGATATAGCAGAGCTGAGTGTGTTGGGGACAGCTGTCATGTGTATAGATGTAGCAGAGCTGGCTGTGTTTCGGTAGCTGTCATGTGTATAGATGTAGTAGAGCTGGGTTTGCTGGGGCAGCTGTCATATATAGAGATATAGCAGAGCTGAGTGTGCAGGGACAGCTGTCATATAGAGATATAGCAGTGCTAGGTGTGTTTGGGCAGCTGTCATGTGTATAGATGTACAATTAGCCAGCTATAACAGTAGAAGTCTCATATTTTTTCAATGAGTTGTAATGCAGCCTTTATGGCTGTGAGGGTAAATGCTTTGCCACTGATACACTGCTAGATTGGAGGTTGTGGGTTTGGATCCCAGACCAGGAGACTTTAGCAGACAGTAAAATTAGATCACACTAGCGGCTGCTGTGAAGGGGCCCTGAACACGATATTTAACTAACTTGAAAATAAACTGTCACTCACGCTGCCGGGGCGCCGGGCCCCGAAGCAGCTGCTTCCCCGGTAGTTACGCCACTGCAATCAGTGCAATGGGCCTGACAACGCACCTTATGCACAAAGACTTGACCGAGGCTGGGAAATAGTGGGTGATGTATGTTTGGACAGAATGTGTACGCCATCTAAGATCCACTCCTTCAAGACTTATGTGTTGGGAAACGGACGTGCATCCCACTTCAAACAATGCCCTCACCATTGTGAAGTAAAGGAAAAGCTTCTTGACATCATCCAAGTACCTGATGTTACTCCTGTCCTTTGTGATGACAACCTAGATACCACAGTGTTTTGTACTACAAGTGAGGACAATAAAATAGCCTTGTCAGTTGAAGACAGAGAATTTATCAAAATAATGGATAAGGAATTCTTTCAGGATAAGTCTAACAGCTGGGTTGCACCAATACCTCTTCGTGCTACAAGGGCCAAACTCCCAACCAATCGTGAACAGGCTTTATCCAGATTCAACTCACTTCAGCGAACACTAAGGAACAAGCCTGAAATTAAGAACCATTTCATCGCCTTTATGAAAAGGATCTTCGACAATGATCACACAGAACCAGCGCCACCACTTCAAAGACACGATGAGTGCTGGTATCTGCCTTTCTTCGGAGTGTATCATCCATGTAAGCCAAAACAAATCAGGATAGTATTTGACTCCAGTGCCAAGCATCAAGGTGTATCCCTAAACAATGTTCCGAAACTGGCCCGAATCTAACCAACAACCTTGTAGGCGTACTTATGAGATTTAGAAGATAACTAGTTGCCATAACTGCTGATATTGAACAGATGTTTAATTGCTTCATTGTACGTGAAGACCATAGGAACTTCCTAAGGTTTCTGTGGCACTGTGACAACAACATGGACAATGAGATTATTGAATACTGCATGAAAGTACATGTTTTCGGAAATAGTCCCTCATCCGCTGTTGCAACATACGGTTTACAAAGGACTGCCATTGATGGAGTAAAGGTTTATGGCACGGATGCTCGACACTTCATTGAGAGAGACTTTTATGTTGACGATGGACTTAAGTCTTTACCTACAGACGAAGAAGCCATAGACCTGCTCCAAAAGACACAAGGTATGCTTTCTGAGGCCAACCTCAGACTACACAAAATTGCCTCAAATAGTGTTGCTGTTATGAAAGCCTTTCAACTTGGCGATCATGCCACAGGGTTTAAGGACTTAAATCTGGGAATGGACATGCCACCTATTCAGAGAAGTCTGGGCCTACGGTGGGACTTATTGAAGGACACTTTCAGCCTTTAAGTCAGTTCTACAGACAAGCCATTTACCAAGCGTGGTCTTCTGTCAATGGTAAACAGCCTATACGATCCAATGGGATTTGTGGCTCCCATCACCATACAAGGTAAAGCCTTACTTAGACAGCTCTCAGAGTCTATTAAAGATTGGGATGTCCCACTGCCATCTGACAAGCTTTCAAAGTGGGAGTCCTAGTAGCAATCTCTACACGCCTTAGATGGAATCCATATACCACGTAACTCAGCTTCCCTTGCTATGAGCCGGAGAAAAGAGCTTCACATCTTCAGATGCATCTACTGAGGCAATTGTGGCTGTTGCCTACCTCAAGGTGAGAGAATCTTCTAATCAAACCTACATAGGGTTTCTGTTTGGGAAAGTCAAGTTAGCACCTAAGCCTAAGCACAGAATTCCTAGGCTTGAACTCTATGGGACTGTGCTAGCTGTAGAAATCACAGATTTCATATTATGCAAGCTAGACATTCAGATAGATGACACCAAATTCTACACAGACAGTAAGGTTGTTCTGGGCTACAGAACAGACTAAACGTTTCTATGTCTACATCAGCAACCGCATAGAAAGAATCAGGAAATCATCTAAACCTGAACAATGGCATTATGTCCCATCTGAAATTAACCCTGCAGATCATGCTACTAGGCCAGTGTCTGCAAGTGTATTTGCCAGTTTTTCCTGGTTAACAGGTTCTGAATTCCTGCTGGATCACACAGAAGAGACCACGGCTGACGTCTTCGGTCTTCTAGAACCTGACAAGGATCCAGAGAACCCAACTATCCTTACCCCTGCTACCCTGCTTACCCAGAAGCTTGGGTCTGTTCCTGTTCCACCTGGAAACTTTAAAGACGGAAATCTGTGCTTTGATCAATGGAAGCGAGGAGGGCCATCTTTAACAAGGGGCAAAAGGGGCAGCTGCCCCAGGCCCAGTTGCTCTTGGGGGGCCCAAGGCAGCTACCTCTTGAGCCCTGCTAGCCACTGCCCGGGTGTCAGGCTGTTAGCTACACAGGGGGTGCTACCATGCCATGCCTGCCGACACTCCAGGCAGCGTACTGTGAGAGCTGTGATTCTCTAGGACCTTAGATGACATCATCACCATGTGACCAGTAACCTAGCAATATTACTGGTCACATGGCTATGAGGTCATCAAGGTCATACCAGGAGTGTTGCTGTAGAAGTTTGCCTTAACTGTGAAGCTTTTTTTATGAAGATTACATCAGAAAAGGGTGACAGGGGCTGTTATGCTAATATACCGTAAACTACTGTATAGTAGGGGCCTGTATACTGTGGGGGGCTGTATACTGTGGGGGGCTATACTGCTGTACTGTATAGTGTGGGGTGCTATACTGCATACTGTGTGGTGCTGTATACTATAGGGTGCTATACTGCATACTGTGGGTTGCTGTATACTATAGGGTGCTATACTGCATACTGTGGGGTGCTGGGGTGCACTGTAACGTTAGGGTGAGCCGAGCCCTGGTCTCCTTCCAGCAGAGCGGTGCCCACTTCCAGCCTGAGCCCAGCTGAGCCTAGCTGCCCAGAGCACTGATCCTGAGCCGCTGGAGTCTTCAGAACTGGAAGTATTTACAGTCATTCACTGTGTGTTGTGGATTTTTTGTGTGTGTGTTGTGGTGGAGGGCGTGATTGCCTGCTAAGCTGTGGGAAGGCGGGATCCAGGGGGCCTAAGTTAATTTTTGCCCAGGGTCCAATCAATATTAAAGACTGCCTTGGAAGCGAGTACATAACCTTGCCAACCGCTTCTGGAATTGTTGGAAGAGTTGGAAGAGTATCTTTTCACTCTGCAAGGACACAGGAAATGGCAACGACAGTATCCTAACATAAAAGTTGGAGATCTCGTTCTGCTCAAGGACCAGCAAGCCGAAAGAATCGATTGACCTATGGGACTTGTTGTTAAGAGCGTTCCTAGTGATGATGGTAAGATACGCAAGGTGGTAGTGAAAGTTGCAAGACGAGGGACTGTAAAGACTTTCATCAGGCCTATCAGGGAACCTGCTCTTGCCCTTTGGAGAATGAACTTATTGCATATGTTGCTGAATCCTGCCTGAAACTTCAAGCAAGAAGTGTTTAAACTTTACTTGCTACATTTGAAGTCTTACATTTTAGTTATTGAATTATATGCCTGTTCTCTATATGTTTTTCGGGTCCTCGGACATCAAGCAAATTGCACTGTTGTTTATTTGCAATTATATAACTACCGTTATCGTTTATATAGTGACACGGGGAGTGCGCTGCTACGCAGTTTAATTTATATAGTTTAATTTGTTGAACCATTCATATATTCTATATTCTATATTTGGTCATATGCTCCCATCTAGTGGTCGTTTTTTGTATTGTTCTTAGTTTTTTTTGTTCATCTGTCATTCATTTCTTTGCTCCACCCTTCTTCTGTGTACATCACTTCCTGTATATTTATTCTGCTCCAGGGATTCAAAGGTACACATGTATTCTCATGCAAGCTTGCAAAAGCATCATCTTTTGACCGCAAAACACCACAATCCATCTGTTCTGCTGTACTTTATCTGGCTTTCAGAATAAATCAACTTACACAGATAAACTTGGTGTTGGTGAGTTCAAGCTATCGGATAAGGATTGTTCGCAGTGATTATATCTGCTCATACAGGCCAGGCATAGAGGTCTCACTAGTAGGGATGAGCGAACTCGAACTGTATAGTTCGGGTTCGTACCGAATTTTGGGGTGTCCGTGACACGGACCCGAACCCGGACATTTTCGTAAAAGTCCGGGTTCGGGTTCGGTGTTCGTCGCTTTCTTCGCGCTTTTGTGACGCTTTCTTGGCGCTTTTTGAAAGGCTGCAAAGCAGCCAATCAACAAGCGTCATACTACTTGCCCCAAGAGGCCATCACAGCCATGCCTACTATTGGCATGGCTGTGATTGGCCAGAGCACCATGTGACCCAGCCTCTATTTAAGCTGGAGTCACATAGCGCCGCCCGTCACTCTGCTCTGATTAGCGTAGGGAGAGGTTGCGGCTGCGACAGTAGGGCGAGATTAGGCAGATTAACTCCTCCAAAGGACTTGATTAACTGATCGATCTGCAGCTGTGGATCATTGAGCTGCTGATCCTCAATTGCTCACTGTTTTTAGGCTGCACAGACCGTTTGTCAGTCTCATTTTTCTGGGGTGATCGGCGGCCATTTTGTGTCTTGTGGTGCGCCAGCACAAGCTGCGACCAAGTGCATTTAACCCTCAATGGTGTGGTTGTTTTTTGGCTAAAGCCTACATCAGGGTGAAGCTGTCACACCAAGTGCATTTAACCAGCAATAGTCTGTTCATTTTTTGGCCATATACAAAATCAGGGGCAAGCTGCGCCTGTCACCAAGTGCATTTAACCCTCAATGGTGTGGTTGTTTTTTGGCTAAAGCCTACATCAGGGTGAAGCTGTCACACCAAGTGCATTTAACCAGCAATAGTCTGTTCATTTTTTGGCCATATACAAAATCAGGGGCAAGCTGCGCCTGTCACCAAGTGCATTTAACCCTCAATGGTGTGGTTGTTTTTTGGCTAAAGCCTACATCAGGGTGAAGCTGTCACACCAAGTGCATTTAACCAGCAATAGTCTGTTCATTTTTTGGCCATATACAAAATCAGGGGCAAGCTGCGCCTGTCACCAAGTGCATTTAACCCTCAATGGTGTGGTTGTTTTTTGGCTAAAGCCTACATCAGGGTGAAGCTGTCACACCAAGTGCATTTAACCAGCAATAGTCTGTTCATTTTTTGGCCATATCCCAGTCTAATTCTGTCACTAAATCCATACCGGTCACCCAGCGCCTAAATACTAGGCCTCAAATTTATATCCAGCTAAATCTGTCCCTAGTGCTGTAGCTGGGCGAGTTATTTAGTGTCCGTTCAAGCACATTTCTTGTTCTGGGTTGAAATACAATTCCCAATTTAGCAATTTCATAATTTAGTGGTTCCTGCTATATCAGAGCTATTTGAAATCTATCCCAAAAAGGGTATATAATATTGAAGGTGCACATTGGGTCATTCAGAATAACTTCACACACACCCGCTACTGTGTATTTCCAAGTCTAATTCTGTCACTAAACCCATACCTGTCACCCAGCGCCTAAATACTAGGCCTCAAATTTAAATCCCTCTAAATCTCTCGTTACCCACCGCTGTACTGTTGTTGCTGGGCAAGATATTTAGTGTCCGTCAAAGCACATTTTTTGTTCTGGGTTGAAGTACAATTCCCAATTTAGCAATTTCATAATTTAGTGGTTTCTGCTATATCAGAGCTATTTGAAATCTATCCCAAAAAGGGTATATAATATTGAAGGTGCACATAGGGTCATTCAGAATAACTTCACACACACCCGCTACTGTGTATTTCCAAGTCTAATTCTGTCACTAAACCCATACCTGTCACCCAGCGCCTAAATACTAGGCCTCAAATTTAAATCCCTCTAAATCTCTCGTTACCGTTGTCCTGTTGTAGCTGGGAAAGTTATTTAGTGCCCGTCAAAGCACATTTTTTGTTCTGGGTTGAAGTACAATTCCCAATTTAGCAATTTCATAATTTAGTGGTTCCTGCTATATCAGAGCTATTTGAAATCTATCCCTAAAAGGGTATATAATATTGAAGGTGCACATAGGGTCATTCAGAATAACTTCACACACACCGCTTCTGTGCATTTCCAAGTCTAATTCTGTCACTAAATCCATACCGGTGACCCAGCGCCTAAATACTAGGCCTCAAATTTAATTCCCTCTAAATCTCTCGTTACCCACCGCTGTACTGTTGTTGCTGGGCAAGATATTTAGTGTCCGTCAAAGCACATTTTTTGTTCTGGGTTGAAGTACAATTCCCAATTTAGCAATTTCATAATTTAGTGGTTTCTGCTATATCAGAGCTATTTGAAATCTATCCCTAAAAGGGTATATAATATTGAAGGTGCACATAGGGTCATTCAGAATAACTTCACACACACCCGCTACTGTGTATTTCCAAGTCTAATTCTGTCACTAAACCCATACCTGTCACCCAGCGCCTAAATACTAGGCCTCAAATTTAAATCCCTCTAAATCTCTCGTTACCGTTGTCCTGTTGTAGCTGGGAAAGTTATTTAGTGCCCGTCAAAGCACATTTTTTGTTCTGGGTTGAAGTACAATTCCCAATTTAGCAATTTCATAATTTAGTGGTTCCTGCTATATCAGAGCTATTTGAAATCTATCCCAAAAAGGGTATATAATATTGAAGGTGCACATAGGGTCATTCAGAATAACTTCACACACACGCTTCTGTGCATTTCCAAGTCTAATTCTGTCACTAAATCCATACCGGTGACCCAGCGCCTAAATACTAGGCCTCAAATTTAATTCCCTCTAAATCTCTCGTTACCCACCGCTGTACTGTTGTTGCTGGGCAAGATATTTAGTGTCCGTCAAAGCACATTTTTTGTTCTGGGTTGAAGTACAATTCCCAATTTAGCAATTTCATAATTTAGTGGTTTCTGCTATATCAGAGCTATTTGAAATCTATCCCTAAAAGGGTATATAATATTGAAGGTGCACATAGGGTCATTCAGAATAACTTCACACACACCCGCTACTGTGTATTTCCAAGTCTAATTCTGTCACTAAATCCATACCGGTGACCCAGCGCCTAAATACTAGGCCTCAAATTTAATTCCCTCTAAATCTCTCGTTACCCACCGCTGTACTGTTGTTGCTGGGCAAGATATTTAGTGTCCGTCAAAGCACATTTTTTGTTCTGGGTTGAAGTACAATTCCCAATTTAGCAATTTCATAATTTAGTGGTTTCTGCTATATCAGAGCTATTTGAAATCTATCCCTAAAAGGGTATATAATATTGAAGGTGCACATAGGGTCATTCAGAATAACTTCACACACACGCTTCTGTGCATTTCCAAGTCTAATTCTGTCACTAAATCCATACCGGTGACCCAGCGCCTAAATACTAGGCCTCAAATTTAAATCCCTCTAAATCTCTCGTTACCCACCGCTGTACTGTTGTTGCTGGGCAAGATATTTAGTGTCCGTCAAAGCACATTTTTTGTTCTGGGTTGAAGTACAATTCCCAATTTAGCAATTTCATAATTTAGTGGTTTCTGCTATATCAGAGCTATTTGAAATCTATCCCTAAAAGGGTATATAATATTGAAGGTGCACATAGGGTCATTCAGAATAACTTCACACACACGCTTCTGTGCATTTCCAAGTCTAATTCTGTCACTAAATCCATACCGGTGACCCAGCGCCTAAATACTAGGCCTCAAATTTAAATCCCTCTAAATCTCTCGTTACCCACCACTGTACTGTTGTTGCTGGGCAAGATATTTAGTGTCCGTCAAAGCACATTTTTTGTTCTGGGTTGAAGTACAATTCCCAATTTAGCAATTTCATAATTTAGTGGTTTCTGCTATATCAGAGCTATTTGAAATCTATCCCTAAAAGGGTATATAATATTGAAGGTGCACATTGGGTCATTCAGAATAACTTCACACACACCCGCTACTGTGTATTTCAAGTCTAATTCTGTCACTAAATCCATACCTGTCACCCAGCGCCTAAATACTAGGCCTCAAATTTATATCCCGCTGAATTTGAATACAATACATTGGGCCAAATAATATATTTGTTGTTGTGGTGAACCATAACAATGAGAAAAACATCTAGTAAGGGACGCGGACGTGGACATGGTCGTGGTGGTGTTAGTGGACCCTCTGGTGCTGGGAGAGGACGTGGCCGTTCTGCCACATCCACACGTCCTAGTGTACCAACTACCTCAGGTCCCAGTAGCCGCCAGAATTTACAGCGATATATGGTGGGGCCCAATGCCGTTCTAAGGATGGTAAGGCCTGAGCAGGTACAGGCATTAGTCAATTGGGTGGCCGACAGTGGATCCAGCACGTTCACATTATCTCCCACCCAGTCTTCTGCAGAAAGCGCACAGATGGCGCCTGAAAACCAACCCCATCAGTCTGTCACATCACCCCCATGCATACCAGGGAAACTGTCTCAGCCTCAAGTTATGCAGCAGTCTCTTATGCTGTTTGAAGACTCCGCTGGCAGGGTTTCCCAAGGGCATCCACCTAGCCCTTCCCCAGCGGTGAAAGACATAGAATGCACTGACGCACAACCACTTATGTTTCCTGATGATGAGGACATGGGAATACCACCTCAGCATGTCTCTGATGATGACGAAACACAGGTGCCAACTGCTGCGTCTTTCTGCAGTGTGCAGACTGAACAGGAGGTCAGGGATCAAGACTGGGTGGAAGACGATGCAGGGGACGATGAGGTCCTAGACCCCACATGGAATGAAGGTCGTGCCACTGACTTTCACAGTTCGGAGGAAGAGGCAGTGGTGAGACCGAGCCAACAGCGTAGCAAAAGAGGGAGCAGTGGGCAAAAGCAGAACACCCGCCGCCAAGAGACTCCGCCTGCTACTGACCGCCGCCATCTGGGACCGAGCACCCCAAAGGCAGCTTCAAGGAGTTCCCTGGCATGGCACTTCTTCAAACAATGTGCTGACGACAAGACCCGAGTGGTTTGCACGCTGTGCCATCAGAGCCTGAAGCGAGGCATTAACGTTCTGAACCTGAGCACAACCTGCATGACCAGGCACCTGCATGCAAAGCATGAACTGCAGTGGAGTAAACACCTTAAAACCAAGGAAGTCACTCAGGCTCCCCCTGCTACCTCTTCTGCTGCTGCCGCCTCGGCCTATTCTGCTGCTGCCGCCTCGGCCTCTTCCTCCGCCTCTGGAGGAACGTTGGCACCTGCCGCCCAGCAAACAGGGGATGTACCACCAACACCACCACCACCACCTCCGTCACCAAGCGTCTCAACCATGTCACACGCCAGCGTTCAGCTCTCCATCTCACAAACATTTGATAGAAAGCGTAAATTCCCACCTAGCCACCCTCGATCCCTGGCCCTGAATGCCAGCATTTCTAAACTACTGGCCTATGAAATGCTGTCATTTAGGCTGGTGGACACAGACAGCTTCAAACAGCTCATGTCGCTTGCTGTCCCACAGTATGTTGTTCCCAGCCGGCACTACTTCTCCAAGAGAGCCGTGCCTTCCCTGCACAACCAAGTATCCGATAAAATCAAGTGTGCACTGCGCAACGCCATCTGTAGCAAGGTCCACCTAACCACAGATACGTGGACCAGTAAGCACGGCCAGGGACGCTATATCTCCCTAACTGCACACTGGGTAAATGTAGTGGCAGCTGGGCCCCAGGCGGAGAGCTGTTTGGCGCACGTCCTGCCGCCGCCAAGGATCGCAGGGCAACATTCTTTGCCTCCTGTTGCCACCTCCTCCTTCTCGGCTTCCTCCTCCTCTTCTTCCACCTGCTCATCCAGTCAGCCACACACCTTCACCACCAACTTCAGCACAGCCCGGGGTAAACGTCAGCAGGCCATTCTGAAACTCATATGTTTGGGGGACAGGCCCCACACCGCACAGGAGTTGTGGCGGGGTATTGAACAACAGACCGACGAGTGGTTGCTGCCGGTGAGCCTCAAGCCCGGCCTGGTGGTGTGTGATAATGGGCGAAATCTCGTTGCAGCTCTGGGACTAGCCAATTTGACGCACATCCCTTGCTTGGCGCATGTGCTGAATTTGGTGGTGCAGAAGTTCATTCACAACTACCCCGACATGTCAGAGCTGCTGCATAAAGTGCGGGCCGTCTGTTCGCGCTTCCGGCGTTCACATCCTGCCGCTGCTCGCCTGTCTGCGCTACAGCGTAACTTCGGCCTTCCCGCTCACCGCCTCATATGCGACGTGCCCACCAGGTGGAACTCCACCTTGCACATGCTGGACAGACTGTGCGAGCAGCAGCAGGCCATAGTGGAGTTTCAGCTGCAGCACGCACGGGTCAGTCGCACTACAGAACAGCACCACTTCACCACCAATGACTGGGCCTCCATGCGAGACCTGTGTGCCCTGTTGCGCTGTTTCGAGTACTCCACCAACATGGCCAGTGGCGATGACACCGTTATCAGCGTTACAATACCACTTCTATGTCTCCTTGAGAAAACACTTAGGGCGATGATGGAACAGGAGGTGGCCCAGGAGGAGGAGGAGGAGGATGAGGAAGAGGGGTCATTTTTAGCACTTTCAGGCCAGTCTCTTCGAAGTGACTCAGAGGGAGGTTTTTTGCAACAGCAGAGGCCAGGTACAAATGTGGCCAGCCAGGGCCCACTACTGGAGGACGAGGAGGACGAGGATGAGGAGGAGGTGGAGGAGGATGAGGATGAAGCATGGTCACAGCGGGGTGGCACCCAACGCAGCTCGGGTCCATCACTGGTGCGTGGCTGGGGGGAAAGGCAGGACGATGACGATACGCCTCCCACAGAGGACAGCTTGTCCTTACCCCTGGGCAGCCTGGCACACATGAGCGACTACATGCTGCAGTGCCTGCGCAACGACAGCAGAGTTGCCCACATTTTAACCTGTGCGGACTACTGGGTTGCCACCCTGCTGGATCCACGCTACAAAGACAATGTGCCCACCTTACTTCCTGCACTGGAGCGTGATAGGAAGATGCGCGAGTACAAGCGCACGTTGGTAGACGCGCTACTGAGAGCATTCCCAAATGTCACAGGGGAACAAGTGGAAGCCCAAGGCCAAGGCAGAGGAGGAGCAAGAGGTCGCCAAGGCAGCTGTGTCACGGCCAGCTCCTCTGAGGGCAGGGTTAGCATGGCAGAGATGTGGAAAACTTTTGTCAACACGCCACAGCTAACTGCACCACCACCTGATACGCAACGTGTTAGCAGGAGGCAACATTTCACTAACATGGTGGAACAGTACGTGTGCACACCCCTCCACGTACTGACTGATGGTTCGGCCCCATTCAACTTCTGGGTCTCTAAATTGTCCACGTGGCCAGAGCTAGCCTTTTATGCCTTGGAGGTGCTGGCCTGCCCGGCAGCCAGCGTTTTGTCTGAACGTGTATTCAGCACGGCAGGGGGCGTCATTACAGACAAACGCAGCCGCCTGTCTACAGCCAATGTGGACAAGCTGACGTTCATAAAAATGAACCAGGCATGGATCCCACAGGACCTGTCCGTCCCTTGTCCAGATTAGACATTAACTACCTCCCCATAACCATATATTATTGGACTCCAGGGCACTTCCTCATTCAATCCTATTTTTATTTTCATTTTACCATTATATTGCGATGCTACCCAAAGTTGAATGAACCTCTCCTCTGCCTGTGTGCTAGGCCTAAATATATGCCAATGGACTGTTGCAGTGGTGGCTGACATGAAGCCTGATTCTCTGCTATGACATGCAGACTAATTCTCTGCTGACATGAAGCCAGATTGTCTGTTACGGGACCTCTCTCCTCTGCCTGGGTGCTGGGCCTAAATTTATGACCATGGACTGTTGCAGTGGTGGCTGACGTGAAGCCTGATTCTCTGCTATGACATGCAGACTGATTCTCTGCTGACATGAAGCCAGATCGTCTGTTACGGGACCTCTCTGCTCTGCCTGTGTGCTAGGCCTAAATATATGCCAATGGACTGTTGCAGTGGTGGGTGACGTGAAGCCTCATTCTCTGCTATGACATGCAGACTGATTCTCTGCTGACATGAAGCCAGATTGTCTGTTACGGGACCTCTCTGCTCTGCCTGTGTGCTAGGCCTAAATATATGCCAATGGACTGTTGCAGTGGTGGGTGACGTGAAGCCTCATTCTCTGCTATGACATGCAGACTGATTCTCTGCTGTCATGAAGCCAGATTGTCTGTTACGGGACCTCTCTGCTCTGCCTGTGTGCTAGGCCTAAATATATGCCAATGGACTGTTGCAGTGGTGGGTGACGTGAAGCCTCATTCTCTGCTATGACATGCAGACTGATTCTCTGCTGACATGAAGCCAGATTGTCTGTTACGGGACCTCTCTGCTCTGCCTGTGTGCTAGGCCTAAATATATGCCAATGGACTGTTGCAGTGGTGGGTGACGTGAAGCCTCATTCTCTGCTATGACATGCAGACTGATTCTCTGCTGTCATGAAGCCAGATTGTCTGTTACGGGACCTCTCTGCTCTGCCTGTGTGCTAGGCCTAAATATATGCCAATGGACTGTTGCAGTGGTGGCTGACGTGAAGCCTCATTCTCTGCTATGACATGCAGACTAATTCTCTGCTGACATGAAGCCAGATTGTCTGTTACGGGACCTCTCTCCTCTGCCTGGGTGCTGGGCCTAAATTTATGACAATGGACTGTTGCAGTGGTGGCTGACGTGAAGCCTGATTCTCTGCTATGACATGCAGACTAATTCTCTGCTGACATGAAGCCAGATTGTCTGTTACGGGACCTCTCTCCTCTGCCTGGGTGCTGGGCCTAAATATATGCCAATGGACTGTTGCAGTGGTGGCTGACGTGAAGCCTCATTCTCTGCTATGACATGCAGACTAATTCTCTGCTGTCATGAAGCCAGATTGTCTGTTACGGGACCTCTCTGCTCTGCCTGTGTGCTAGGCCTAAATATATGCCAATGGACTGTTGCAGTGGTGGGTGACGTGAAGCCTCATTCTCTGCTATGACATGCAGACTGATTCTCTGCTGACATGAAGCCAGATTGTCTGTTACGGGACCTCTCTGCTCTGCCTGTGTGCTAGGCCTAAATATATGCCAATGGACTGTTGCAGTGGTGGGTGACGTGAAGCCTCATTCTCTGCTATGACATGCAGACTGATTCTCTGCTGACATGAAGCCAGATTCTCTGTTACGGGACCTCTCTCCTCTGCCTGTGTGTGTGCTGGGCCTAAATATATGCCAATGGACTGTTGCAGTGGTGGCTGACGTGAAGCCTCATTCTCTGCTATGACATGCAGACTAATTCTCTGCTGACATGAAGACAGATTCTCTGTTACGGGACCTCCCTCCTCTGCCTGGGTGCTGGGCCTAAATATATGCCAATGGACTGTTGCAGTGGTGGCTGACGTGAAGCCTCATTCTCTGCTATGACATGCAGACTGATTCTCTGCTGACATGAAGCCAGATTCTCTGTTACGGGACCTCTCTCCTCTGCCTGTGTGTGTGCTGGGCCTAAATATATGCCAATGGACTGTTGCAGTGGTGGCTGACGTGAAGCCTCATTCTCTGCTATGACATGCAGACTGATTCTCTGCTGACATGAAGCCAGATTCTCTGTTACGGGACCTCTCTCCTCTGCCTGTGTGTGTGCTGGGCCTAAATATATGCCAATGGACTGTTGCAGTGGTGGCTGACGTGAAGCCTCATTCTCTGCTATGACATGCAGACTAATTCTCTGCTGACATGAAGACAGATTCTCTGTTACGGGACCTCCCTCCTCTGCCTGGGTGCTGGGCCTAAATATATGCCAATGGACTGTTGCAGTGGTGGCTGACGTGAAGCCTCATTCTCTGCTATGACATGCAGACTAATTCTCTGCTGACATGAAGACAGATTCTCTGTTACGGGACCTCTCTCCTCTGCCTGGGTGCCGGGGCCTAAATATCTGAGAATGGACTGTTCCAGTGGTGGGTGACGGGAAGCCAGATTCTCTGCTATGGAACCTCTCTCCAATTGATTTTGGTTAATTTTTATTTATTTAATTTTAATTTTAATTCATTTCCCTATCCACATTTGTTTGCAGGGGATTTACCTACATGTTGCTGCCTTTTGCAGCCCTCTAGCTCTTTCCTGGGCTGTTTTACAGCCTTTTTAGTGCCGAAAAGTTCGGGTCCCCATTGACTTCAATGGGGTTCGGGTTCGGGACGAAGTTCGGATCGGGTTCGGATCCCGAACCCGAACATTTCCGGGATGTTCGGCCGAACTTCTCGAACCCGAACATCCAGGTGTTCGCTCAACTCTACTCACTAGGGATTAATCGCTATTACAACAATCTGAGTCAGAATAGTCAAGAACTGCTCAATGGGATTTACAAGACAGTCCCCACCATTTACAATATAAAATAAGGAAAATTTCATATACCCTATGTGAAATTCTACACACATGGGACATTCTACCCTATGGGACATTCTTGCAAAGATAAAAGAAGGACAGGAGGCAGCGTCTCATGTGTGGTGTTGTTTCCCTTTACCTCTTATGGACCGGGCTCATTTTAACCTTAAGGACCAGGCCATTTTCTGCAAATTTTACCAGTGTCACTTTATGGGGTGATAACTTTAAAATGCTTTGACTTATTCAAGCCATTTTTCGTCACATATTGTACTTCATGACAATGGTAAAATAGAGTTTAAAAAATCATTTTTATTTATAAAAAAAATACCAAATTTACCAAAAATGTTGAACAATTTGCACATTTCCAAGTTTCAATTTGTCTATTTCTATAATACATAGTAATACCTCCAAAAATAGTTATTACTTTACATTCCCCATATGTCTACATCATGTTTGGATGATTTTGGGAATAACATTTTATTTTTTGGGGATGTTACAAGCTAAGAAGTTTAAAAGCAAATCTTGAAATTTTTCAGAAATTTTCAAAAACCCACTTTTTAAGGACAAGTTCAGGTCTGAAGTCACTTTATGAGGCGTACATACTAGAAACCAACCAAAAATTAGCCCATTCTAGAAACTAAACCCCTCAAGGTATTCAAACTGATTTTACAAACTTTGTTAACCCTTTAGGTGTTCCACAAGATTTATTGCCAAGTGGAGATGAAATTTAAGAATTTCAATTATTTTTTCATGCTGTACCTGCGCTCCCTGGACTTTGTGTGGCTGTCATGGCCCATAAAAGGTAGGAACTAGTGTTTGGGACCACTCATAAAGGCGACCTTGACGTGGTGAGTGGCTTATTACGCTTTGGCCAAAATGTACACCAATGCCTTATTTAACATCCAGCATAAAGGCAGGGCAGAGTGCTGGTTGCAGAGTGCGATTGCATTTTGTGTTTTTGCGTTTGTATCTGTATTTCGCCATAGCAATCTGCACCTGCTAGGGGTTGTGTGGGCTGAATCCCTCATACTTTTTTGTACTATGCCCGGGTTTTGTGCATGGCATGATATGGCTTGAGGACTTGATAAGAGAACAACTCCTCCCATATACCGATTGTAGTCGACGATACAATCGGGCTTGAGGTACCTCGCACAGGGACAGGGGTGATGCCGTTACCATGAATTGTGGACAGTACAAGGACATCCCTCTTGTCCTTATATCTGAACAGCAACAGGTTTCCACTGGTAAGGGCACGGGTATCACCCTTGGGGATAGGTACCTGGAGGGGGTGGGTAGTGAGGCCGCGTTGATTTTTCTGCACGGTCCCACAAGCGGACGTGGATATTTGTTGGCCAAGCAGGAATCCAGATTCCCACAGTGGGCTTCACTGAATATGACTATTTTAGTCTTTTTTTCAGTGACCACTTTTGTGAATCTGATGGTGGAGCAAACAAACCTGTACACCCAACAGTTCATTGCTCAACACCCGGGCTCCTTTTTGGCTAGGGCCGGTGGCTGGACTCCAGTCAGTGCAGCCGAGATGAGGACGTTTTGGGGCCTCGTGCTGCACATGGCCCTAGTAAAAAAAAACAGTGTTAGGCACTACTGGAGTGGGGACGTCCTCTACCAGACCCCACTTTACAGTACGGCCATGACACGTACCAAATTTGAGGCCATTCGGAAATGCCCCCAAGGTGATCCTGCCTATGACCGCCTGTACAAGATCAGGCCGGTCATCGATCACTTCGGGACCAAATTTTTGGAGGCCTATGTACCTGGAAGGGAGGTCACGGTTGAGGAGTCTCTCAGTATGTTCCCTCTAAGCAGGCAAGGTATGGCGTGAAGCTGTACAAACTTTGTAAGAGTACCTCAGGGTACACTTACAAGTTTCGTGTGTATGAGGGGCGAGATTCCTGTATTCAACCCCCAGAATGTCCCCCCCACTCTAGGTGTTAGCGGGAAACTTGTGTGGGACCTTATGCACCCACTGCTAGATAAAGGTTACCCACTGTACGTGGATAACTTTTATACTAGTATCCTCTTGTTCCAGTCTCTCGTCGCCAGATCCACGTCTGCTTGTGGGACCGTGCGGAAAAATCAATGCGGCCTCCCTTCCCACCCCCTCCAGGTACTTATCCCCAAGCGTGAGACCCGTGCCCTTACCAGTGGAAACCTGTTGCTGGTCAGATATAAGGACAAGAGGGATGTCCTTGAACTGTCCACAATTCATGGTAATGGCATCGCCCCTGTCCCTGTGCGAGGTACCGCGGCAACGGTCCTCAAGCCCGATTGTATCGTCGACTACAATCGGTATATGGGAGGAGTTAATCTCTCTGATCAAGTCCTCAAGCCATATAACGCCATGCGCAAAACCCGGGCATGGTATAAAAAAGTTGCGGTCTACTTGGTACAGGTTGCCTTGTACAACTCTTTTGTGCTGTCCCAGAGCACTGGCAACACAGGGAAATTCTTCCAGTTCTATGAGGAAGTCTTCAAGGCCCTGATCTTTTCTGACTGGGAAAGAGCAGGCCGGAGTACCTCGGGAACTGAAGGCGCCCAGATCGTCCAACACTTTCCAGATGTGGTCCCCCATACTGGAAAGAAGGGATGGTCCCAAAAAAAGTGCAGAGTGTGGGGGGATACGGAAGGACACCACCACTCAGTGTGACACGTGCCCAGATCATCCGGGCCTCTGCATTGACGGTTGCTTCAGGGTGTACCACACTTCCATGGATCACTAAATATATATTCCCCTTGCCTAATTTTATTCCATTTAGCCACTGACAATCGAAATAAAAACTATGGTTCTCAGACTTGAGACACTAAAACCCCCCAAAAAATTTTCAAAAATATTATTTTGTAAAACTAAAATAAATAAAAAAGTAGACATATTAGGTATTGCCGCGTCTGTTAGAATCTGCTCTAGAAAAATACCCCATGAGCTAACCCTTCAGATGAACACAATCAAAAAAATAAAATAAAATTGGTGCAAAAAAAAAGTAGTTTTTTTTCACCTTACATCACAAAAAGTGTAATAGCAAGCGATCAAAAAGTCATTCATATGCCCCCCAAAATAGTGCCAATACATGTCTTCTCATCCTGCAAAAAATTTGCCCCTACATAAGATAATTGGCTAAAAACATAAACAAAAAGACTGACTCTTAGACCATGGAGATACTAAAATGTTATTTTAGTAGACATATTATGTATTGCCGCGTCCGTAAGAATCTTCTCTATAAAATTACCCCATGACCTAACCCCTCAGATGAACACGGTCCAAAAAAAATAATAAAAACTGTGCCAAAACAGCAATTTTTGGGCAAATTATCCATTTTAATCCTTTTTTCCAGTGACAAAGCAAGGGTTAACATCCAAACAAAACTTAATATTTATTACCCTAATTTTGCAGTTTACAGAAACATCCCATATGTGGTCGTAAACTGCTGTATGACCAAACGGCAGGGGGGCAGAAGAAAGGAACGCCGTATGGTTTCTGGAAGGCAGATTTTGATGGCCTTTTTTTTTTTGCATTATGTCCCATTTGAAGAACCCCTGATGCACCCCTAGAGTCGAAACTCCATAAAAGTGACCCCAAATAAGAAACTACACCCCTCAAGGTATTCAAAACTGATTTTACAAACTTTATTAACCCTTTAGGTGTTGCTCAACAGTTTATGGCATATGGAGATGAAATTTCTGAATTTCTATTTTTGGTAACCTTGCCTCACAAAAAATTTAATTTAGAGCAACCAAAAATCATATGTACCCTTAAAATAGTCCCAACAAAACTGCCACCTTATCCCGTAGTTTCCAAAATGGGGTCACTTTTATGGAGTTTCTACTCTAGGGGTGCATCATGGGGGCTTCAAATGGGACATGGTGTAAATAAACCAGTCCAGCAAAATCTGCCTTATAAAAACCACATGGCGCACCTTTCCCTCTACGCCCTACCGTGTGCCCATACAGTAGTTTATGGACACATATGGGGTGTTTCTGCAAACTACAGAATCAGCGCAATAAATATTGAGTTTTGTTTGGCTGTTATCCCTTGCTTTGTTACTGGAAAAAATGGATTAAAATTGAAAATTAGCCAGAAAATTTTAATTCTTAAATTTCATTTCCATTTTCCAATAACTCTTGTGGAACACCTAAAGGTTTAACAACGCTTGTAAAATCTGTTTTGAATACCTTGAGGGGTGTAATTTCTAGAATGGGGTCATTTTTGGGTGGTTTCTATTATGTAAGCCTCACAAAGTGACTTCAGACCTGAACTTCTAAGCCTTGTAACGTCCCCCAAAAATGAAATGTCTTTCCCAAAATGATCCAAACATGAAGTAGACATATGTGGAATGTAAAGTAATAACTATTTTTGTAGGTATTACTATGTATTATAGAAGTAGAGAAAATGAAACATTTTGGTAATTTTTTTAATTTTTTTATAAATAAAAATTATTTTTTTTAACTCCATTTTACAATTGTCATGAAGTACAGTATGTCTCCGAATGGCTTGGATAAGTCAAAGCGTTTTAAAGTTATCACCACACAAAGTGACACTGGTCAGATTTGCAATAAATGGCCTGGTCCTTAAAGTGAAAATGAGCCCGGTCCTTAAGGAGTTAATGGCTGTAACATCCCAATAACAAGAACGGTTTGGTGGAATTACAGAGCTGTATAATGGTAATTTGGATCCTCAGTCAGTGCAGCAAGTTGCAATCGGATTGTTCCTATTACCCAGGCTGTAACCTCCCCTACTGAACCCTGTTCAAAATAAATGTTGCGGAATGATACCTCCTTATCTTTTCCCTACACCTAGAATAATCTTTCCCTTCACTTTTAAATAGTTTTATTTAGCACAATTCCGTTTTTTTTTAACACTGTCCCTAGCGCCTGCAGACGACTCTCCCTGCACTAAGTACACTGGGAAATGGCAGAATCTAAGATGGCTGACGCTATTTATAGGGCTGTGTCATCACAGGCCATAGCACTAAATGCACACATTTCCAAATTGCTGGCCCTGGAAATGTTGCCATTTAGGCTTGTGGACACTGAGGCTTTCTGCAGCCTGATGGCGGCGGTCCCTCGTTACTCAGTCCCAAGCCGCCACTATTTTTCTCAGTGTGCCATCCCCGCCTTACACCAGAATTTGTCCCAGAACATCACCCCTGCCCTGACCAACGCAGTTATTGGGAAGGTCCACTTAACGACTGACACATTGACAAGTACTTTTGACCAGGGACGCTACATTTCCCTTACGGCACACTGGGTGGACATTGTGGAGGCCAGGAGCGAGTTGTACCCTGGGATGGCACAAGTGCACAAGTGCTACCGTCACCAAGGATTGCGGGCCCTACTTCCATGAGGATTTTCGCCACCACCTACATTAGTGTCTGCAACCCCCCCCCCCTTCTCCTTCTCCATCTCCTCCTCCACTTCCACCTCTGAATTATCATCTTGCAGCACCAGTCAGCCATCAGTCAGTAGCTGGAAGCAGTGCAGCACTGCAGTGGGGAAGCGGCAACAGGCAGAGCTGAAAATAATTTGCTTAGGTGACAAACAGCACACCTCCGCAGAGCTATGGCAGGGTATAAGGAACCAGACTGAGCTATGGCTCTCTCCACTAAACCTACAACCAGTCATGGTTGTGTCTGATGATGGCTGTAACTTGGTAGCAGCTTTGGAGCTCGGCAAGATCACAAACATACCATGCCTAGCCCACGTGTTCAACCTTGTGGCTCAGCGGTTTCTCAAAACCTACCCCAATTTGCCTGAGCTACTGAGGCAAATGGGCATGTGTGCCCATTTACAAAAGTCATCTACAGCTGTCGCTGGTCTGACATTGCTGCAGCAGTGCTTGCAATTGCCAGCTCACCGACTGTTGTGCGACGTGAGCACTTGCTCGAACTCCACATTCCACATATTGGCCAGGCTTTGTGAGCAGTAGAGGGCAGTAGTGGAATACCAGCTGCAACATGGTCATCTCCTTACCAGTCAGCTTTCGCTCTTCACAAGCGACGAGTAGGCATGGATGTCTGACCTCTGAGGTTTTATGAAACTTTGAGGAATCAACACAGATGGTGAGCGGCGATAACGCTATTATCAGCGTAACCATCCCACTTCTGTGTCTACTGAAACGCTTGCTGCTCACATTGAAGGCCGACGCTTTGCATGTGGAAGTGGTGGAAATTGGGAAAGACAGTACACAGGGTGATAGCCAGACCACCCTCAGTTTGTCTTCTCAGCGCGAATTGTATGATGATTAGGAGGAGGACCTGGAGACTGTTGCCTCTGCTACAGAGTGTAGTACCCATAGCAGGTTTATTCCATCTGTTCAGCGTGGAAGGCTGAAGAGGAGGAAGCGGATGAGGAGATTGAGAGTCATCCTCCTGACAAGGACAGCAAAGTCTTGTCTGTTAGGACTCTGGCACATATGGATGACATATGTTATGCTGCCTTTCCCGTGACCCTTGCTTCATACGCATTTTGGCAAACACGATTACTGGTTGTTCCAGCTGACAATGCTGATGGCAGAGTAGGTAGTTCCTTAGGCAACCGAGGAGGGGAGATGAGGGGAACACACAACAGTTCCAACAGAGGCAGGGCAACACTCTCCATGGCCTTGGACAGTTTCATGACACCCCGCCAGCACCTTCCCCCTGATGCGCGGCCTAGTGTCACAAGGAGGGAAAAGTTTTGGAAGATAGTGAAGGAGTACGTAGCAGTCCGTGTCAGCGTCCTCAGTGATCCCTCTGTGCCTCACAACTATTGGGTGCCCAAGCTGGACATGTGGTACGCACTGGCGCTTTACGCCTTGGAGGTGCTGGCCTGCCCTGCTGCCAGCGTTTTGTCAGAGCGGGTATTTAGTACTGCTGGGGACATAATAACTAATAAGAGGACCCGCCTGTCAACTGAAAATGCTGACAGGTTGACTCTTATTAGAATGAAAAAGTGTCATGCTCTGCTCAGGTTATGTGCAGAGGTCTGCCAGGTTAGCAGCACATGTGTAGTTTTTTGTTTTGGGTTTGGAGTTGAGCTGTATCCGTCTCCCTTCAGGTGCACTGGGTGGGGTCGTTTGTATGAGTTGAAATTACCTCCTATCCCAGTGTCCTATGCGGGTTATAGCTTCTATCTTGCTCAGATGAAGGAAGGATTTGGTGTTTCTGCCCAGTAACAAGATAAGTTGGTTTTGTTTTCTTTTTGTTTTCTGTCTAGGCTGTTAGAGAGACGCCTGCCCCCTCCGGGTCCTGAGGAAGCAGGCTGTCTCTTTCCCCCTTTCACCATCTTAGGGATTTTAGGGAATCTTCAGCCTTAGGCACGGGGGCACGTTTATTCCCACCTTTAGGGTCTGAACGTGGGCACAGAAGTCTAGGGAGAGCTGGTAGGGATTAGTCAGGAGGTGACCTTTATCCCCAGCTTCTGGTCTAGACACTTGTTTTGTGGTTTTCTGTTTGTCTATTGTAACTTGTATCCTGTCCAGCATGACAAGAAGGCCTGGTTTGCCCCTGACTTCTCTACTCCACCAGGGGAAAGCAACTGAACATAAAGGCACTTTAAATGTGGCTTTAATGGTGTATTAAATACACTGTATTCCCATGCACCCCTTCCACCATAAAAAAGGGTATATAGTTCAATCTTCCTTTTCTTGTCCTTCTCCTCCATCATATCCACATGCTTATTAGGCTGCCCTCGCTCCTAATGTTTTAGAGGGTCAGCTCAGCAGCAGACCCTCACCCCTAATGTTTTAAATGGTCAGATCAGAAGAAGAAGACTCTCACCCCTAATTTTTTAGATGGTCAACTCAGCAGCAGACCCTCACCCCTAGTTTTTTAGATGGTCAGCTCAGCAGCAGACCCTCACCCCTAATTTTTTTGATGGTCAGATCAGCAGCAGCAGGCCCTCCCCCTAATGTTTTAGATGGTCAGCTCAGCAGCAGGCCCTCGCCCCTAATGTTTGAGGGTCAGCTCAGCAGCAGACCCTCACCCCTAATGTTTTAGATGGTCAGCCTAGCAGCAGACCCTCACCACTAATTTTTTAGAGGGTCAGCTTAGCAGCAGAGCATGGGGTGACTGGTTTAATGCTTGGGTTCTACCATTCACTTCCATTGTGCTCGGGTGCTCTGTAGAGCACCCAAGCATACCTAAGTGTTCTACTTGAGCACCTGAGCACTCAAGCACTTTGGGGCTCGATAAACACTAGTGAACTTCATTTAAAAAAATCTCCAAAATAATGGCAGAATTGCCTTTTAAGTCCAACTTTACACTATAAAGAATTGTTTCCTTTGTCCAATACTAGATATGGTAGATTAAATGGTGACATAAAAAAATTACAACTTCTCCTGCAAAAAACAAGACTCATACAGCTATGTGAACAGAAAAGAATAAACGTTGTGGCTCTTGGATGGCTGGCAGAAAAAAACAAAAGCAAACAGAAATACAAAGTAAATAGGTGGTGTCCTGCAAGGGTTAAGGATAATGTTGCACATTATATATCATATATACAGTAAGCTTGTTGTCATAGACAGCTTTTGATTTTCCTTAAAAAAGTCATGTTTTCCTTCTTTGATTTTTATTATTGGAAAAACTTACAAAACACTTAGGAAACATTTATTTGTTACACACAAATTATTCTTCAATCATTAGAAAATAAATTGCAATACTCCTGAGATGAATCCCAAATGATTCAATACCTTTTATATAACCATGGATTAACTCATTCACTGTAATGCTTGAAACAATCTTCTCAAAGGGTTTGAACATACACTAAACCGAAAAACCTCCACAGGACAGAACATGGCTCCTCTTCCAGTCTCATGTTTTTACTTTCAGCCTCATGTAAGTTTTAATTTAACTAACTGCATCCTGAGCAAATAATATATTACTGACAGTATTAACCCTTTCAGGCCCCGAGCCATTTTTCATTTAGCATTTTTGTTTTTCACTCCCGCCTTCCCAACTTTTTTTTTTCCGTTCACATAGCCTTATGAGGGTTTATTTTTAGAAGGGACAAGTTGCACTTTGTACATGTAATGGTAAACGGAAAAAAAAATCAAAATGGGTAGAATTTGGAAAAACACCATTCTGATAAAGTTATTTTTTATTATTACACTGTACACTATGTGGTAGAATTGACCTGTTATTTTCATTCTCCAGGTCAGTACAGTTCCAACGATACCATCCTTGTATAATTTTTCTTGCGTTTTAATACTGAAAAAAAAAATTAACCTTTGAGGAAAAAAATACATTTTATAACAGTATTCTGACCCCTATAACTTTTTGGTAGTTATTTGTACGGGGCTGTGTGAGGGCTCATTCTTTTGCGGGACGATCTGTTCTTTTAGTGATACCAATTTGAAGTGTGTGCGAATTTTTGATCACTTTTTATAAAAAAAAATATTGGGTAGTTTAAGTGACAAAAAATGGCAAATTGGCTGTTTTTATTTTTTTTTCCCATTACGCCATTTGCCGTAGGCCCTTAATATTGTTATATTTTAATAGTATAAGGTATTGTCACACACGGCGATGCCAATGATGTTTATTTTTTTATTGGCTAAATTTTTTTTTCTTTTTAAGTCACCTTGGGTGACAATAACTGGCAATCATTAGATTGCCCATTGTGTTCATTGATGTCTATATAGACATCGTTGAACACTTCATTTGCACTATACCAATGCAATGCTGCCATCTAGTGGCCTGTATTGGTATTATCCTGAAATAAGCTTCGAAGCCTGCTTGAGGCTTCGGGCTATTTTATAGATATAAACAGGTTCCCCGATCTCAGTCGGGGAACACTGTTACCAGAGCGGAAGTGCGCAACTTCCGCTTCCGGACTCTGAAGAGGAAAATGTATGCGATCAGCCTTATGGCTGATCGCATACATGTGCCGTGGGTCTCTGCTATTTAAAATAGCAGAAACGGGCGGCTGTGGTGCCCTCTGCGTGCGTGAGCGGGTGCCATGTTTAAAGACCACCCGATGACGTATATGTATGTCATCGGGCGTGAAAGGGTTATTAACAGTGCTTAATTGTGATTGCTCTTTAGCCATATGGTGTAGAAGATTTAGCTATAAAAAAAATGTGTAAACTTTTATGGGCTCTTAGTGGTAGGACTTAAAATAATAGTTTTTAATGTAAGATATGAAAGGTTTTTTGGGAATAAAAATTGATGGCCTATCCAGGAATAGATGTATACAATAGAGCAGAGATCAGCAACCTTCAGCACTCCAGATCCGCAACCTTCAGCACTCCAGCTGCTGTGAAACTACAACTCCCAGGATGAAAACATGCTCGACTGTACTTCTAACTCCCACAGAAGCGAATGAAGCATTCTGGGAGTTATAGTTTCTGAACAGCTGAAGTGCGGGAGGTTGCTGACCCCTGCGATAGAACGACTACATTCAAGAACAATATATGAGCCCCTTTCTCTCCGAAAACTTAACACACAGCACCTTCCTTAAAGGAAATGTATAGTCAGAAAATGACCTATTGTTTTTATGTTTAACATATTTTTTAAATAATTTTTGGAAGTTATTTAAAATTTTCCATGTCAATATCTATATTTAAACAAAAACCATAAAATTCAGCAATTTTCTCACTGGCCACTAAGAATAATAATAGGAGCCACTTATTGGTCTGTACACATCACTTTCTGCAGTTATCTGCTTATCTACATACAGAGGTGATATAATTACATGTAGGATTAGAATGACAGATAAGTCAGGATCCACCATTTACAATACGTGTTTGTCAAAGTTTATCTATTCTTTCCTTGCACAATGACCTCTGCAAATGTCATAGAGCAGTGATGGCGAACCTATGGCACGGGTGCCAGAGGCGGCACTCAGAGCCCTCTCTGTGGGCACCCGCGCCTTGGAAAAAGTCTATGGCGTACCAATATGCCTTAGACTTTTCCTGCCATTCATCAGCAAAGGATGCACTATGAACAGCACAAGCGGCTCACTGAATGTAGGCTATTAAGCTATTATAGCTAAATGATAAAGTACATGGAAGATATACTATATTGGTATTCAGGTTAAATTGCTGTGTTGGCACTTTGCGATAAATAAGTGGGTATTTGGTTGCAGTTTGGGCACTCGATCTCTAAAAGGTTCACCATCACTGTCATAGAGCATGCCTTGAAAATTCTCCCATAGAAGTCAATAGGGTCCCCTCCTGTGTCTATGGTCTATGTGGCTACCGTAAAGCAATTTTCTTAATGATTTTTAGATGCTAAGAACAGCTCAGGAAAGATGGTTATCACCCTTAATCCTGTTCAGAAAATAGAATTTAAAAAATATGCAATCAGAAAATGAAGGGATTAGAAAAAAAGGATATATTTTAATATCTGGTTTCAACTGGCAGAAAAATAATATTGTGACACATTTCCTTTAAGTTTCTCTTGCAGCTAAAATATAGTACACTTAGCATTTTCTCATACATAACACTGCTCACAGTATTGCCCTGGAGTGTTAAGTATATATATATTCTCCTATCTGCCCCGGCATGAGTAGATCCACAGTGTTTTTCCACTAGGATTCTGACTGCTATGAAAACCTCTATACTATAGGAGTGCCATGTGCCAACTCGCTCCAACAGGCATCTCATCTTCATGGTTTTACTTCCGCTGCACATGTCCAGGTCTTACTTCTAGGCCATGATCAAGGTCTAGCATAGACCAAAACATTGGTTTTGTATATTGTCGATTTTCTCTCTTGACATTTTCTGGAAACAAGAATTAAAGTTGTATTCACTGATCGAGCATATTTTAAGAGCAGTGGATTCTACATTCTATGTATACAGCAATGCTAATCTACCACCGACTACCATAAATCTTTATCCTTAGGACAGGTCATCAATGTTTCATCAGTCCTTCCAATGTTTTTACAGGCACAAAGGTTCGCCATATGCTTGGTATTGAACTCAGCTATTCTAAATACCGATATATAAGATTCATACATTACAATTTCATAATATATTGATTTGTTTTGCTATTAGACATTATTAGTTATTAATCTACCGTATATAGTATTTATGTATGCCTTTTTTTCTAGAAATCATGTGAAATGAGTTTCAATTGCACAATTGTAACAACAGAATTTATTCTTTTGGGATTTTCTGGAACAACTCAACATCAAATCTCGCTCTTTACGATCTTTTTATGTACATATATTATCACACTTTCTGGGAACCTATCAATAATCATTACATATAAGCTTAGTACAAGCCTCCATACTCCAATGTATTTTTTTCTTGCTAATTTTTCTCTCTTGGAAATTCTGTATGTTTCATGCACTGTCCCTAAGATGTTGTCTGGTTTACTGTCAGACTGTAGTAAAGTCATCTCATTCTCTGGATGTGCTATACAAATGTATTGTTTCTTGCTGTTTGGTGGAACAGAGTGCTATATGCTGGCAGCCATGGCTTATGACCGGTATAACGCCATATGTCACCCTCTGTTGTATACTCTGATTATGAGAGAAATAGTCTGTATCCGACATATAGTTGGCTCATATGTCATCAGTGCAGTTAATTCTCTAATACACACAGTGTTCACATTTTCATTGCCGTTCTGTGGATCCAAAGAGATAGACCATTTCTTTTGTGATGTTCCACCGGTGCTAGAACTCTCATGCCAGGACATTTGGGTCAATGAACTTGTGATATTCATGGTTGGCGGCTCTGTTGTAATTGGTTCATTCATAATAACAATGATTTCCTATATAGAAATAATTTCAAAAATTTTAAAACTCCGTTCTGCCTCTGGCAAAAAGAAGTCTTTTGCAACTTGTTCTTCTCACTTAATAGTTGTCACATTATTTTATGGTTCAACAATTTTTATGTATTTTAGACCAAGATCAAGCTATAGAATTGGCCAAAACAGTCTAGTTTCTTTAATGTACACGGTTATTGCTCCACTCTTAAACCCTTTCATATACAGTCTAAGAAACAAAGAAGTCAAATCAAGTATAAAAAATGTATTTTTAAAGCAAATGAAATTCTGATTTATAATGACTGTTAGCTTTGCATTTCTCAATTTTATTTCATTATAAGTACCGTATATTTCCATAATTTTGTCTTTTGGGGATTTAAACTATAATATTGCCGTTATGGACTGCAGTTAAACTCTTTGCTACCAATTATGCACATAGAAATCCAGGAATCTGAGATACATAATAGACAGTTGCTGTAAGGTGGGGTCTCTTCGGGTTTGCCAACCCCAACTTTTTTTTTCTCTTGACCACTTAGAATATAGACAAATTACAGTACAACAACAAAAAATAATTATTTTGATCAGCATTGAACTGGCCTACCAGAATACCAGAGGATCCTCCGATGGGCCCAGGCTCTGATATCATAAGTAGTGTTGGGCGTGAATATTCGAATCGCGAATATCTTCACTTCGAGAATTTGCAAAGATTTAGAATATAGTGCTATATATATATATTCGTATTTGCAAATATTCCTAATTTTGTTTCATCTGAACCCATGATCCCTCCCTGCTTCTTGCTTGTGGGCCAATGAGAAGGCTGCAATGTCTTTGTCTGAGCTTAGCAACATCTCTAGCAGCCAATAGGAAAGTTGCCTACCCCTTACTATATAAGAACCTCGCCAGCAGCCATTTGCTGCAGTTTTTTTGCAGTTCTGAGAGAGACAGCAGCGTCATTGATGTGCTCTGTGCTTTGCTGTGTCATTACATTAGATAGATAGTTAGCTTATATATAATACAGATAGTTAGTGGGAGATAATCAGTGTAGGTTAGATCATGATAGAGTGTAGCTAATAGATTCTGCTGTCCATACATACATGCTACAGACATACAGGTGAAACTCGAAGAAATTTGAATATTGTGCAAAAGTTAATTTATTTCAGTAATGCAACTTAAAAGAAGTTGCATTATTGCAACTTAAAATTAGTATATTGTGAAAAGGTTCAATATTCTAGGCTTAAAGTGTCACACTCTAGACAGCTAATTAATCCATACCCTGAGCAAAGGGTACCTGAGATTGTGACTTTGGAGTTTTCATAAGCTGTAAGCCATAATCATCCAAATTATCTAATATATAAAGCTGAGTTTATGTGTGTGTATGTATGTATGTAGAACACAGGAGCCCTCTCACCAAAGGCATAACAACCACTGGACAGGACTAGAAGCAGTCCAGACAATGGACAAATACAGATAAGACAGATGTCCTTCCCCCCTACTGAGGAGCCCTTTCACTGAAGGCATAGAAAGGACTAGCAGATGTCTGTTCCCCATGCGATGAACAGACAGAGCTGCACACAAGGCACAGACAGGCAGAAGTCTGGACCCCATGCAGGACGATACATGGTGGTCACAGACCAGACACGGAACCAGAAGAGGTGACCTTGATGTTTTACTAGGTGGCCACACAGACAGGGCAAATGGAATAACCCAATAAACACTATTAATCCTGGTGTTGATAGTGTAGTGGCTGATGCACTTTTCTGTTTAATAGTTGCACTGTACTCTGTCCCAAAAAAAATACATAATATTAAATGTCTTAAAAAAAAACCTAGTCAATGATAGACTAGTGTACTGGACCTGATCTGTTGTTTTGCACCACTGACTGTTATATTACAGTGGACTCACTAAAAAAAAGTGTTGAAAATTTTATTACCAAAATTTCATTGGTGTACCTATCCTGACATGGTTTGTCTCACAGTTTCTGTATATCGTAGTAGTAAACTCTATCCCATTGATCATTTGTTTCTACAAAACTGTGGCTTAGGAGCAAGTCATGCTACTACAGGCTCAAAATCTGTCAGTCCTGGGGCAAGTTCAGAGGGGGAGGGTGGTGCTGTCAGAAATGCTGTGAGTGTTGTTAGTGGTGGGTTTGTTGGAATACCATTGCAGTGTGTAAAGTCTGCTCACTAGGCAAAAAATAATTGTAGGCACTACACCTCTCCTTTAGCACATATGGTGGCATGTCCTGCTTTCATGGAAATATCAAACTTTACAGCAATGTGAGTAACACCATGTACTCGAGAGCCATGCTCGAGTCTCCTTCCCGCACGTTTCACGGCTGCCAAGCAGGCAATAAACTTGCAGGTAAGTACTGCCATCACTTTAATGCCAGTAGCTATGTTTGCTGCTGGCATTACAGTGATTGGCTGGCCGGGACATGTCATCGGGTGCTATAGCTCATTGTGAGTCACGGAGAGCTGTGCTTAGGAAGGGATAGATAGTGTAGGGAGTTTGTGATCGCAATTTATTCAATTTTAAGACGTTTCAAAGACTAAAAAGTCCTTTTAAGTGCAGCAATTTAATAGTGCAAAGTTGTACTCAATTTCCGCAAGTCGTCCACAGCTTCAGCCGATCTGTCAACGCTGCAGCAGCGCTTGCGGTTTTTAGCTCACCGACTGTTGTGCGACGTGAGCACGCGCTGGAACTCTACGTTCCACATGTTGGCCAGGCTTTGTGGGCAGCAGAGGGCAGTTGTGGAATACCAGCTGCAACATGGTCATCGCCTTTCGAGTCAACTACCACTATTCACAAGCGACGAGTGGTCATTGATGTCAGACCTCTGTGAAGTTTTAAAAAACTTTTATGAATCCACACAGATGGTTAGTGGTGATAACGCTATTATCAGCGTAACCATCGCACTGCTGTGTGTACTTAAACGATTGCTGCTCACAATTAAGGATGACGCTCTGAATGTGGCAGATGAGGAAATGGGGGAGGACATTATACAGGGCGATAGCCAGCCACCCTCAGTTCGTCTTTGCAGTGCACATTGAATCAGGGAACAGGATCAGGTAAGTACACAGGTATACAACAACTGCCAGGAACCTAAATTAACAGGCAACCTGTGGCCAGCAGGCTGCCTGTATTTATAGTGGGGAGTGAGGGTCATGTGATGTGGCCTGCGTCACATGACCGACAGACCGACCAGTCGAGCACCAAGTGATCAGCTCGGCACTCAAGGCAGACCTAGGAGCAGGGAGCCTCCCAGCTAGCAAAGGTGCTTAGGAAGGGATAGATAGTGTAGGGAGTTTGTGATCGCAATTTATTCAATTTTAAAACGTTTCAAAGACTAAAAAGTCCTTTTAAGTGCAGCAATTTAATAGTGAAAAGTTGTACTCAAATATTTTTTTTATACTTTCGAAATAGAGACTATTTTGCTATATAGAAGGTGTCTGCAGTGACTTGTGCAGCAATATCTTCTGTGTGTCAGGGGCAGAAATAGGAAGAATATTAGTGAAAATAATATATTTTTTTCCCATAATCCACATTTTTGCTGTCAACGGTGTAATCCGTAAATTATGTGATCTGTGCTTCAATACATTGTGTGGTTTTCATGCCTAGATATAGGGGGGGGGGGGGGGAATAAAATAAAGAAAACAATTTTTCTCCCATAATCTAGCCACATTTTTGCTGTCAACGGTGTGATCTGTGCTTCAATATATTGTGTGGTTTTCAGGCCTAGATATAGGGAAAGAAAATTAAATAAAGAAAAAAAAAAAAATCTTCCAAAATCTATTCACATTTTTGCTGTCAACGGTGTAATCCGTGAATTATGTGATCTGCAGGGAGCCTCCCAGCTAGCAAAGCCACCCTGGGAACGAGGTCAAACACAGATCCTCGCTCCCGAAGCTAAGCAGCAGGTCTGCGGCTGATGGAAGACCGAGTGCTCCTTCAGCACCCCGTTACAGTGCCCCCCCTTTTACAAGGGGCCACTGGACCCAAGACTTCAGGCGATGGCCTTTTAGGGTGTTCTAAATGAAATTTTCAAACAAGTCTAGGAACATGAACCTCCCTCGCAGGTACCCAAGATCTCTCTTCAGGTCCATACCCCTTCCAGTGAATCGGGTACTGCAAGGAATTACGCACCTTCCTGACATCCACTATTTTAGACACCACATACTCGACAGCATCATTAACAAGAACCGGCAGAGGCGAGGCTTTCAATGGTACTACCGGTTCAAAATATTTATGGAACACATTATGAATGTGGAATGACTCGGGCAGCTCCAACCTAAATGATACCGGGTTAATCACCTCCAGGATCTAATATGGTCCAATAAAATGAGGAGCAAACTTTTAAGAGTCTACCTTAAGAGAGAGATTCTTGGAGGACAACCATACCTTATCCCCAACCTGAAAATTCACCCCCCTTGAAGTCTCCTATTGGCCTTGAGTTTCTGAGAACTTTGAGCCTTTTCTAAGTTTGATTAAACCCGGGCCCAAACTGTGCACAGTTCAGAGGAGAGCCTATCCACCTCAGGGTTAGAGGAGGAGACGGATGACCCAGAATGAAAACGGGGATGGAAACCATGGTTACAAAATAAAGGTGAAAACCCAGCAAAATAATTGGCATGGTTATTCAAAGCAAATTCAGCCAATGGAAGAAATTGCACCCATAATTGCTGGTCATCAGCAACATACAACCTCAAGAATTGTTCCACAGACTGATTAAGGCGTTCAGACTGCCCATTACTCTCAGGATGGTAGGCAGAGGAAAAAGACAATGAAATTTGACATTTTTGACAGAAGGCCCTCCAGAATTTGGACACAAACTGCACACCCCTGTCCGAAAAACAATATTTTCCGGGATACCATGCAATAAAACAATTTCTTTCACAAAAATAGACCCCAGGTGTCACAGATGGTGTTGCAGAAAGCTGGAACTTATAAATAAACATCCGACTGGTTTGATCCCAAACTAAGGAGCATATGGATGAGCCCTATAAAACCCCTAGAGCTCTCCCTGACTGCTATGCCCATGCAAAGGTCTTTATGGTAGACGATTGCATGCCCACGTACCTAATACTATGTGACACCTGAAAACCCTATAATAGTGAGGGGACACGACCACCGGCTCCCTGCACTTAATACGGACGGAGTCAGGGTCACCTAGAATCAAGCCAGCAAGGAAACACAAATAAAGGAAACAGACATATCTGAGGAATCAGCAGAAGCAGCATCCAGCAGTGAACAACTCATCCAGGAAGAAGTATAAACCGCAAAGTGAGGCAGTATAGGAGGGAATATAAAGGGAGACAATTAGTGTAAATAGATGACAGCTGGGAGAAGGAAAGGAGATGACAAAGTGAAACAAAAACAAAGAACATCATGTAAGAGGTAGAGAAGAACGTCTAACAGATCTTCTCACAGAACTGGCGGTGACACCAGGGTTTTGGCATTCAGGAGTTTAGACAGGGGAATGAAACAGACCATCTTGCTAAACTTATCGACCACTACCCAAACTACAGTCTTACCCTCCACCGGCAGTTGGTCAGTTATAAAGTCCATCGAGATATGGGACCAGGGTCTACTGGGAATGGGTAGGGGTCGTAGGTTACCAGCAGGGTGAGTCCTAGGTGTCTTGGACATGGCACAAACCTCACAGGCTGACACGTAGGACTTGACATCCCTAGTTAGAGTGGGCCACCAATAAGATCTAGAAACCAGATCCTTAGTGCCCTCAACACCCGGATGTCCACAAAAGGCAGAATCGTGACACTCACCCAACAGCTAGAGACAAAATTGTACGGGAACAAACAACTTATCTGTTGGGGTGGATACTGGTGCCAGATGTTGTTTAGACCTAATGCGAGCCGAAATATCCTGGGTTAAAGCTGCTAAGAAGATGTTTGCTGGTATGATGGATTCAGGTAGTACCTCAGTAGGTTGAAAAGCATGGAAGCTCCGAGATAATGCGTCCGCCTTCACATTTTTACTTCCTGGCCTGAACGTAATGGAAAAATCAAAACGAGTAAAAAACAGAGCCCATCTGGCTTGACAGGGATTCAACCTCTTAGCAGACTTGAGAAACATAAGGTTTTTATGGTCAGTGACAACAGTTACACAATGCCTTGCCCCCTCCAGAAAATGCCTCCACTCCTCAAATGCCCATTTAAGGGCCAGCAGCTCCGTATTCCCTATGTCGTAGTTTCTTTCCGTGGGAGAGAATTTCGTGGAGAAGAAGGCACATGGTCTCAGGTTAGTGAGGCTAGCAGGACCTTGTGAAAGGACTGCTCCTGCGCCATCCTCGGACGCATCCACCTCCACAATAAAAGGTCTCTCCTGATCAGGCTGGATCAGAATGGGAGCGCTACTGAATGCCTTTTTTAATTTTTCAAATGAAGAAATGGCCTCAGTAGACCAATTCTCCAAATCCGACCATTTCTTAGTAAGGCCGGTCAACGGTTTAGCAATTACAGAAAAATTAATAATACATTTACGATAGTAATTGGCGAAATCTAAGAACCGTTGTAAGGCCTTTAAGGATGAAGGTCTTACCCATTCCTTAATTGCTAGTACCTTACCAGGATCCATCTTGAAAATGCCCTAGAAACAGAATCTCCTATACACCAAAGACACATTTCTCTTGCTTAGCGGATAGCTGATTTTCCCTCAACCTCTCTAATACTTGTTTAACATAAGACACATGGGATTCGAAGTCAGGAGAGAATATCAAAATGTCGTCAAGATAGGCAATAACAAATTTACCTAAGAACTCCCTAGGAATGTCATTCATAAAGTTTTGGAACACAGCTGGGGCATTGCTAAGTCCAAAAGGCATCACCTGATATTTAAAGTGTCCTGCCGGAGTATTGAACGCCGTCTTCCATTCGTCTCACTCCTTGATTCGGATTAGATTGTATGCCCCTTTCAGGTCAATCTTGTAAAACCAGGTTGCCCCCAGAACCTGTTTAAATAAATCCGGAATCAATGGGAGGGAGTATCTATTCTGGACAGTGATTTTATTTAATCTCCGGTAATCGATACATGGCCTAAGCCCACCATCTTTTTTCTTAACGAAGAAAAACCCCGCCCCCATAGGAGAGACAGAAGGTCTAATATGCCCTTTACCAAGACTCTTCTTAATATAATCTTCCATGGCCTTGCGTTCGGGCTTAGAAAGATTATAAATTCGCCCCTTAGGAAACTTGGCCCCCTCTACTAGCTCTATAGTACAATCATAAGGTCTATGGGGGGGGGGGGGTAGATCCTCCAGGGTTGGTGATGAGAATAAATAAGAAAATTTCCTAACAACAGTGGGTAAAGTATCAGACTTTACTGAGACCCCAGCCTGTACCACGGACAAGCATGAGTCACACTTAGGCCCCCATCTCACCAACTTCCCTTTGGACCAATCTATAGTGGGGTTATGTAGTCGGAGCCAAGGCAACCCTAGTACCAGCTCAGCCGTTAGGTTCTCCAGGACTAAAAGGGAACATCTCTGTGAGTGGCACACACCTACAGTTAGAGAAATCTCTGAGGTACATGAGCTCACCGTACCACCAATAAGAGGAGTAGCATCAATAGCCATGACATGGATAGGAGTTGGTAAAGCAAAGATTGGAATACCCAATCTTACAGCGTACTCAGAGTCTATAAAGCAGGCCGCTGAGCCAGAATCAATAAAGTCCTTACCCGGCCATTTATCTACCCCCAGAGAAATCGTAATGGGTGCCAAAAGCTTAAATTTAGAAAAATCTGGGTGTACCTGGTGTTTAGGTTGCCTTGCCTTAGGAGACTTGACAGAGAGGACCTTCTTAGGACACTGGTTGATCCAATGGTCAGGATCTCCACAGTAAAAGCATTCTTCACGTCTGCGGCGAAGATTCCCTCGGGTCATGCCAACCTGCATGGGTTCCTCGGTGGAGACCTCAGCATTGTCTCTGGGATAGGCCTCTGGCTGGACCACCATTTGGGAAGAGAACTGTTGTTCCTGTCGTCTCTCTCTAACCCGTCGGTCAAGTCGGACAACAAGGGTCATCATCTCCTCTAAGGTCTCTGGAATTTGATAACTGACCAGAAGATCCTTTAACCCCTTAAGGACACAGGATGTACCGGTACGCCCTATTTCCCGAGTCCTTAAGGACACAGGATGTACCGGTACGTCCTAACTTTAAATAGGCATTCCGACACCCCAGGGGTTAATCTGAACAGGATGCCGGCTGAAATCATTCAGCCGGCATCCTGTCACAACGCCAGGGGGGGTCATGTGACCCCCCCCCGTGTCGGTGATCGCAGCAAACCGCAGGTCATTTCAGACCTGCGGTTTGCTGCGCTTCTTGCAGTTTCTGATCCCCGCGGTCCCTGACCGCGGGGATCAGAAACTTTAGAGTGCCTAAAATCAAGATTTTGCACCCCCTCTGCACGATTTGATGCCGGCGGGTGGTGCAGGGGGGGTGGTGCAGGGGGGGTGTCGCAGGCGGTGGGGGTGTGATCCCCCGCCCACCTCCCCTTGAAAATTCGTTGGCTTCTAGTGGGTTATAACAGGGTGCCAGCACATTGCTGACACCCTGGTATAAACGGCTGACATCTGTGCAGATGTCAGCCGTTTAACCTTTTCCATACCGCGGTCCGTACGGACCGCGGTGTGGAAAAGGTTAACTGTCAGGGTCAAGGGGCTCCCTCCCTCTCTCATCGGGGGGCTGCTGTGCCTTTGCAGCCCCCCGATGGAGAGGGAGAGAGCCCCCCGACAGCCCCGCGCAGCCCCGTACTCACCCTTCCCCGTCTGCGAAGTTGTGGCAGACGGGGAAGGTTCCCATGGCAACAGGACGCCTGCTCAGGCGTCCTGCTGTCCATGGTGCTGAACAGATCTATGCTAAAAGCATAGATCTGTTCAGTGTAAGTAAAATACAGTACAGAACCCTATATAGGGTTCTGTACTGTATTATACAGACATCAGACCCACTGGATCTTCAAGAACCAAGTGGGTCTGGGTCAAAAAAATGTAAAAAAAAGTGAAAAAAGTTAAGATAAAAAAAACATTTATCACTGAATAAAAATTAAAAAGATAAAATACACATATTAGGTATCGCCGCGTCCGTAACGACCTGATCTATAAAACGGTCATGTTACTTTCCCTGCACGGTGAAGGCCATAAAAATAAAAAAAAAAAACTATGAGAAAATTGAAATTTTGCCCACCTTACTTCCCAAAAAAGGTAATAAAAGTGATCAAAAAAGTTGCATGTACGCCAAAATAGTACCAATCAAACCGTCATCTCATCCCGCAAAAAATTAAACCCTACTCAAGATAATCGCCTAAAAACTGAATAAACTATGGCTCTTAGACTATGGAAACACTAAAACATGATTTTTTTGGTATCAAAAATGAAATCATTGTGTAAAACTTACATAAATAAAAATAAAGTATACCTATTAGGTATCGCCGTGTCCGTATCGACCGGCTCTATAAAAATATCACATGATCTAACCCCTCAGGTGACCACCGTTAAAAAAAAAAAATGGTGTAAAAAAAGCCATTTTTTTGCCATCTTACGTCACAGAAAGTGTAATAGCAAGCGATAAAAAAGTCATATGCACCCCAAAATAGTGCCAATCAAACCGTCATCTCATCCCGCAAAAAATGAGACCCTACTCAAGATAATCGCTTAAAAACTGAAAAAACTATGGCTCTTAGACTATGGAGACACTAAAACATTTTTTGGGTTTTAAAAATTAAGTTATTGTATAAAACTTACATAAATAAAAAAAATTGCATACATATTAGGTATCGCCGCGTCCGTGACAACCTGCTCTATAAAATTCCCACATGATCTAACCTGTCAGATGAATGTTGTAAATAACAAAAAATAAAAAACATGCCAAAAAAGCGATTTCTTGTTACCTTGCCGCACAAAAAGTGTAATATAGAGCAACCAAAAATCATATGTACCCTAAACTAGTACCAACAATACTGCCACCCTATTCCGTACTTTCTAAAATGGGGTACATTTTTTGGAGTTTCTACTCTAGGGGTGCATCAGGGGGGCTTCAAATGGGACATGGTGTCAAAGAAACAGTCCAGCAAAATCTGCCTTCCAAAAACCATATGGCGTTCCTTTCCTTCTGCGCCCTGCCGTGTGCCCGTACAGCAGTTTACGACCACATATGGGGTGTTTCTGTAAACTACAGAATCAGGGCCATAAATAATGAGTTTTGTTTGGCTGTTAACCTTTGCTTTGTAACTGGTAAAAAAATATTAAAATGGAAAATCTGCCCAAAAAGTGAAATTTTGAAATTGTATCTCTATTTTCCATTAAATCTTGTGCAACACCTAATGGGTTAACAAAGTTTGTAAAATCAGTTTTGAATACCTTGAGGGGTGTAGTTTCTTAGATGGGGTCACTTTTATGGAGTTTCTACTCTAGGGGTGCATCAGGGGGCTTCAAATGGGACATGGTGTCAAAAAAAACAGTCCAGCAAAATCTGGCTTCCATAAACCATACGACACACCTTTCACTCTACGCCCGCTGTGTGGCCGTACAGTAGTTTACGGCCACATATGGGGTGTTTCTGTAAACGGCAGAGTCAGGGCAATAAAGATACAGTCTTGTTTGGCTGTTAACCCTTGCTTTGTTAGTGGAAAAAATGGGTTAAAATAGAAAATTAGGCAAAAAAAATAAATTCTCAAATTTCATCCCCATTTGCCAATAACTCTTGTGCAACACCTAAAGGGTTAACAAAGTTTATAAAATCAGTTTTGAATACCTTGAGGGGTGTAGTTTATAGAATGGGGTCATTTTTAGGCGGTTTCTATTATGTAAGCCTCGCAAAGTGACTTCAGACCTGTAGTGGTCCTTAAAAATTGGGTTTTTGTAAATTTCTGAAAAATTGCAAGATTTGCTTCTAAACTTCTAAGCCTTGTAACATCCCAAAAAAATCAAATATAATTCCCAAAATAATTCAAACATGAAGTAGACATATGGGGAATGTTAAGTCATCACAATTTTTAGGGGTATTACTATGTATTACAAAGTTTCAGTAGAACTGAAACTTTGAAATTTGCAAATTTTTCCAAATTTTGGGTAAATTAGGTATTTTATTATGCAAAAAAAAAATTTTTTTGGACTTCATTTTACCAGTGTCATGAAGTACAATATGTGACGAAAAAACTATCTCAGAATGGCCTGGATAAGTCAAAGTGTTTTAAAGTTATCAGCACTTAAAGTGACACTGGTCAGATTTGCAAAAAATTGCCTGGTCCTTAAGGTGAAATAATGCTGTGTCCCTAAGGGGTTAAATTATCAGACAGACCTGACCTGAACTGACTCTTCAGGGCTGGTTCTTTCTATCCTGAGGGGACACACCACCTTCTGAATTGGGTGCAATAATCCTCCGCAGGTAGATTGCCTTGAATCCGGGCTTTTAGAGCCATCTCGGCTACTAGAGCCCTGTCTGGTTCATCATAGAGGGTACCCAAGGCCTGAAAGAACCCCTCCACAGAAGTTAAACAACTGGCGCCAGCAGGTAAAGAGAACACCCAGTCCTGGGGATCACCCTGTAGTCGGGAAATGATAATGCCTACGTGTTGCAAACGGAAGTAAAGTCTGCAACTCTCCTTAAAAGAGAGAAACTTCTTCCAGTCTCCAGAAAAGGGTTCTGGGAGCTTAATTTGGGGCTCAAAATGCAGACTGGAGGCCTGAAGAGTGGAAGAACCTTGCCCTAACTCAAAAGAACAGAGTTTTTCCCCTAGCTCCTGCACCATCTGCGTCAGATTAGAGACTTGGTCAGTCAGGGTCACCAGAGGATTCACTTTACAGTGGTTATTGGGCCTGTTAATCTGTAACGGTCACGTACACACACACACAGGGGGAAGGATAGTGACCACTGTGCTCCACCCTCACCCCTGGCCCTGCCTACTTGCCTCACGAGTCCTGATGACAGGGGACAACTGGACGGCAGTCCCTAACTTAGGATATGTGCGGGAAGGACAGACGAGGCAAATAATGGATGAACGGACCGGGTCAAAACCAAGAGGACAACGCAGTACAGAGGGATAAGCAAAGAAAGGTCAGGAGAAGCCGGGGTCATAAATACCAGGAGAGTCGAGAAGCGCCAAAGGAGTCCGCAAAGAATAGTCAGGTGGAAGCCGAGGTCAATATACCAGAAAGAATGCGCAGTACAGGAGGAGCAGGCAAAGGATCATCAGGGAACAGGATCAGGTAAGTACACAGGTATCCAACAACTGCCAGGAACCTAAATTAACAGGCAACTTGTGGCCAGCAGGCTGTCTGTATTTATAGTGGGGAGTGAGGGTCATGTGACGTGGCCAGCATCAAATAACCGACAGACCGACCAGTCGAGCACCGAGTGATCAGCTCGGCGCTCAAGGCAGACCTAGCAAAGGGAATGAGGTCAAACACAGATCCTCGCTCCCGAAGCTAAGCAGCAGGTCTGCGGCTGATGGGAGACCGAGTGCGCCTTCGGTACCCCGTTAGAAACAGAACAGACATAACTGAATCAGCACACGCATGTAATTATTTTTCCAAGATTTCCCTCCCTCCCCTTTTATTTATGTTCTAGTTGTGTTGCTTATTGACGGGGGTTAAGTCACTCTCTCGAGTGGACTGTAAGATATAATGGTGTTTGGAAAAAATGGTTAATACTGAAGAGTAAATTAATATATATTTGGTTGATTAATTGTTACATATATTATTAATAGTAACGTAATAAGCATCGCAGCCTTTAAATACCAACAATTTAATAAATATATATATATATTGTTTATTTATATTTGATTAAAATCAAGGCATTATTGTTTATTTGAGTGTGCAGTGTGAAAGGAACACCGACCAAAGGGGTTAGTGACCTGGATGGAGTGAAAGTTATTTGTCTGGTATGAAAGATTGAGTGGGTTTCCAGAATGTTCACGTCTTTACCACCATGTGTGACAAGCAAACATCAAGCTTAACTGCATCGCCTAGTTAGATCTGTATCCATCATGCTTATTGTGCCTGTAAAAAGTGAACTGGAAATCATTATACTTTTTGTGTGACTATTATAAGGGTTCTATGTGAATTCATAAAGTAAAATAACTGAAAATACTTGCTTTATTATAAATATCTTCCCACATACCTTTGCGGTATGCCAGACCTAGCAGGGGAATCATGCGTGAGGTCACAGTGTGAGCAATAGGTGGGCCGAGGTAAATACAGTTCTGGTTACTCACGGTTATGTCGTCCCTGGGCAGGCTCGAATAAGTGAAGAGGAGAACGGCACAAGAATTCTCTGGGGAACACTCTAGTGTAAGGGACACAGGCCAGATGGTGGTCCGAGGTGCCCTGGATGGTCTGTATTAATGTGCCTATGGCAAGGTCCCTTGTAGTCGTGACGCCAGTACCTTTTGTGGTGGTACAACCATTTGCTGTCGTGTTAACTGAGCAACTTCAGACTGAGTCAGGAAGGATGAAATCCAGGGTAGAACTTTACTGAAGATAAATCCTGGTAACAGTACATCCAAAGTAATAACAGTCTCTTAATACAGCCAAACATTAAGTACAGCCTTCCATGCATATGGGGGAAAAGGAAAATGCAAGTCCTTAGTGGAAACAGGCTCTTTGTAATTAATATGAAAGCTACTGCTTCAGACTAGGCTTATAAAATATGAAAGTCTTACACTGGTAAAAACTCCAGCCTTATTCTAACCTTGGTTGAAGGTGCTTTTCTAAATCCTTAATCTTCTATTCCAATGCTGTTCTGACAGTTTGCCTAAACTCTCCTCAGAGTTTGAACTGGTGGTGAGGATGCCTGAGGCTGTCTCCTACACCTGGTGCAAAGGTGCCTAGTAAGCCCTCAAGTAATGTCTGTCTTGCTGATCCTTTGTCTTGAATCAATTGTAGTAATACTTGGCTTAATGCAGCTTGGTGACTCCGGAGGGGTGATCTATAGGAGTGGATTGCTCACCTCTAGGTAGAATAGTTGCAGGCCTGAAACCCTGGACTGTGGAGCCGAATAGAGACAGAGCAAAGAGGCTGTGAATAAGCCTCCCTCCATCTATGCAGCTACATTGCTGCTGCTTTCTGATTAAGCTTCATGAGTGAACTGGACTATACTCAGCTCTACTCTGCACTGTACTGGATTGAACTGAAGCTAAGCTATTTATACACTGACACTGCCCCATATTGTGGAGAATCTAGTGTAGTGCACCCTAACTAGGCCTGTGTAAAGGATCTTGCATGTACAAATCACACAGTGAAATGGGAGAATATGACATAAGATGAAGTGCAAAATGCATGCATATTGCAAGACATTAAAACATAATAAAAAACAAGTTTGCGGTGCCCACGGTCACGTAGTGGGACACTCCACCTTTCAATAGTTATAATGGCTTGTCTTGTCTGGGGAGCAATCATTAGGAGAAATAAAATGGCCACCATCATATTCTATACACAAAACATGTCCTAATCACACAGGAGGACAAGTTCCTTCAGAACACGGAGCTAAAGTACAGCTGAAGTATAGAGAGAGGAGGGTGGCTGTTGAGCAGCAGCATTTGTATGCAGTCTCCTTTACCACAGTCTGCCCTGTCCATCCTCTCTGTTCTTCATGTCTACTCATGAACTCCATTCCTACAGAGATTCAGCTGAAGTTTTATCATCTGTATTCAGGAACATAATCTCCGAGAAGTAGAGCACAGAAGAGGCTGAGACAGCTCTTTAGATCACTGCTCCTAAGCAACTTGTCCAGCTGTTTAGTTAGGACTGGTTTTGTGTGCAATAATAGGATGGCAGCATTCTCCTAATGATGATTGCTCCCTAGATAAAATGAGCCATTATAACTAATGAAAGGTATTTGGAAAAATATGATAAAGTAATATTTAAGTATTTTCTTTAATTCAATTATTATTTTTAAGAGAACCCCATTAATTGAAAAGTAAACACATGTTGAACTGTACGGTCTACCATCCATCATCAATCAGCACTCCTTTTGCTGAATTTACTTACACAAGACCTTTATGCAGAACATGAGATGACCATGACACCACTCAGTGTGATGGTTTAAAAATGTATGCCCAAAAGAAATAGCAGGTTCAGGATAAGGAATAGGTGTAGGAATAGGAGCATAATGGATAAGCACAAGCAGCCAATGGGAGTGAAGCAGAATATTAATGTTCAAAAGGTGTTTCAAGAGAGATTAAGGAATAAGAATAAGAATCCATAAAGCACCAAAATATCCCACAGCACTTTACAATCAGAGGGTGCATGTACAGATGAAATCAGACATTGCATAGCAACAAACTAATCAACAACCCAAACAATAGAAATGAGGCCTGCTTGCAATGAGGAAATAGGGGTGGTAAAAAAGGTAAAAGTGCTTGTCTTGTTTAATGGTCCAGCCATATTTTATTAAAATCAAGGTATTAAATAGAGAGCTGCATGAGCGAACCACCAGCCAGTATCTGTGTATGCACTGATACAATATGAAGTGCATTAGGCTATATTAACACAACTAATGCACACTAATAGTGTGTCCATTTTTAATCAGCATTTTTCAACCAATTTTACATCCATTTTCTGGCCGTTTTGCATCAGTTTATAATGGCCATTAAAAATAGATGATTTTCATTGGCTTTTTTTTAAACAAAATCTCAACCCCTGCAGTTTACATAATGTCCACCATAGTGGCCCCAGCAGAAATAATGTCCCCCATAGTGACCCCCAGCATTAATAATATATCTTATAGTAGCCCCCAACACTAATACAGTCCACATAGTGGCCTCCAGCGATAATACTGTCCCTCACAATGGCCCCAGCAATAATAATGTTCTCAACAGTTGCTTCCAGCAGTAATAATGTCCCCATAGTGGCCCCCAGCAGCAATAATGTCCCCCATAACAAATCACATTTTTTCCTAAAATGGCTGCTGCACATGTGAGGACATGGAGCAAGGAACTCTGGAAAGGCGGGATCACCATAATGCCATGCATGCAGCCAATCAGCAGCCATATGATGTCACAGCTATATAAATAGCCTCAGCCATCTTGGATTCTGCCATTTTCCACTGTACTTAGTACAGGGAGAGACGTCAGCAGACGCTAGGGACAGTGTTAGGAAAAACTTTATTGTGCTAAAAAACGATTTACAAGTGCAGGGAAAGATTAATCAAGGTGTAGGGAAAGGATAGTGAGGAATCATTTCACAGCATTTATGTTGAACAGGGTTCAGTAGGGGAGGTTACAGCCTGGGTAATAGAAACAATACTATTACACCTTGCTCCACTGACTGGGGACCCAAATTGCTATTATACAGATCTGTAATTCCAGAAAACAGTTCTTGTTATTGGGGTGCAATTGCTGTTTGCAGCTAAGACCTGTCCTAGGTTGCTAATATAGCTTGTGTGTTTATACAGCTAGACCTGTCAATAACCTTAATACAGTTCCTATATTTGTGTGTTAAAGACAAAAGCAGAGTTATTTCCAGTGACTTTATGTTTGGATGTCATGTAATAGTTATATTTTGTGTTCACAGAAGCAGAAAAGATAATATGCCTTTAAGATTCATTATATAATGTAAGGTAAGCTCAATGACACAGCAGACACACCAGAAAGCATAGATTTAAACTGCTGTTGCTAAGCAGGAGTTTTGACCAATCCTAGTTAGCCTCACATAGCCTGGGAGTTTTGAGCAATTAAAGGCAGTCTCACACACAGCTTGTGTGGGAAATTCCCCTAGCAGGAGCTGCTGGAATCATTATTCACCAGAGAGAGGAGCTGAACAAACACACACTCCACTAAGAGCTGTGTTTTATGGAAGCAAGAGGCCATAATAGGTATTTAAAACAGTTATATAATGTTACTACTGTTAATATAGTGATTAGAACTGTATACTGAACCAGTTATGTGTGTTTACTTACAGTTCCACCAATTGCAAATCACAAATTCAATTGCATACAAACAAACTACTGAGCCATACAATCATACAATCCAAACAAATTGCATACAAATGCAAACTGCTCATACCAGATCATAAGCAATTGTATAGAGCAAACTGCAAACCAAGTAGAGCAAGTAAACTATTAGTTAACCTCAGATATACCTCTCAGAGAGATCATAAATTGCTTAAATAACTTAAAGTGAGAGTACAGATACTCAAGAGAGAAATATATCCACCATTTTATGTTGAATGACAAGATTGAACAGTTGAACCACCATCTTATGCATACCACCATTTTGTGATACTTTATTGAACACCTGTTTTTGTACATGGACTATCTGCTGCGGAAGCGGCAGTGTTATATATGAAGAAAAAATGAAGTTAATAAAGAGGTTATTTTAAGCATTTGGTGTGCTCTTTAAACCTACTGCTTCCATATAACGGCGCTAGAGGAATTACAGAGTAATAGACAGTCTGGTTAGACTAAAAAGTCAGAGATATCAAAATTCTTCTAATGCCACAGTGCAAAAGGCACTTCATAGTGATTCGCCTGCCACACAGTTATATGTTCTAAAGCCCTTTTTGTCGTGTATTAGTGGCAAAATAAAAATATATTTGCTGTATAGAGGTTCAGTTATATGTTCTAAAGCCCTTTTTGTCATGTAATAGTGGCAAAATAAAAAATATATTTGCCGTTCAGTATTGCAGTTATATGTTCTAAAGCCCTTTTTTGTCATGTATTAGTCGCAAAAGTAAAATATATTTGCCGTTCAGCGGTGCTGTTATATATTCTAAAGCCCTTTTTATTGTGTATTAGTGGCAAAAGTAAAATATATTTGCCGTTCAGCTGTGTAGTAATATGTTCTAAAGCCCTTTTTGTCATTTATTAGTGGCAAAAGTAAAATATATTTGCTGTTCAGCCGTGCAGTTATATGTTCTAAAGCCTTTTGTGGTGTGTATAAGTGGAAACAAATAAGGGCCTATTTGCTGTTCAGCGGTGCAGCTATATGTTCTAAAACCCTTTTTGTTGTGTAATAGTGGCAAAATAAAAATATATTTGCCGTTAAGAGGTGCAGTTATATGTTCTAAAGCCCTATTTGGTGTGTATTAGTGGCAAAAGTAAAATATATTTGCTGTTCAGCGGTGCAGTTATATGTTCTAAAGACCTTTTTGTCGTTTATTAGTGGCAAGAGTAAAATATATTTGTAGTTCAGTGGTGCCGTTATATGTTCTAAAGACCTTTTTAGTCATGTATTAGTGGCAAAATAAAAATATGTTTGCCCTTCAGCAGTGCAGTTATACACTCACCTAAAGAATTATTAGGAACACCATACTAATACAGTGTTGGACCCCCTTTTGCCTTCAGAATTGCCTTAATTCTACGTGGCTTTGATTCAACAAGGTGCTAATAGCATTCTTTAGAAATGTTGGCCCATATTGATAGGATAGCATCTTGCAGTTGATGGAGATTTGAGGGATGCACATCCAGGGCACGAAGCTCCCGTCCCACCACATCCCAAAGATGCTCTATTGGGTTGCGATCTGGTGACTGTGGGGGCCATTTTAGTGCAGTGAACTCATTGTCATGTTCAAGAAACCAATTTGAAATGATTCGAGCTTTGTGACATGGTGCATTATCCTGTTGGAAGTAGCCATCAGAGGATGGGTACATGGTGGTCATGAAGGGATGGACATGGTCAAAAACAATGCTCAGGTAGCCCGTGGCATTTAAACGATGGCCAATTGGCACTAAGGGGCCTAAAGTGTGCCCAGAAAACATCCCCCACACCATTACACCACCACCAGCCTGCACAGTGGTAACAAGGCATGATGGATACATGTTCTCATTCTGTTTACGCCAAATTCGGACTCTACCATTTCAATGTCTCAACAGAAATCGAGACTCATCAGACCAGGCAACATTTTTCCAGTCTTCAACAGTCCAATTTTGGTGAGCTCGTGCAAATTGTAGCCCTTCTTTTCCTATTTGTAGTGGAGATGGTACCCGGTGGGGTCTTCTGCTGTTGTAGCCCACCTTTCTTTCCCATTCTGACATTCAGTTTGGCGTTCAGGAGATTGTCTTGACCAGGACCAGTTATATGTTCTAAAGCCTTCTATGTCATGTATAAGTGGAAAAAATAAGGGCCTATTTGCTGTTCATTGGTGCAGTCATATGTTCTAAAGCACTTTTTGTCATGTATTAGTGGTAAAAGTAAAATATATTTGCCGTTCAGTGGTGCAGTTATAAATTCTAAAGACCTTTTTGTCATGTATTAGTGGCAAAATAAAAATTTATTTGCCGTTCAGTATTGCAGTTATATGTTCTAAAGCCCTTTTTGTCATGTATTAGTGGCAAAAGTAAAATATATTTGCCGTTCAGCGGTGCAGTTATATATGCTAAAGCCCTTTTTATTGTGTATTAGTGGCAAAAGTAAAATATATTTGCAGTTCAGCTGTGCAGTTTTATGTTCTAAAGCCCTTTATGTAATTTATTAGTGGCAAAAGTAAAATATATTTACTGTTCAGCCGTGCAGTTATATGTTCTAAAGCCTTTTGTGGTGTGTATAAGTGTAAACAAATAAGGGCCTATTTGCCGTTCAGTGGTGCAGCTATATGTTCTAAAGCCCTTTTTGTCGTGTAATAGTGGCAAAATAAAAATATATTTGCCGTTCAGAGGTGCAGTTATATGTTCTAAAGCCCTATTTAGCGTGTATTAGTGGTAAAATAAAAATATATTTGCCGTTCAGGGGTGCAGTTATTTGTTCTAAAGCCTTCTGTGTCATGTATAAGTGGAAAAAATAAGGGCCTATTTGCTGTTCATCGGTGTATTTATATGTTCTAAAGCACTTTTTGTTGTGTATTAGTGGTAAAAGTAAAATATATTTGACGTTCAGTGGTGCAGTTATATATGCTAAAGCCCTTTTTATTGTGTATTAGTGGCAAAAGTAAAATATATTTGCAGTTCAGCTGTGCAGTTTTATGTTCTAAAGCCCTTTATGTAATTTATTAGTTCCAAAAGTAAAATATATTTACTGTTCAGCCGTGCAGTTATATGTTCTAAAGCCTTTTGTGGTGTGTATAAGTGTAAACAAATAAGGGCCTATTTGCCGTTCAGTGGTGCAGCTATATGTTCTAAAGCCCTTTTTGTCGTGTAATAGTGGCAAAATAAAAATATATTTGCCGTTCAGAGGTGCAGTTATATGTTCTAAAGCCCTATTTAGCGTGTATTAGTGGTAAAAGTAAAATATATTTGCCGTTCAGTGGTGCAGGTTTAAATTCTAAAGACCTTTTTGTCTTGTATTAGTGGCAAAATAAAAATATATTTGCCGTTCAGGGGTGCAGTTATTTGTTCTAAAGCCTTCTGTGTCATGTATAAGTGGAAAAAATAAGGGCCTATTTGCTGTTCATCGGTGTAGTTATATGTTCTAAAGCACTTTTTGTTGTGTATTAGTGGTAAAAGTAAAATATATTTGCCGTTCAGTGGTGCAGTTATAAATTCTAAAGACCTTTTTGTCATGTATTAGTGGCAAAAGAAAAAGGGGGCATGGCAGCAGGAGTTGCAGCGAGAGGTCTGAGCTCCCGGTGTCATCTAGCTGTCGTGTTTTGACCAACAACCAAGCGGTTCTTAAATGGTTGACTCGGTCATCCACTTCATTCCAAGTGACATCAGACACCTCCAGCCAAGAATCGGTGGGTTTGTGAGACAAAAAACCCTCAGCCAGAGAAGAATTGTATGCTGTGGGCTCAGCTCCACTGTACAGTGAGGACGAGCTACTAGAAGACAGTCAGCAGCTATTGGCAAGCCAAGATGTGGAGGAGACATCCGCCGCATCCTCCACTAGGCGGGCAAGTAGTGATGAGGAGAGTGGTCAGGCTCTGCACCCAGAGATGGTTGAGGAGGACATCAGTGACATGCAGACAGTACTCGATGATGATGATTTAGCTGATCACACTTGGGATCCGGGTGACAAAGGGGCTTTATCATCGGGAGAAGAGGGTGGCAGCTTGCCCGTGAGGCAGTGGCGGAGCCAGCAAGTAGCTAGCGTGGCCCGGAGTCAGCAGGGTAGCAGCAGTGGGAGGTCGGTAGCCAAAAATGCCCGGGGTAGACCACCCACTTTGCAGGAGCCTACCTGCCCAGGAAGTAGCTACCGGTCCTGATGCTCCTGCGCCTCATCATCCCACTTCTCATCACTCATTTCGTCAGCAATCGATCATCAAAGCGATTGCCAAGAGACAACAGTATGTGTGCACTCATCCAACGGTGCAGAAGCTGAATGTGCTCCTGGCCAAGTTGCTGGTGCTGCAGTCCGTCCCTTTTCCAAGTGGTGGACTCTGCGCCTTTCAGAGGACTGATGGCTTGTGCCGAGCCGAGTTGGAGAGTCCCAAGCCGTCATTTCTTTGCCAAAAAGGCAGCACATACAGTCGTGGCCAAAGGTTTTGAGAATTACATAAATATTGGACATTGGAAAAGGTGCTGCTTAAGTTATTATAATAGCAATTTGCATATACTCCAGAATGTTATGAAGAGTGATCAGATGAATTGCATAGTCCTTCTTTGCCATGAAAATTAACTTAATCCCCCAAAAAACTTTCCACTGCATTTCATTGCTGTCATTAAAGGACCTGCTGAGATCATTTCAGTAATCGTCTTGTTAACTCAGGTGAGAATGTTGATAGCACAAGGCTGGAGATCATTATGTCAGGCTGATTGGGTTAAAATCGCAGACTTGACCTGTTAAAAGGAGGGTGATGCTTGAAATCATTGTTCTTCCATTGTTAACCATGGTGACCTGCAAAGAAACGCATGCAGCCATCATTGCGTTGCATAAAAATGACTTCACAGGCAAGGATATTGTGGCTACTAAGAGTGCACCTCAATCAACAATTTATTGGATCATCAAGAACTTCAAGGAAAGAGGTTCAATTCTTGTTAAGAAGGCTTCAGGGCGTCCAAGAAAGTCCAGCAAGCGCCAGGATCGTCTCCTAAAGAGGATTCAGCTGCGGGATCAGAGTGCCATGAGTGCAGAGCTTGCTCAGGAATGGCAGCAGGCAGGTGTGAGCGCATCTGCACGCACAGTGAGGCGAAGACTTTTGGAAGATGGTCTGTTGTCAAGAAGGGCAGCAAATAAGCCACTTCTCTAAAAAAAAAACGATCAGGGACAGATTGATCTTCTGCAGAAAATATGGTGAATGGACTGCTGAGGACTGGGGCAAAGTCATATTCTCCGATAAAGCCTCTTTCCGATTGTTTGGGGCATCAGGAAAAAGGCTTGTCTGGAGAAGAAAAGGTGAGCGCTACCATCAGTCCTGTGTCATGCCAACAGTAAAGCATCCTGAGACCATTCATGTGTGGGGTTGCTTCTCATCCAAAGGAGTGGGCTCACTCACAATTTTGCCCAAAAACTCAGCCATGAATAAAGAATGGTATCAAAACACCCTCCAACAGCAACTTCTTCCAACAATCCAACAACAGTTTGATGAAGAAAAATGCATGTTCCAGCACAATGGAGCACTGTGCCATAAGGCAAAAATGATAACTAAGTGGCTCGGGGACCAAAACGTTGACATTTTGGGTCCATCGCCTGGAAACTCCCCAGATCTTAATCCCATTGAGAACTTGTGGTCAATCCTCAAGAGGCGGGTGGACAAACAAAAACCCACTAATTTTGACAAACTCCAAGAAGTGATTATGAAAGAATGGGTTGCTATCAGTCAGGAATTGGCCCAGAAGTGATTGAGAGCATGCCCAGTCGAATTGCAGGGGTCCTGAAAAAGAAGGGCCAACACTGCAAATACTGACTCTTTGCATAAATGTCATGTAATTGTCGATAAAAGCCTTTGAAACGTATGAAGTGCGTGTAATTATATTTCACTACATCACGGAAACAACTGAAACAAAGATCTAAAAGCAGTTTAGCAGCAAACTTTGTGAAAACTAATATTTGTGTCATTCTCAAAACTTTTGGCCATGACTGTACATGTAGGGGGGGCCAGTCCTTGAGCCTGTCGTTGTCTGCCAAAGTGCACGGCAGCGCCGACGTGTGGAGACCATGGTCAGGGACAATAACATGTCCCTTACTGCCCACTGGGTGAATGTGGTTCCTGCACAGCCCCACCAGCAACTTGGCCAGGTGATGCCACTTCCGCCTCCACGTTGTCATGCCATTCCTGCGTCAATGTCAGCCTCTGCCTCCTCATCCTCCACCTTGTCCTCAGCCTCCACTGCAGGGACAATTCACAGTGCTCCTCCAGCATACCACATGTGCAGGGAACGGCAGTGTTATGCTGTTCTGCACCTCGTTTGCCTGGGCGAATGGAGTCACACAGGGGAGGAACTACTCAGTGTCCTTCATCAAGAAATTGAATCCTGGCTTTCTCCTCGACAACTGAAAACCAGAACCATGGTGACCGACAACAGGAAGAACATGGTGTTGGTGCTGCGTCAAGGAGGGCTGAGCCATGGTCCCTGCATGGTACACGTGTTCAATCTGGTTGTCAGGCGGTTCCTGAAGTCTTCCACCCATCTGCAAGACATCATAAAATGTCCAGGAGACTTTGCATGCACTTCAGCCACTCGTACACCGTAAAGCAAAACTCCTTGAGCTTCAGTGGCAGAATTGCATCCCCCAACATAGGTTGATATGCGACGTTTCCATCCATTGGAATTCCACCCTTCATATGTTGGACTGACTGTACGAACAGAGAAAGGCCATAAAACGAGTTATTGATGATCCAAGTGGCAGAAGTACTACCCTGTGTAACTTCGATGTCAGCCAGTGGCAGCTCATGCGTGGCACCTGCCATTTGCTCAGGTCCTTTGAGGAGGCCATGTTATTTGTTAGTTGCCAGGGCTACAGGATGAACAGCGTCATTCCACTGCTTCATGTCCTGGAACAGATGCTGGCAAATCTGGTTGGTCACAGGACTGGAGACGTGGTGCCTACATCTTACGACCACATAAGCCCTGTAGGGGCTGAACTGGAGAGGAGCAGGAGGAGGAGTTCCATGTGTAGCGAAGTGGGTGTTTTTTCTACACAGGTGACAGGAGAGGAGGATAAGGAGCAGCCAAAGTTAAAGGATGATGAGGAAGATGTAGGCAGAGGACCCAGACACACAGTGACAGAATGCAGTGGAAATGGAGGCAGGGAGTCCCTCCGAGTCACTTACACAAATGGCCCGATGCATGTTCACTTGCTCACGTAGTTACAGCCAAATTATCACGATTTGCAGAGGGATGACTTCTGGGTCTCCACCTTGTTGGACCCTCGCTACCGGTCTAAAATGGGAGCCTTTTTTTACACCCACTGAGAGGGAGGACAAACTGAACTACTATAGAGACATTCTATGTAGTCAGTTAGCAGCTGCCTATCTGCGCCTTCGTCCATGACTGGGTCTTTTCCATTAACAGAGGCACAAATATAAACTATTAACACTGAATGGGTAGAAACTGTTGTAGACTCATCAATATAAACAGAAATCTTTTAAGCCTGCTCAGCAATTGCTTTGCAAAGCTTTTTTCTCATTTCACTAGCAATGCAATCTATTATTTGTGCTGCTGTGTACTCACTATGGAGAATACATCCTAAGTCAGCTCCATTTGCAAATTGCAAGCTGCTAAGATCTCTGAAGTCTGTGAAAGGGTGATTTTTTTTTTTTTCGCACAAAAGTAGGCAGTGCGAAATACCTTAGTGGTGGACGCAAACTTATGCTTCTGCTGTTATGCAATACTGGTGTCACGGAAGGTGTACAGAAAACTAGAATACACAAAATGAAGATCCGACTGACTGGATCCAAAACTAAGGAACAAAAGGGAGAGCCCTGCAACAGACCTGGCTCTCTCCCTAACTGCTCAGCCTATGCAAAAATCTCAATGGTAGATGATCGCATATCCTCGTACCTCGACTGTATAACACCTGAACACCCTATAATAGTGAGGGGACACGACCACTGGCTCCCTACACTTGATACGGAGGGAGTCAGGGTCACCTGGGATCCAGCAAACAGGAAAACACAAGTGAATGAACAAAACTTATCTGTAGAAGACTCAGTAGTAGCATTCAGCATGCACACACTCCAGGAAGTTGTATAAACCGCAAAGTGATGCAGTATGGGAAGGGATTTAAAGGGATGCAATCAGTGCAACTACATGACAGCTGAGAGAGGCTAACGAGATGAGAAAACGAAAGCAAAACAAAAGGAACCTCAAGGATGAGGTTCTAAAGAACGTCTGTCAGAGCTTCTCAGATGTCTGGTGGTGACAGTACCCCTCCTTCTACAAGTGGACTCTGGACACTCAGAGCCCACCTTCTCAGGATGGGACCTATGGAAAGCCCTGATGAGACGAGTGGCCTTAATGTCCGTCACTAGGACCCACATCTTCTCCTCAGGACCATAACCCTCCCAATGAACGAGGTACTGGAGAGAACCGCGGACAACATGAGAATCCACAATCCTAGAGACCTGAAATTCAAGATTACCATCAACCACAATCGGAGGAGGAGGAGGAAAAGACGAGGGTACAATGGGTTGGACATAAGGTTTTAATGACTTATGAAAAACATTATGGATCTTCCAAGTCTTAGGAAGATCAAGACGGTAGGCAACAGGATTGATGACGGACAAGATTTTGTAAGGCCCAATAAACTTAGGACCCAACTTCCAGGAGGGAACCTTCAATTTGATATTCTTAGTAGACAACCACACCAGATCACCAACATTCAGGTCCGGACCAGGCACACGTCTCTTATCCACCACACGCTTATATCTTTCACTCATGCTCTTTAGATTATCCTGAATCTTTTGCCAAATAGATGACAAAGACGAGGAGAATCTGTCCTCATCAGGTAAACCAGAAGACCCCTCTCCAGAGAATGTCCCAAACTGCGGATGAAACCCATATGCACCAAAAAATGGTGACTTATCAGAGGACTCCTGACGACGGTTATTTAAAGGAAACTCAGCAAGGGACAAAAAAGAACACTAATCCTCCTGATTCTCCGCCACAAAACAGCACAGATATGTCTCCAGATTCTGATTGACGCGCTCTGTCTGGCCTTTCGACTGCGGGTGGAAAGCAGAAGAGAATGACAACCGAACCCCCAAGCGAGAACAGAAAGCCTTCCAGAATCTGGAAACAAACTGTGTGCCCCTATCAGAGACTATGTCTGAAGGAATACCATGCAATTTGACAATGTGATCAATAAATGCCTGCGCCAGCGTCTTAGCATTGGGCAAGCCAGGAAAAGGAATGAAATGCACCAATTTGCTAAAACGGTCCACCACCACCAGAATCACAGTCTTCCCCAAGGAACGAGGCAGGTCCGTAATGAAGTCCATGGACAGATGTGTCCAAGGACGGGAAGGAATGGGTAACGGAAGGAGAGGACCTGATGGCCGTGAATGAGGGACTTTGGCATGAGCGCAGGTCCCGCAGGCTGCCACATAACCCTCAACCGACTTACGAAACGCCGGCCACCAGAATCTCCGAGCGATGAGATCCACTGTGGCTCTTGCCCCCAGGTGCCCAGCAAGGACAGTTTCGTGGTGCTCCTTAAAAATCTTGTGTCTTAAAGCGAGAGGCACAAACAACCTCCCAGGAGGACAAAGATCAGGAGCCTCTGACTGGGCTACCTGAACCTCTGCCTCCAATTCAGGATAAAGAGCAGAGACCACCACACCTTCAGCCAAAATGGGACCTGGGTCTTCAAAATTCCCACCTCCCGGAAAACAACGTTACAGGGCATCCGCCTTCACATTCTTAACCCCAGGGCGGAACGTGACAACAAAATTAAACCTTGAAAAGAATAAAGACCATCTGGCCTGTCTCGGGTTCAGACGCTTGGCTGACTCCAAGTAGGCCAGATTCTTATGGTCAGTAAACACGGTAATAGGGTGTCTGGCTCCCTCTAGCCAATGGTGCCATTCCTCAAAAGCTAACTTGATGGCCAACAACTCCCTATCTCCCAAATCGTAATTTCTCTCTGCAGAGGAGAGTTTCTTCGAGAAAAAGGCACACGGTCACCATTTGGCAGGAGAGGGACCCTGAGACAAGACCGCACCCACACCCACCTCAGAAGCATCAACCTCAACTATGAAGGGTAGAGAAATATCAGGTTGTACCAAGATGGGAGCGGAAGCAAAACTCTCCTTGATATTAGAAAAGGCCTTACGCGCCTCTACCGACCAGGAGGAAAAATCTACCCCCTTTCTAGTCATATCAGTGAGTGGTTTAACAACAGAGGAATAATTCAAAATAAACTTCCAGTTTAGCGTACAATTTATTCTCCCACAGGATGAGCAAGACCTGACGTAAGTGTTCCTTATGAGTTTTGAAATCAGGAGAAAAAATCAAAATGTCATCTAGATACACTAATACAAATTTCCCCATTAAATTATAAAAAATGCTGTTCACAAAATGCTGAAAGAAGGCTGGAGCATTCATCAAACCAAAAGGCATGACCAAATTCTCAAAATGGCCCTCAGGGGTATTGAAGGCCGTCTTCAATTCGTCTCCTTCTCTGACCCTGACCAGGTTGTATGCCCCTCCTGGATCCAACTTGGAAAAAACTTTAGCCCCAACAATCTGGTTAAACAGGTCCGGGATCAGAGGAAGCGGATAAGGGTCACGAATTGTGATACTGTTCAGCTCCCTGAAATCCAGACATGGTCTTAAAAAACCATCTTTTTTCTTAACAAAGAAAAAACCAGCGGCAACAGGTGACTTTGAGGGTCGTATGTGTCCCTTTCTCAGACTCTCAGAGATATAAGCACGCATAGCGATCCTTTCAGGTTGGGAGAGATTGTATAAACGAGATTTAAGGCAGTTTGGAGCCTGGGGTGAGATTAATAGGGCAATCATACTCCCTGTGAGGGGGCAAGTCCTGAACACTACTCTCAGAGAACACATCCGAAAATTCAGAGAGAAAAGATGGTACAGTCTTAGTAGAAACCTCAGAAACAGATGTCATGAAGCAATTCTCTCTGCAAAAGTCACTCCAACCATTTATTTGCCTCGCTTGCCAATCAATGGTGGGGTTTTGTTTAGTGAGCCAGGGTAGCCCCAACACTAGAGGAGTAGGCAACCCGCTTAGGACGAAACATGACACATCCTCAACATGAGTATCACTCACAATATTACAGATATTGTGAACTATGCCCTTTAATGATTTCTGAGAAAGTGGAACGGAATCAATAGCAAAAACAGGTATATCCTTTCCCAAAGTGCATACCTGAAAACCATGAGTTATAGCAAATTGATTATCTACAAAAATCTCACAAAAAATGTTCTTGCTCTCTAGCGCCACCCTGGCAGGTAGGACAAAACGGGAACTACAAGCAAATGGAAAACCTTCAATTTCCACATCAACCTTGCCAATAGTAACAGATGGAACGTTTTTAGAGGATTTTTTTCTTTTTGTTACTTTATTACTCTCAAAAAACTGCCTGAATCTCCTAGAGGGACAAACATTTGCCAAATGATTTATACCTCCACAACAGAAACAAACCTTCCTATTAGAGCTGAATCCTCTATTGTCAGAGGCAAGCAATCCCAGCTGCATGGGCCCCTGCTCAGAAAGGATTGAGAGCGACTGAGACCTGAACGAGGCACTGAATGAGACCGCCACACTGTCCTTGGACTGAGTATGACAGGAAGGAGTGATCTCTCCTCTCTCTCTAAGACGCCTGTCAATACGAATGGCCCGAGACATGGCAGAGTCCAAGGAGGTAGGTCTCTCATGAAAGGCAAATGCATCTTTCAATCCCTCTGAAAGACCATGGCAAAATTGACTTCGGAGTGCAGCATCATTCCAACCAGTATCAGCTGCCCATCTCCGAAATTCTGAACAGTATATCTCTGCGGACTGTTTACCCTGGCATAAAAGACGTAGTCTAGACTCAGCCAGAGCAATACGATCCGGATCATTATATATCTGACCCAGGGCTAAAAAATATTCATCCACTGAACAGAGGGGCCGTGCCCCCACCGGCAGAGAAAAAGGCCCAGGACTGAGCGTTATCCCTGAGCAGCGAGATGATGATCCCCACTCTCTGCTCCTCATCACTAGTGATGAGCGGCAGGGGTCATATTCGAATTCGCGATATTTCACGAATATTTTTTAGAATATTCATCGAATAATCGAAAATTCGAAAATTCACGTTTTTTTTTGTAAAAAAATCGGCAAGGTAATGATTGTGTAATATGCGATTTTTCGTAATTCTAATTTTCGGATTCAAATTTTTATTACAAATTTTTCAATTTACAACTATTAGACAAAGAAGATTATAGCACTATATTAGCTAAATTGCTCTATATTCGTTTTTTTTCCCGAATGTTCGCTATATTGCTATAACTTCGTTTTTTCGAATATTTGTAATATTCTAAAACAAGAATATATAGCAATATAGCGAATATTCAAAAAAAACGAATATAGAGCAATTTAGCTAATATAGTGCTATAATCTTCTTTCTCTAATAGTTGTAATTTTTTTCTCATCTGAAGTTAAGATTGGAAAAAAATTACAACTATAAAAAAAACTGATTATAGCACTATATTAGCTAAATTGCACTATATTCGTTTTTTTCGAATATTCGCTATATTGCTATAACTTCGTAATATTCTAAAACATTAATATATAGCAATATAGCGAATATTTGAAAAAATGAATATAGAGCAAAATTCGCAAACACTACTACTCCTAAAGTCAAGTATATTACAGCCTTCTTATTGGCCCACAAGCTAGAAGCAGGAAGGGATCATGTGTACTGATTAAAAAAAAAAAAAAAGAAATAAAATTTAAATATTTGAATTTACGAATATATCTAACTATATTCGAAATATTCGCGAATTTTCGAAGTACCTATATTTGCAATAAAAAATCGAAATTCGAATATTCGTGATCAACACTAATGCACACACTCCAGGAAGTTGTATAAACCGCTAAGTGATGCAGTATGGGAAGGGATTTAAGGGGATGCAATCAGTGCAACTACATGACAGCTGAGAGAGGCTAACGAGATGAGAAAACGAAAGCAAAACAAAAGGAACCTCAAGGAGGAGGTTCTGAAGAACGTCTGTCAGAGCTTCTCAGATGTCTGGTGGTGACAACTGGATTGCAGAATCTCCTTTCTGGATACTGTATGGATATCTCCTGCCTTTACATGTGCTTCTGAAATCTTATGTATGTGGATTTTTTTAAGTAGTGAGGTCAACATATCTTTTTTTGTTTTGCCATATGGAGTATTTGTACTAGTGCTCCATTCTTTAGAAATGGATACACCTTGTTAAACAGACACTCAAAGGTGTTTAACCTCCTGACATACTTTGCACCCTAAAAGACCATTGTCTACAAACAGCCGAAGGGTACTTTTTAAAAAAATTCTAGCCACTGATTCTGGTCCCAACATTCTGGAAGAATGTTATCACTGACATCGGCATCTCCAGCCACATCAGTAACCATATCCACTGCAGCCGATTCACTGACTAATGTAGTTTCTGCAGCGGACACCACCTGCTGAAGCAAAGGCTCAGACTGAGTGGAACAAATTGCAGAATCAGCATGTGATTTTATTATTAGATGCCTTTGTGATGAAATCCATAATGCTGCTTTTTCGTTTACTCATTTCTGTACAAATAAAAACAATAAAAAAAAAAATTTAAATCATTTTCTGATTTGAAAAAATAATAATATTCTGATAAAATGACCTCTTTAGGCAAAGAATTCCCCATCCGTTCTATTTCCTCTTATTGTGAAAAACTCTTTCCTCTGTTGTCTCTGGTGGCAGTGGTGGGGTTGGGTGGTCTGGTGACTGTGAGGTGCAAGGTAAGGCACAAATCAGCACAATTGTATGAAATAAAATCTATCATTCTAAAAAAAAATTTTTTTTAAACTTAAATGATCTTAAACTTAAATGATCTAACAATTAGTCTCATATATGAGTCTCCAGTCCAGTGGATGTGACACAGATATCAGTTCGTAATTCGTCTCTTTCATATTACAATCTCCCCTTATTTATAATTTACTTACAGTTCTGAAGCCTCAGGGGTGCTGGCAGGCTTGGCCTCAGGGGTGCTGGTTGGCTTGGCCGGGCAGAAGGAGTGTGGGAGACTGTGAGGCCTTTTTTCTTCAAGCTGCTCCGGAAAAAAAGATTTTTCATTACACCTCAGGTCAGACCACCAATCAGACCTCCAATGTTAATCAGACCTCAGCTAACAGCCCCAATAAGATCCTCAATTTTTATAAGACCCCAATAAGACCTCAGATCAGACCCCCAATCAGACCTCAGCTCAGACCCCAATATGAATGACCACCAATCAGACCTCAGATAAGAGCCCCATGCCTCATAGCAGCCCCCAGTAGCCTTATAGCAGCCCCCAGTAACCTCATAGCAGCCCCCAGTAGCCTCTCCATCAGCCCCAGTGAATCTCACCAGCCCCCAGTGCCTCTCCATCAGCCCCCAGTGCCTCTCACCATCCCCCATTGCCTCTTACCAGCCCCCAGTGCCTCTCCACCAGCCCCCAGTGCCTCTCTATCAGCCCCCAGGCCAGTGGCGTAGGGATCGCCATAGCAACCATAGCAGTTGCTATGGGGCCCTACGCCACTGGGGGCCCGGCCCGTCCTGACCGCATAATTTTTTATTTTTTATTTTTTTATTAATACACTCAGGCAGCCAGGCCCGACCGCCCGCCCAGTGTAGTGGGCGGGGCGCGGGCGGTCCGCGGCTCGGGCCTGGCTGGGGGGGGGAGGCGGAAGCCGGAGTCACAAAGGCAGCCAGCAGCCAGGCCCGGGACCGCCCGCCCAGTGTAGTGGGCGGGGCGCGGGCGGTCCGCGGCTCTGGCCTGGCTGGGGCCCGGGGAAGGAAGCCGGAAGCCGGAAGGAGGAGAGGTGGAGAGGAGGACAGGAGGACAGGAGGACAGGACAGAGTCGGACGCAGTGGCGTAGGGATCGCCATAGCAACCATAGCAGTTGCTATGGGGCCCTACGCCACTGGGGGCCCGGCCCGTCCTGACCGCATAATTTTTTTTTTTTTTTTTATTAATACACTCAGGCAGCCAGGCCCGACCGCCCGCCCAGTGTAGTGGGCGGGGCGCGGGCGGTCCGCGGCTCGGGCCTGGCTGGGGGGGGGAGGCGGAAGCCGGAGTCACACAGGCAGCCAGCAGCCAGGCCCGGGACCGCCCGCCCAGTGTAGTGGGCGGGGCGCGGGCGGTCCGCGGCTCTGGCCTGGCTGGGGCCCGGGGAAGGAAGCCGGAAGTCGGAAGGAGGAGAGGTGGAGAGGAGGACAGGAGGACAGGACAGAGTCGGACGGCAAGTTGGTACGTACTACTAGGCTGGCGGTCGGCGCGGTGGAGGGGGCCGGAACGGCTTCTTGGTTCAGACACAGACATGAATATTCATGATGCAGCCAGACAACGACCGCATCAAGGGGCACAGCATACCCGGTGAGCCTCTCCACTCTGAACGCTTGGCTGGTTTTATTGGTACAGGAGTCTGGTGGAGGTCAGAAGTTGTCCCTAATGATGCTTGGCGGTGACTCCATCTCATTTGTTTAGAAAGTTTCTCATAAACTTCTGCATTTTCCTCCTCACACCTCTATGCACAATAAAATACACAGCTAGGCGGTTAAAGGGAGTCTTTCACCTAATCTGAGCGTTTTAGACCGCTCAGATCAGGTTATAGACTCTTTAACCCTCATTACGATCATACCTGTCTCTTATGTGTCCCTCGCCCAGATAATGAAAATAACACTTTTTAAACTTATGCAAATTAGCTTCTGAAGGTGCCCAGGGGCGGCGTTACTGGGCGATGTGCCCAGAAAAACACACCTCCAGCTGGCGGACGTCACGAGCGGCACCAGAGGACGGCGGGCTGGGAACTGGCCCGCACCTGCGCACTGCTCTGCCCATTATGGGCAGATGAACAGCTTTTCATATTGCGCATGCGCCGGCCAACTAAAGACAGCCGGCCGGCGCATGCGCAATATGAAAGGATGTTCCTCTGCCCATAATGGGCAGAGCAGTGCGCAGGTGCGGGCCAGTTCCCAGCCCGCCATCCTCTGGTGCCGCTCGTGACGTCCGCCAGCTGGAGGTGTGTTTTTCTGGGCACATCGCCCAGTAACGCCGCCCCTGGGCACCTTCAGAAGGTAATTTGCATAAGTTTAAAAAGTGTTATTTTCATTATCTGGGCGAGGGACACATAAGAGACAGGTATGATCGTAATGAGGGTTAAAGAGTCTATAACCTGATCTGAGCAGTCTAAAACGCTCAGATTAGGTGAAAGACTCCCTTTAATGATCAGTAGAAACGTCCCTTCTGCCACCCTGAGGCGGAGCCAGGCTGGCAGTGGCACCAGCGCCGCAGAGCAGACCCAGTGTAGGAATTAGGAAGGAATGAATTTCCTCCGGCTCCTAACTAGAGGGACTGAGTGAGTGGGAGGACTCAGGCGGTGGAGGGGGCGGGGCCAGGCCGAGAGGGGGGGGGGTATGAACTTATGACCTACCTGACCTGTCCTGCTGTGGAGTGAGTGGGACTATGAGGCAGGCGCTATCTAAATCTGATATCCTGGGGGCCCATAATTTTTTTTTGCTATGGGGCCCATGCATTTCTAGCTACGCCCCTGCCCCAGGCCCCCCAGTCAGTGCCTCTCCATCAGCCCCCAGGCCCCCCAGGCAGTGCCTCTCCATCAGCCCCCAGGCCCCCCAGTCAGTGCCTCTCCATCAGTCCCCAGGCCCCCCAGTCAGTGCCTCTCCATCAGTCCCCAGGCCCCCCAGTCAGTGCCTCTCCATCAGCCCCCAGGCCCCCCAGTCAGTGCCTCTCCATCAGCCCCAAGGCCCCCCGGTCAGTGCCTCCCCATCAGCCCCCAGGCCCCCCAGTCAGTGCCTCTCCATCATCCCCCAGGCCCCCCAGTCAGTGACTCTCCATCAGCCACTTTAAAAAAAAAAAAAAACACTTACCCTATCCAGCTCCTGTCTGGACACCGCCACCGCTCCTCTCCTCCTACGCAATGATGTCGGCTGTGCTATGAAGACTGCGCACAGTGTGACGTCACACAGCGCCTCATACCTGTGCGCAGCCCTGCACAGCGGACAACCGAGGACCAGGAAGAGGTGAGTATAAAGCTTTCACCGCTTCCTGTTCCTTTTCCCTGGCGACAGGCGTTAAAGACGGGCAGCCCTGAAAGGGAATGGCGTTCCTGCTATGAAAAAAGTGCAGGAACGCCGTTCCCACAGGACTCGAGCCCTGGTGTGCACACTTATGCAACCTCATTATTTTAGATTTTTTTGTTTTCTTCCCTCCACCTAAAATATTTCAGTTTGTTTTTCAATTGAGTGGTACATTTTATAGGTCACATTGGTGAAAAAAGTTCTGAAATTATTTATCTTTGTCTCATTTTTTTACATTACAGAAACCTGCCGTTTTAACAGGGGTGTGTAGACTTTTTATATCCATTGTAGGTGTGGGTCCCAGTGGTGAGACCCGCATCTATAAGACAATGGGGGCATATCCTAGCGATATGCCCCCATTGTCTATGATGAGACAACCCCTTTAACTCTTCTACATCCATACTTCCTTCCTTTACTGTCCTCTGATATCACATGATAACGGTCTGGACATGCTCAGAGTTGTAGTCATCTCCTTGTATACCTCCCTGTAATGTCCTCTGACGCTGTTATATAGATTATGGTTTCCATTCTCTGCATTGTATTATCGTGGTGCACTATCCTGGATACTTTATCCTCCTTTTGGGTGTTAATAAAGTGGTCACCCTAACTGCAGTGTTAAGTGTTAGGGCCTAATCAGATGGCCATATGAACGGGTTCACACCTGTTCCGCAATTTTGCAGAACGGATGAGGACCCATTAATTTCAATGGGGCTGCAAAAGATGCGGACAGCTCCGTGGAAAGGATAGAGCATGTCCAATTCTTGTCCGCAATCTTGTCCGCGGACAAGAATAAGCATTTTCTAATACGGTTGCGGCCATGTGCGGTCTGCAAATTGTGGACCGCACGCAGCAGGTATCCGTGTTTTGTGGGATTACTACGGCCATCTAAATCAGGCCTTAAGCTAATTGGTGGAGCAGCTGTGAGAAGGAATTACTGCTACATGAATCCACTCAATCAAACACACTTCAGCAGTGGCAATTAGGAACCATCACCCACCTCCTGCCCCTGGGCCGTAGCTAGCCTAGAACTGAAGCCTGAGTACTGCCGCACCCACACAGCTCCCCGAAGGCAGATGAAGAGAATTAAAGAGGCCCTCTCAAGTCACATGGCCTAGATGCATTCTTCATGAGCTGAAAGCAGGAGTGGCACTCAATTGAGTGCCACGGCTTCCTCAGAGACCTGAACGGTGGGAATCAGGCCACCATCGATCTGATACTGATGACCTATGCTGAGGATAGATAATACACATTATAATCTCAGAAAACCCCTTTAATGTGTTTTTCAACTTCTTGGGTTTGTATGACATTCACATTATTACTCACTAGTGGCCGGTAAGATTGGAAACTTACATAATGACTGATGTTACTGTATTTTGGTAACTGCATTTTTTTTCTGTGTGAATTTTCGTTTGGAAAAACTGCAGATTATTACAGTACCAGCAAAGTGAATTAGACTTTACAAATCTTATGTACACTTCGGGTGTTTCTTATCCATGAATTTTAAAATTTGTTAATTCCCTAGCATGTCAATTGTGTGATTTTGGGAAGGTGACATAGTGTGGAGGTGGCAGAAGCATCAGGAGACCACAGAGTTGTAAGGTAACATAGTGTGTAGGTGACAACAGAATCAGTAGACCACAGAGTGGCAATGTGACATGGTGTGGAGGTGGCAGCAGCATCAGGAGAAAACATAGTGGCAAGGTGACATAGTAAGGAGGTGACAGCAGCATCAGGAGACCACAGAGTGACCCGGTGACAGAGTGGGGTGGTGGGTGGCAATACTAGTGCGAGCTGAAGATGGTGGGTGAAAGAAGGAGCACTTGGCATCATATGTGTGGCATCAGACGGGTGGCAGGATCAGAATAGTAGCTGGGGCAGGTAGAAACCGGTCTCTTTTGTCAAAGTGTTGGTGTGGCACCATGGATGATCTAGTCTGATGCATCAGGCATTGGTGGGTAGAAATCCTGGCTAATCCATGCCTTATTCATCTTGACAAAGGTTAGTCTCTCCACATTTTGGGTGGACAGGCAAGTTCTTCTTGGGGTAACTATGGCCCCCGCCTCACTAAACACCCGCTCTGATGCCACACTACTGGCCTGGCAGGACAGCTTTTCCAGGGCAAACTCTGCTAGTTCAAATCCAGTTTGGCTGCCCAGTAGTCCAGCGAATCTTCAATGTGGGGTGTCAGAGTACTGTCCAAGTATGTCACCACCTGCTGGTTCAGGTCCTGCTCCAGGTCTAGCTGCTGCTGCTGGTTAGTAGTTTCTTCACAAGGTGGGTGAAGAAAACTGCTCATCAGCGACTCTAGACTCAAGTTGCTGCTGATGGAGCTGGAACTGCTCCTAAACCCGCACCCTGCCACAGCACCCATGGCAGAAGAAAGTGAGCGCAGGGGCAACGTGGAGACAACGTGGAGGCGGAAGCGGCGTCGCCTGGCCAAGTTGCTGGTGTGGCTGTGCAGGAACCAGATTTGCAATAGTGCACGATACGGGCATACGCTGACGCCAAATTTGCAATGACTGGGTTAGGTGTAGATGATAGTCTATGTTTTGTTTGTGACGCCAATTGCAGCGTGCGCAGGGTACTATCACAGGGCCCTCCCAAGGTGTTATAATGCACGTCCCAGGTTAGGAATGCCAGAGTGGTGTAGTGGCCTATAATGTCTCTGTATGGTGGTGATAATGGTGTCAACAGTGTCTCCTACCTGGGTACGGCTGAACAACTGGCTCCTGGCTCACTTTCAATAAATTGAGTGTAGTGATAGTAGGAGTAATAAAGGAATTTTGCAGCAGAAATTAATGTCCAGACCTTTAGATGAAGTTCAAACTTTTCTTTACTCAGGATAACTTGAATTCAAACAGAATACAGCTTTGGTCTTTGGTCCCAGCAGGTTTTGGCAATGGTTGGCATAATGACTGATACATCTGGAGCTTGCAGGATAAGACGTCTGCTTATTAGCTCTAAAACTGTGGCAGGAATTTAGCTTCTGCACTTTTCTTTAACTTCTGCTTTGTAGGGACTGACTAGCTGAGGAGGAATATGGCTTCTCCTAGGTCTCCGGACTTTAATCACAGATATATTCTCAGGGAATGCTTCTGTCCTGGAACTCTGGAGGTTGTCTGCTGTTTCTGTCATCCAGCTGAGGCCAGGGGTGGCTGGCACACTGACTCTGACTTCCTTCTCCACCCAAGCTGAAGGATGTGGGAACAGTCCACACCTCCACAGAGGGGTAGCTACGCTGGAATGAACCATTACAGCCTAGATATACTAAACTGAAACTAATACCTTACCAACGTATTGAATGGAAAATTACAAGGAAATTTACATTTAACATAGTTTTAAATGCTCAGTTGTGAAGACATGAGAAAAATCATATCAGATGACAAGGTAAAGGCTCTTAGAAGATAGTAGCGGGATATAGGCGTGTAGTAACACAACTCTAGGGTGTTACATTTCCCCTTACTTTGAATTAAGCTGCCTTCAGCTTATGCTTAGAAGGGGAGGAACCAGCTCTGGGGTACCCAAATAAGTACAAAGTGCTGCATGTAATGCACATAAAGACATACAAAGACAAACACAAAACGGCTACCCTGAGGTTCCTGCCCGCATGAGTAGGGTGTCCTAAGTAACAGTTTCTCTCTCGGTATAACCAGTGAACTAAAGGTCTGCACTAAGCAATCACTACTGACTGACTTTTAAGTATTTTGGATCCCAATACCAAAGAAAGCATCGGGGGGTCCTTACTCCATAATCCCACCATGGTGTAATGAAAGGGTGGCTTTATCCTGTATCCCTTTCCTGCACCAAAGTCAAAATATAAGGCTTGTAGCACGATCACTATGGTGACAATGGGTAGCTAAAGTGCCTCTAAGGTTGAGGCCTATACCTTAGGCAAAGGCACAGAAGAGGAAGTCATGAGCTTCTCCAAACGCTTCTGGGAGTCACAGGAGGAGGGTATAGTAATCCCATGGAACTCCTGGAAGGCACACCAGAATGGGGGTTCAGTAGTCCCAATACCAAACCTGGCACATATAACAACCAGAAAGGAGGGGTATGTTATTCCCCTAGCCATTCACGAAGCAGCGGGGTTTCCCTCGTAGTTGCTAGACCTGCCTGGAACTTACAACTTGCCCTACCTGAATACCTAGGATATATGACACCAGGAGTAGGCCATTAGTAATAAGCGTCCAGATAGGCAGTCCGTATAAAGGGGAAAAAGACAAGAGCTGTAAAGCAAGGCACAAAAGTAAGGTGCTACATATCTGGATAAGTGCAAACGTTAGTGCAATATCACAATAAGTGCATGAAGGTCACATTGCGGCACCTAGAAAAGAATACATATGATACTTGAACGTTGCTTCACCTGTAAACTTGAGTGCATTTACAGTGCAATAATATAGCAATAGAGATCACAAAGAGCTCAGGTACACGTTTGAGTCCTTTCTTTGGGTGCAAGCTTATAACATTGCATGTAAACATGTTGGAAAGGACCTCTGTGGTAAGTGTCGTCATCGCGGCTGTCTCTGAAGCTGTAGTCCGCTCTGCAGGGGTCGTGGCTTGCTTCTGGGCCGGGACGTCAGTCGCTGGTACAGACGGTAAGGTGGTTGATGCAGTAGTCTCCTCCAGTGTCTTTACAGGGATGGCAGCTGCTTCCGTGGGAGTGGGTTGGAGTGCGGTGGACATCTTGTCAACAGCGCTGGAAGCAATCTGGGCTGCAGGCTCGGCAGCCACGGAGGGATCCACTGCCTCCTGGATCACGGCAAAGATGGAGGGTCCACTTCTCTTTACCAGCCGGTAAACTTTAATCTCAGGCGGGTAGACCTCATAGACAGGCTCTTCTCCGATGACCATCTGGTCCCATCTTGGCTTTGGGGGCTGCGCCATCTTCCTTGGCTCCTCTGTCAGGATGAGTACAGGAAGTGACGGTAGAGCCCATGGGGAGGTGTCTTCACTCCCTTGGCTCACATTGCAAAGTTCTTGGTGGGCAGTCTTTAGTTTTCCCACTTCTAGGGGGGCATAGTCGTCAGTTTCGTGCTCCTGAGATGGCATTCTTGTATTTTCCCACTTCCAAAGGGCATGAAGAAGCGGCTCCATTACACGAATATGGCGAATTAACCCTTGGAGTGCTGGTGCGCACTGTGTAGCGCTTTCTGGCACTGCAATAAAGCAACAAAGTAAATTTTCAGGGTCTTAGGCACAGTCTGTAGGCCTTGTAGCAGGGATAGGCACACAATCCAATCCTATTGGCACACACTTCGAGCCTGTTATGGCAGGGATAGACACACAATTCGATCCTGTTGGCAAACAGTTCAATCCTGTTGGCACACAACTCGATCCTGTTCCAGTGACACCAAAAAATTGCAATAGAGCAGGATACAGGTATACACGGATGCCAAATTTGCAATGACTGGGTTAGGTGTAGATGATAGTCTATGTTTTGTTTGTGACGCCAATTGCAGCGTGCGCAGGGTACTATCACAGGGCCCTCCCAAGGTGTTATAATGCACCTCCCAGGTTAGAAATGACAGAGTGGTGTAGTGACCTATAATGTCTCTGTATGGTGGTGATAATGGTGTCAACGGTGTCTCCTACCTGGGTACGGCTGGATTCCTGGCTCTTGGCTCACTTGCAATAAATTGAGTGTAGTGATAGTAGGAGTAATAGAGGAATTTTGCAGCAGAAATTGATGTTCAGACCTTTAGGTGAAGTTCAAACTTTTCTTTACTGAGGATAACTTAAATCCAAACAGGATACAGCTTTGGTCTTTGGTCCCAGCAGGTTTTGGCAATGGCTGGCAGGAATAACTCTTCTGCACTATAAATCTGGAGCTTGCAGGATAAGATGTCTGCTTAGTAGCTCTGAAACTGTGGCAGGAATTTATCTTATGCACTTCTCTTTATCTTCTGCTTTGTAGGGACAGACTAACTGAGGAGTAATATGGCTTTTCCTATGTCTCCGGACTTTACTCACTCTGGAGGTTGTCTGCTGTTTCTGTCATCCAGCTGAGGCTGCAGGGCTCAGGCTGGGTATGTGATCAATGTCTCAGCCGAGACAAGATCCTGTCTTTCTTCCTTATACAGGAGGACTCTTGAACTCTATCACACAGCCTTCCCCAACAGGGGTGGCTGGCACACTGACTCTAACTTCCTTCTCCACCCAAGCTGAAGGATGTGGGAACAGTCCACACCTCCACAGAGGAGGAGCTAAGCTGGAATGAACTATTACAGCCTAGATATACTAAACTGAAACTAATACCTTACCAACCCATTGCTGCCACCTGCTGGTGAACATGGAAAATTACAAGGAAATTTACATTTAACATAGTTTTAATGCGCTAGACGGTCAATAGACCAAAAAAATCCCTTTAGGGGTCTCTACCAAATTAGTGTTATAATAAAAATATATCTTTATTTAGTCATTATTAAAACTAGAGTGTAAGGAAGGAAAAAAATAATAATATTTTTTAAATTGTCAGAAAACAGTAAGGTCTGATGTCTCATAACCTGGTAGCTGCTAGTAGTTGCTAGCGGCAACTGAGGGATTTGTATCACCTTTGACAACTAATATAGACACCAGCTAGTACCCCACTTCCCCTGACGAAGCCACTTTGTGGCGAAACATGTCGGGAGGGGTGTTATAGTGTAGAGCTTAAGTTTTAGACAGTTCACAGTATGGAGCTCAATTGTAGAGATAGGACTAGCTGAGGGCCAGCATATTAGATGTGTGTGATAGGCAATCAGCAACATAGAATTGAAGCAGTAAGCCTTAGGGCTCTTTCACACCTGCGTTCTTGTCTTCCGGCATAGAGTTCCATCGTCGGGGCTCTATGCCAGAAGAATCCTGATCAGGATTATCCTAATGCATTCTGAATGGAGTGAAATCCGTTCAGGATGCATCAGGATGTCTTCAGTTCCGGAACGGAAACAAGTCCTATCTCTTGACAGCCGCTATTCATTGGCAGCTAAACAACAGTTATGCGCATGTGAATAACCCTATAGACTTCTAAAGGCGGACGTGCGACAGCCGTTACAAAATCAGCCATCACACTGCAGTTTTTCACTATCATGTGAATGTAGCCTTAGAGTGCAAGGAATGTAGAAGAGAACTTAGAATTCAATGTGATAGGTCACCCTAAAAAGGTGTGCTGTTAGGGAACACTTAAATCACAAAATATTGTGAATTAACCAGATTTTCTGGAATAACTGATTCTAGAGAACTGTTGCAACTGATGAAAAGCCTGGGAGTTGGGAAAGAGGGGTTTGGCTTTTGGCTTTTATGTGATGTTAGTCTCAGAACTCTAGCAGTATGGAGACTATTGGCAGGGTAGTAGACAAAGAAAAGACAGGAGATGAATAGTGATGGAGCACTGTGGACACGTACTTTGTATGTGAGAATAATACGTTTAAATTGTATTCTAGTTTTTAAAATTTTTTTATTATGGACTATTATGGACAGGCCAAGAAGTTACAAGACACCGAGGAACATAAAGAAAAAGTGTAGACCTCAAACAAGAGAGAAGCACATAAATAAACCTAAATCATCTATAAAATAAATCAGATTTGCAGCAGCCGTAAAATCATATTTTTCATATTTGATTTGACTTCTTTGTTTCGTAGACTGTATATGAAAGGGTTTAAGAGTGGAGCAATAACCGTATACATTAAAGAGACCAGACTTTTTTGGCTAATTCTATAGATTGACTTGGGTCCAAAGTACATAAAAATTCCGGAACCATAAAATATTGAGACAACTATTAAGTGTGAAGAACAGGTTGCAAAACTTTTCTTTTTGCCGAATACCGAACGGAAGCTTTATGATTTTTGAAATTATTTCTATATAGGAAATCATTGTTACTATGAATGAACCAATTATAACACATCCAGCAACCAAAAATACCACAAGTTCATTGACCCAAATGTCCTGGCATGAGAGTTCTAACATTGGGGGAATATCACAGAAGAAATGGTCTATCTCCTTTGATCCGCAGAATGGTAATGAAAATGTGAACACTGTGTGTATTAGAGCATTAGCTGCACCAATCACATATGATCCCATTATATGCCGGATACAGACTGTTTCTCTCATAATCAGAGTATACAACAGAGGGTGACATATGGCGTTATACCGGTCATAAGCCATGGCTGCCAGCATATAGCACTCTGTTCCACCAATCAGCAAGAAGCAATACATTTGGATAGCACATCCAGAGAAGGAGATGACTTTACTATAGTCTGACAGTAAACTGGACAACATCTTAGGGACAGTGCATGAAACATAGAGAATTTCCAAGAGAGAAAAATTAGCAAGAAAAAAATACATTGGAGTATGGAGGCTTGGACTAAGCTTATATGTAATGATTATTGATAGGTTCCCAACCACAGTTATGATATATATACCTAAAAAGATCAGGAAAAAGGGAAACTTGATCATGAGTTATTCCAGAAAATCCCAAAAGAATAAATCCTGGGACCATTGTGTGGTTGATATTCATTTCATCTAATTTTCTGGAAAAGAAACAAAAACAGCCCAATCAAAAAGTATGGCACATCTGCTGTGTATTCTAATGAAAAACAGACAACCATATACTGTAACAGGGGTGGTATGGGACATACTTTTCTGGTATGTATAAGGCCAGCATTAGTAAGAGAGATGGGGAAATAGAGCCATATTGACTACTGTGAGCGGCGGGGAGGGGGATCTGTGGATAGCACTGTTATGGGGAGGGGGTACTGTGGATGGCACTGTTATGGGGAGGGGGGTCTGTGGATGGCACAGTCCTGTATGCTGGTGCGGCACTGGTAGCATTTTTGTCTATTATATTCAGTGGACCTGGTTCTGGGCAACCCCACAGTGGCACAGCTGCACAGATCATCCCCCAACCCCCTTTGTACTTTTTCTGCTACTTGCAGGCTGCGTGGGCATGAGTTCAGTCAGGAGGTCACAGGTCTCGCGGGATCACGAGCCACAGAACAGAATTGCGGACCAAAGTGACTGAAGTTCTGAACTCATGCCCACGCAGCCTGCAAGTAGCAGAATAAGTACAAGGGGGGTTGATGGGTTCCAACTTCTGTGATTAGTTTATAGTTGGGGGGTTTGCTTAATTTTAAATTAGGCTGACCATAGGTTAGGATGATCTGTGGGGTTGCCCTAACGGCTGGGCCCTTCACTGTAGTTATAACCCCATTCAGCAGTCCCCCATTTACTGAAGGGGGGACTGCTGAAAGGGGTTAATAACTACTGTGAAGGCCCCCAGCCCAGTGGCAATGAGGGTGTGGCTTCATGGGGTGCAGGAGTGGCTTCACATGGGCTCGTTCCTCGGCTGTCTCCAGACCCTAGCAATGCCCCTGCCAGACAGCCTCTTCTCTTCCGAGCAGGGGGTGCCTGGGGTTCTCCCATTGACATCCATTGTGCTCGAGTGCTCAGTAGAACACACGAGCATACAGATGTGTTTGGCCAGAGCACCCGAGCACCCAAACACTTTGGTGCTCAATCAACACTAATAAAAAACAAAAACTAAAAACAAATGAAGCCGCAATGTGTACAGCCTGCCACACACTAACCAGGTATTATTACCACTGCTTAGAAACAAGGGAATCGAGATGATTATTGGCAAGTAAATCTGTCTTTACAGGGGGATGGGGGAAAGATCAGTATTATTGGTAAAGGATTATCCATTAGGAGAGGAAGGTGGACTGTTTTGTCATGTGAGGGCACAAAGCAGTTGAATATTATTAGTTGAATATTATTTTGGGGTAAAAAAAAAGTGTTTTCAATATTAGTGCCCCCTCTCTACCTCAAAAGAGAAATAACAACTACCCTCTTAAAATAAAAATGACTGTCTTTATTATTTTGTAGGTGCACAAAGGGACATCTTTTGATTTTGAGGGGGACCAAATAAACTGAATGTAAATTTGTTGTTGTTGCAATATATTAGATTTTTTTGTAGGCACACTTTTTATTTGGTCAAGGAGCACACTTAAAACCAGCCTTAAGTACACTACATTTTGGTATATCTTTGATAAATGATCTACTAAGCACCATAAGCAGGGCCTAGAAATAATACTCCAACCATTGCTGGGCAATTTTTGCATATTTTTGTTAGCCCCCCAAATGTTCCTTAGAGAAAGTCTAAGGTTTATTTGATGGGTCTTCAATACAGTATGTGATTGGTTAGTGCCCTAGGGCCCCGAACACAACAGAGGGGCCCTATTCACTGTCAGTCCATACACAGCAGCATGTACATCTTGCAGGCTCGCTGTATTTTGCTGATTGTAGTGGACATTAGATCCCATCGATTACATATTAATGATCTATCCTAGCATAGAAAAGTAATATATCTTTAAGATCTATTAAATGCCCCCCCAAAAAAATGAAAAACACTTACAGTATATTAGTATTATCAACAATTATTTCTCCAGGATGCAGAAGTGTTATTCTCTCATCCATTATAGTTAAGGAGAGGAGCTGCGTTTTGTCCTAAGGTGGTTTTTCAAAATACTCATCAGTCATTTGTGCCATTATTTCTGTGAAATGCTGAAAGTGTGTAAGACGATTGTTTCCTGCATTATAGACAGGCTATGTATATATAGGAAATGGTGAATCATTTGGGACTCATCCCATAAGGACTGGAAGCAATTTCTTGCTTTATTGGATTAATTCGGTTGTACTTTGTAATCACTTTGTAATTTTTAAAAACTTTTTAAACGTTTTGCCTAAATAATTAAAAATGTCTTGTAGAGCAACTTTAATTGCTCAGGGTAACCAATCAGAGCACAGTTCCCACAGCATTTTAAGAAGTAAAAGCTGAGCTCTGATTGCCTGCTATGGGCCACAAAGATGGTTTTGATGCTGAGGCACAATTTTGGTAACTTTAATGGAGTTCTACAGGAACTTTTAGCAACCATTGGCTGTAGCGGAGCTCGTGACCGTGCCATGCAGTGCCAGAAAAAATCAAGTCAGAGACCGATATATGACACAATGGAGGCATTGCGCAGTACTGGAGAGACGGGGACGCAGGTAACTATGAATCTTCTGTTTAAAATCTGTAAATTGTTTAAGGTGATCTCCCGTTTTGAGAAGATTTCCTTTATTAGCCATAAGAGATCATTTTACTAAAAATAAACATTATAGCTGGTATATATTCAAAAGTAGAATTTGATCCAAATTTCAGGAAAAATTAGATTCCTCATAAATATGATTTTCTTCGTGCTTCATGGTAACTAGAGATGAGCAAATTCTTTAAAATTTTGATTTGTCCGTTTTGCCGAATTTTATGAAAAAATTTGGTTCGATCCAAATTTATTTGTGGTGCATCGCACAAAAAAACGGCTATTTCCTGGCTGCAGAGAGCATTTATAGTGGTGTAGAACACTGTGCCTTGCAGTAACACCCATGATGACAGACGTCGCTCTTATAATCCGTGCACACTTTACTTATTTGGGCAGTCACGGGACCAAAACTGACCAAATAACTCAAGTATGAACTCAGCCTTACAGTTCAATGCTAGTGTCAAGAAGAAGCGCACTCCTTTTACAATGTCATCAGCTGATTCCACATATATGTCTACAGAACCTGTTCTATTAAAAGCTTATACAAGTAGAGCCCCCCGACAGAGTGGAGAGGGAGTCAGCAGTAAGTTTGTGTTGACGTCACTGATTATTTTTCCTCTGATCCGTCAGATCTATAACCCCCAAAAACAGATCCTGTCTGTGGAGCATCCGCCTTCACTCAGTCAACATTTGGTGAGTAATCCATTAGTATTGCTCATGCAAAAAAAATCAGGAGTGGATCCAAAACAGATTACACATGAATGGAATATTTGCATGTCTTCTGTGTTTTGTACCCACTCCTACTTTTGACTACCAAATCACAAGCTAATTCTGATGGGACCACACAGGCCTTACAGCTGCTACACAGACAGGATCCGTTGTGTGTCTCATTTTTCCTTCTTTTCAGAAGAAAGGCAAAATAGTGGCCCAGTCATGAAGTGGGGAGAGTGGGAACAGCATGAGATGTCCAAAGAGTGGCCCAATGAGTCTGGAGGTGGCGGCAGCTTTAGGAGGAGACCACAGAGTGGTAAGGTGACATAGTGTGGAGGTGGCAGCAGAATCTGGAGACCACAGAGTGGCAAGGTGACATGGTGTGGAGGTGACAGCAGCATCAGGAGACCACAGAGTTGCAAGATGACATAGTGTGGAGGTGGCAGCAGCATCAGGAGACCACAGAGTGACCCGGTGACTAGAGTTGAGCGAACACCTGGATGTTCGGGTTCGAGAAGTTCGGCCGAACTTCCCGGAAATGTTCAGGTTCGGGATCCGAACCCGATCCGAACTTTGTCCCGAACCCCATTGAAGTCAATGGGGACCCGAACTTTTCGGTACTAAAAAGGCTGTAAAACAGCCCAGGAAAGGGCTAGAGGGCTGCAAAAGGCAGCAACATGTAGGTAAATCCCCTGCAAACAAATGTGGATAGGGAAATGAATAAAAATAAAAATTAAATAAATAAAAATTAACCAAAATCAATTGGAGAGAGCTCCCATGGCAGAGAATCTGGCTTCACGTCACCCACCACTGGAACAGTCCATTCTCAGATATTTAGGCCCCGGCACCCAGGCAGAGGAGAGAGGTCCCGTAACAGAGAATCTGTCTTCATGTCAGCAGAGAATCAGTCTGCATGTCACCCACCACTGTAACAGTCCATTTTCATAAATTTAGGCCAAGCACCCAGGCAGAGGAGAGAGGTCCCGTAACAGACAATCTGGCTTCATGTCAGCAGAGAATCAGTCTGCATGTCATAGCAGAGAATCAGGCTTCACGTCAGCCACCAATGCAACAGTCCATTGTCAGATATTTAGGCCCAGCACCCAGGCAGAGGAGAGAGGCCCCGTAACAGACAATCAGGCTTCACGTCAGCCACCAGTGCAACAGTCCATTGGCATATATTTAGGCCCAGCACCCAGGCAGAGGAGAGAGGTCCCTTAACAGAGAATCTGGCTTCATGTCAGCAGGGAATCAGTCTGCATGTCATAGCAGAGAATCAGGCTTCACGTCAGCCACCACTGCAACAGTCCATTGTCATAAATTTAGGCCCAGCACCCAGGCAGAGGAGAGAGGTCCCGTAACAGACAATCTGGCTTCATGTCAGCAGAGAATCAGTCTGCATGTCATAGCAGAGAATCAGGCTTCACGTCAGCCACCAATGCAACAGTCCATTTTCATAAATGTAGGCCCAGCACCCAGGCAGAGGAGAGAGGTCCCATAACAGACAATCTGGCTTCATGTCAGCAGAGAATCAGTCTGCATGTCATAGCAGAGAATCAGGCTTCACGTCAGCCACCAATGCAACAGTCCATTGTCAGATATTTAGGCCCAGCACCCAGGCAGAGGAGAGAGGCCCCGTAACAGACAATCAGGCTTCACGTCAGCCACCAGTGCAACAGTCCATTGGCATATATTTAGGCCCAGCACCCAGGCAGAGGAGAGAGGTCCCTTAACAGAGAATCTGGCTTCATGTCAGCAGGGAATCAGTCTGCATGTCATAGCAGAGAATCAGGCTTCACGTCAGCCACCACTGCAACAGTCCATTGTCATAAATTTAGGCCCAGCACCCAGGCAGAGTAGAGAGGTCTCGTAACAGACAATCTGGCTTCATGTCAGCAGAGAATCAGTCTTCATGTCATAGCAGAGAATCAGGCTTCACGTCACCCACCACTGTAACAGTCCATTTTCATAAATTTAGGCCAAGCACCCAGGCAGAGGAGAGAGGTCCCGTAACAGACAATCTGGCTTCATGTCAGCAGAGAATCAGTCTGCATGTCATAGCAGAGAATCAAGCTTCACGTCAGCCACCACTGCAACAGTCCATTTTCATAAATTTAGGCCCAGCACCCAGGCAGAGGAGAGAGGTCCCGTAACAGACAATCTGGCTTCATGTCAGCAGAGAATCAGTCTGCATGTCATAGCAGAGAATCAGGCTTCACGTCAGCCACCACTGCAACAGTCCATTTTCATAAATTTAGGCCCAGCACCCAGGCAGAGGAGAGAGGTCCCGTAACAGACAATCTGGCTTCATGTCAGCAGAGAATCAGTCTGCATGTCATAGCAGAGAATCAGGCTTCACGTCAGCCACCAATGCAACAGTCCATTGTCATAAATTTAGGCCAAGCACCCAGGCAGAGGAGAGAGGTCCCGTAACAGACAATCTGGCTTCATGTCAGCAGAGAATCAGTCTTCATATCATAGCAGAGAATCAGGCTTCACGTCAGCCACCAATGCAACAGTCCATTGTCAGATATTTAGGCCCAGCACCCAGGCAGAGGAGAGAGGTCCCGTAACAGACAATCTGGCTTCATGTCAGCAGAGAATCAGTCTGCATGTCATAGCAGAGAATCAGGCTTCACGTCAGCCACCACTGCAACAGTCCATTTTCATAAATTTAGGCCCAGCACCCAGGCAGAGGAGAGAGGTCCCGTAACAGACAATCTGGCTTCAGGTCAGCAGAGAATCAGTCTTCATATCATAGCAGAGAATCAGGCTTCACGTCACCCAACATTGGAACAGTCCATTGGCATATATTTAGGCCCCGGCACCCAGACAGAGGAGAGGTTCATTCAAATTTGGGTAGCCTCGCAATATAATGGTAAAATAAAAATAAAAATAGGATTGAATGAGGAAGTGCCCTGGAGTACAATAATATATGGTTAAGGGGAGGTAGTTAATGTCTAATCTGGACAAGGGACGGACAGGTCCTGTGGGATCCATGCCTGGTTCATTTTTATGAACGTCAGCTTGTCCACATTGGCTGTAGACAGGCGGCTGCGTTTGTCTGTAATGACACCCCCTGCCGTTCTGAATACACGTTCAGACAAAACGCTGGCCGCCGGGCAGGCCAGCACCTCCAAGGCATAAAAGGCTAGCTCTGGCCACGTGGTCAATTTAGAGACCCAGTAGTTGAATGGGGCCGAACCATCAGTCAGTACGTGGAGGGGTGTGCACACGTACTGTTCCACCATGTTAGTGAAATGTTGCCTCCTGCTAACACGTTGCGTATCAGGTGGTGGTGCAGTTAGCTGTGGCGTGTTGACAAAACTTTTCCACATCTCTGCCATGCTAACCCTGCCCTCAGAGGAGCTGGCCGTGACACAGCTGCCTTGGCGACCTCTTGCTCCTCCTCTGCCTTGGCCTTGGGCTTCCACTTGTTTCCCTGTGACATTTGGGAATTCTCTCAGTAGCGCGTCTACCAACGTGCGCTTGTACTCGCGCATCTTCCTATCACGCTCCAGTGCAGGAAGTAAGGTGGGCACATTGTCTTTGTAGCGTGGATCCAGCAGGGTGGCAACCCAGTAGTCCGCACACGTTAAAATGTGGGCAACTCTGCTGTCGTTGCGCAGGCACTGCAGCATGTAGTCGCTCATGTGTGCCAGGCTGCCCAGGGGTAAGGACAAGCTGTCCTCTGTAGGAGGCGTATCATCATCATCCTGCCTTTCCCCCAGCCACGCACCAGTGATGGACCCGAGCTGCGTTAGGTGCCACCCCGCTGTGACCATGCTTCATCCTCATCCTCCTCCACCTCCTCCTCATCCTCGTCCTCCAGTAGTGGGCCCTGGCTGGCCACATTTGTACCTGGCCTCTGCTGTTGCCAAAAACCTCCCTCTGAGTCACTTCGAAGAGACTGGCCTGAAAGTGCTAAAAATGACCCCTCTTCCTCCTCCTCCTCCTCCTGGGCCACCTCCTCTTCCATCATCGCCCTAAGTGTTTTCTCAAGGAGACATAGAAGTGGTATTGTAACGCTGATAACGGCGTCATCGCCACTGGCCATGTTGGTGGAGTACTCGAAACAGCGCAACAGGGCACACAGGTCTCGCATGGAGGCCCAGTCATTGGTGGTGAAGTGGTGCTGTTCTGTAGTGCGACTGACCCGTGCGTGCTGCAGCTGAAACTCCACTATGGCCTGCTGCTGCTCGCACAGTCTGTCCAGCATGTGCAAGGTGGAGTTCCACCTGGTGGGCACGTCGCATATGAGGCGGTGAGCGGGAAGGCCAAAGTTACGCTGTAGCGCAGACAGGCGAGCAGTAGCAGGATGTGAACGCTGCAAGCGCGAACAGACGGCCTGCACTTTATGCAGCAGCTCTGACATGTCGGGGTAGTTGTGAATGAACTTCTGCACCACCAAATTCAGCACATGCGCCAAGCAAGGGATGTGCGTCAAACTGGCTAGTCCCAGAGCTGCAACGAGATTTCGCCCATTATCACACACCACCAGGCCGGGCTTGAGGCTCACCGGCAGCAACCACTCGTCGGTCTGCTGTTCTATACCCCGCCACAACTCCTGTGCGGTGTGGGGCCTGTCCCCCAAACATAGGAGTTTCAGAATGGCCTGCTGACGTTTACCCCGGGCTGTGCTGAAGTTGGTGGTGAAGGTGTGTGGCTGACTAGATGAGCAGGTGGAAGAAGAGGAGGAGGAAGTCGAGTAGGAGGAGGTGGCAACAGGAGGCAAAGAATGTTGCCCTGTGATCCTTGGCGGCGGAAGGACGTGCGCCAAACAGCTCTCCGCCTGGGGCCCAGCTGCCACTACATTTACCCAGTGTGCAGTTAGGGAGATATAGCGTCCCTGGTCGTGCTTACTGGTCCACGTATCTGTGGTTAGGTGGACCTTGCCACAGATGGCGTTGCGCAGTGCACACTTGATTTTATCGGATACTTGGTTGTGCAGGGAAGGCACGGCTCTCTTGGAGAAGTAGTGCCGGCTGGGAACAACATACTGTGGGACAGCAAGCGACATGAGCTGTTTGAAGCTGTCTGTGTCCACCAGCCTAAATGACAGCATTTCATAGGCCAGTAGTTTAGAAATGCTGGCATTCAGGGCCAGGGATCGAGGGTGGTTAGGTGGGAATTTACGCTTTCTCTCAAATGTTTGCGAGATGGGGAGCTGAACGCTGCCGTGTGACATGGTTGAGATGCTTGGTGACGGAGGTGGTGGTGGTGTTGGTGGTACATCCCCTGTTTTCTGGGCGGCAGGTGCCAACGTTCCTCCAGAGGCGGAGGAAGAGGCCGAGGCGGCAGCAGCAGAAGAGGCCGAGGCGGCAGCAGCAGAAGAGGCAGAGGCGGCAGCAGCAGAAGAGGTAGCAGGGGGGAGCCTGAGTGACTTCCTTGGTTTTAAGGTGTTTACTCCACTGCAGTTCATGCTTTGCATGCAGGTGCCTGGTCATGCAGGTTGTGCTAAGGTTCAGAACGTTAATGCCTCGCTTCAGGCTCTGATGGCACAGCGTGCAAACCACTCGGGTCTTGTCGTCAGCACATTGTTTGAAGAATTGCCAGGGAACTCCTTGAAGCTGCCTTTGGGGTGCTCCGTCCAAGATGGCGGCGGTCAGTAGCAGGCGGAGTCTCTTGGCGGCGGGTGTTCTGCTTTTGCCCACTGCTCCCTCTTTTGCTATGCTGTTGGCTCGGTCTCACCACTGCCTCTTCCTCCGAACTGTGAAAGTCAGTGGCACGACCTTCATTCCATGTGGGGTCTAGGACCTCATCGTCCCCTGCATCGTCTTCCACCCAGTCTTGATCCCTGACCTCCTGTTCAGTCTGCACACTGCAGAAAGACGCAGCAGTTGGCACCTGTGTTTCGTCATCATCAGAGACATGCTGAGGTGGTATTCCCATGTCCTCATCATCAGGAAACATAAGTGGTTGTGCGTCAGTGCATTCTATGTCTTTCACCGCTGGGGAAGGGCTAGGTGGATGCCCTTGGGAAACCCTGCCAGCGGAGTCTTCAAACAGCATAAGAGACTGCTGCATAACTTGAGGCTGAGACAGTTTCCCTGGTATGCATGGGGGTGATGTGAGAGACTGATGGGGTTGGTTTTCAGGCGCCATCTGTGCGCTTTCTGCAGAAGACTGGGTGGTAGATAATGTGAACGTGCTGGATCCACTGTCGGCCACCCAATTGACTAATGCCTGTACCTGCTCAGGCCTTACCATCCTTAGAACGGCATTGGGCCCCACCATATATCGCTGTAAATTCTGGCGGCTACTGGGACCTGAGGTAGTTGGTACACTAGGACGTGTGGATGTGGCAGAACGGCCACGTCCTCTCCCAGCACCAGAGGGTCCACTAACACCACCACGACCATGTCCACGTCCGCGTCCCTTACTAGATGTTTTCCTCATTGTTATCGTTCACCACAACAACAAAAATATCATTTGGCCCAATGTATTGTATTCAAATTCAGCTGAATATAAATTTGAGGCCTAGTATTTAGGCGCTGGGTGACCGGTATGGATTTACTGACAGAATTAGACTTGGAAATGCACAGTAGCGTGTGTGTGAAGTTATTCTGAATGACCCTATGTGCACCTTGAATATTATATACCCTTTTAGGGATAGATTTCAAATAGCTCTGATACAGCAGAAACCACTAAATTAGGAAATTGCTAAATTGGGAATTGTTTTTCAACCCAGAACAAAAGATGTGCTTTGACGGACACTAAATAACTTGCCCAGCCAGAACAGTACAGCGGTAACGACAGATTTAGCGGGATATAAATTTGAGGCCTAGTATTTAGGCGCTGGGTGACCGGTATAGATTTACTGACAGAATTAGACTTGGAAATGCACAGTAGCGTGTGTGTGAAGTTATTCTGAATGACCCTATGTGCACCTTGAATATTATATACCCTTTTAGGGATAGATTTCAAATAGCTCTGATATAGCAGAAACCACTCAATTATGAAATTGCTAAATTGGGAATTGTATTTCAACCCAGAACAAAAAATGTGCTTTGACGGACACTAAATAACTTGCCCAGCCAGAACAGTACAGCAGTAACGACAGATTTAGCGGGATATAAATTTGAGGCCTAGTATTTAGGAGCTGGGTGACCGGTATGGATTTACTGACAGAATTAGACTTGGAAATGCACAGTAGCATGTGTGTGAAGTTATTCTGAATGACCCTATGTGCACCTTGAATATTATATACCCTTTTAGGGATAGATTTCAAATAGCTCTGATATAGCAGAAACCACTAAATTATGAAATTGCTAAATTGGGAATTGTATTTCAACCCAGAACAAAAAATGTGCTTTGACGGACACTAAATAACTTGCCCAGCCAGAACAGTACAGCGGTAACGACAGATTTAGCGGGATATAAATTTGAGGCCTAGTATTTAGGCGCTGGGTGACCGGTATGGATTTACTGACAGAATGAGACTGGGATATGGCCAAAAAATAACCACACTATTGCTGGTTAAATGCACTTGGTGTGACAGCTTGACCAACCACACTACTGAGGGTTAAATGCACTTGGTGACAGGCGCAGCTTGCCCCTGATGTAGTATATGGCCAAAAAATGAACAGACTATTGCTGGTTAAATGCACTTGGTGTGACAGCTTGACCAACCACACTACTGAGGGTTAAATGCACTTGGTGACGGGCGCAGCTTGCCCCTGATGTAGTATATGGCCAAAAAATGAACAGACTATTGCTGGTTAAATGCACTTGGTGTGACAGCTTGACCAACCACACTACTGAGGGTTAAATGCACTTGGTGACGGGCGCAGCTTGCCCCTGATGTAGTATATGGCCAAAAAATGAACAGACTATTGCTGGTTAAATGCACTTGGTTTGACAGCTTGACCAACCACACTACTGAGGGTTAAATGCACTTGGTGACGGGCGCAGCTTGCCCCTGATGTAGTATATGGCCAAAAAATGAACAGACTATTGCTGGTTAAATGCACTTGGTGTGACAGCTTGACCAACCACACTACTGAGGGTTAAATGCACTTGGTGACGGGCGCAGCTTGCCCCTGATGTAGTATATGGCCAAAAAATGAACAGACTATTGCTGGTTAAATGCACTTGGTGTGACAGCTTGACCAACCACACTACTGAGGGTTAAATGCACTTGGTGATGGGCGCAGCTTGCCCCTGATGTAGTATATGGCCAAAAAATGAACAGACTATTGCTGGTTAAATGCACTTGGTGTGACAGCTTCACCCTGATGTAGGCTTTAGCCAAAAAACAACCACACCATTGAGGGTTAAATGCCCTTGGTGACAGGCGCAGCTTGCCCCTGATGTAGTATATGGCCAAAAAATAAACAGACTATTGCTGGTTAAATGCACTTGGTGTGACAGCTTCACCCTGATGTAGGCTTTAGCCAAAAAACAACCACACCATTGAGGGTTAAATGCACTTAGTGACAGGCGCAGCTTGCCCCTGATGTAGTATATGGCCAAAAAATGAACAGACTATTGCTGGATAAATGCACTTGGTGTGACAGCTTCACCCTGATGTAGGCTTTAGCCAAAAAACAACCACACCATTGAGGGTTAAATGCACTTGGTCGCAGCTTGTGCTGGCGCACCACAAGACACAAAATGGCCGCCGATCACCCCAGAAAAAAGTGACTGACAAGCGGTCTGGGCAGCCTAATAACAGTGAGCAATTGAGTATCAGCAGCTCAATGATCCACAGCTGCAGATCGATCAATTAATCAAGTCCTTTGGAGGAGTTAATCTGCCTAATCTCGCCCTACTGTCGCAGCCGCAACCTATCCCTATGTTGATCAGAGCAGAGTGACGGGCGGCGCTATGTGACTCCAGCTTAAATAGAGGCTGGGTCACATGGTGCTCTGGCCAATCACAGCCATGCCAATAGTAGGCATGGCTGTGATGGCCTCTTGGGGCAAGTAGTATGACGCTTGTTCATTGGCTGCTTTGCAGCCTTTCAAAAAGCGCCAGGAAAGCGTCACAAAAGCGCCAAGAAAGCGACGAACACCGAACCCGAACCCGGACTTTTACGAAAATGTCCGGGTTCGGGTCCGTGTCACGGACACCCCAAAATTCGGTACGAACCCGAACTATACAGTTCGAGTTCGCTCATCCCTACCGGTGACAGAATGGGGAGGTGGCAGCAGCATCAAGAGACCACAGAGTGGCAAGGTGATATAGTGAGGAGGAGGTGGCAGCAGCATCAGAAGACTACAGAGTGACCCGGTGACAGGTGAGTGGGGAGGTTGATGGCAATACCAGTACCAGCTGAAGATGGTGGGTGAAAGAATGAGCACTTGGCACAGATGTGTGGCATCAGGCAGGTGGCAGGATCAGAATAGTAGCTGAGACAAGTAGCCAGAGGAAATCGGTCTCTTTTGTTAAAGTGTTTGTGGCACCATGGATGATCTAGTCTGATGCATCAGGCATTGGTGGGTGAAAATCCTGGCTGATCCACGCCTTACTCATCTTGACAAAAGGTCAGTCCCTCCACATTTTGGGTGGACAGGCGAGTTCTTATTGGGGTAACTTTGGCCCCTGCTGCACTAAACACCCGCTCTGATGCCACACACCTGGCTGGTAAGAACAGCTTTTCCAGGGCAAACTTTGCTAGTTGCGGCAACAAATACAGTTTGGCTGGCCAGTAGTCCAGCGGATCTTTAATGTGGGGTGTCAGAGAATGCCACCACCTGCTGGTTCAGGTCCTGATCCAGGTCTAGCTGATGCTGCTGGTAAGTAGTTTCTTCACTAGGCGGGTGAAGAAAGCTGCTCATCAGAGACTCTAGACTCAAGTTCTGCTGATAGAGCTGGAACTGCTCCTATCCCCCCCCCTACCCTGCCATTGAGTAGGTGATTTTACCCCCAACTCTACGTACTGACTGAATGCTACCTCCACTGCTTCCTTGAACCCGAGCCCCATTACTTTCCTAGCAGGTAGGCTCCTGCAAAGCGGGTGATCTACTCCTGGAACGTTTGGCTACTGACCTGCCACTGCTGCCACCTTGCAGACTCCTGGCCACGCTAGCGACTTTCTGGCTCCGCCGCTGCCTCACGGCAAGCTGCCACCCTCTTCTACCGTTCATGATGAATCCCCTAGTTCACCCAGCTCCCAAGTGCGATCAGCTACATCATCATCATCGAGTGTTGTCTGCACATCACTTATGTCCTCCTTAACAGTCTCTGGATTAGTAGCCTCACTGCTCGCATAACACCAGCTCCCATGCTACTTTCCTCATCACTACTTGCCCGCCTAGCAAAGGAATCAGCGGATGTCTCCTCGACATCTTGGCTGGCCAGTAGCGGCTGACTATCCTCTAATAGCTCGTCTTCGCTGTATAGTGGGGCTGAGCCCACAGCATATAATACTTCTCTGGCTGAGGGAACAGAAAAGAACAAAGGCAGGTTTAGGACAGGTGAGAGCACTGGGCCTGCCCTCACCTGTTGTGTCTGACGAACCCACCGAATCTTGGCTGGGGGTGTCTGATGTCAATTAGGACAAAGTGGATGACTGAGTCAACCATTCAAGAACCGCTGGGTTGCTGGTGAAGACACGACTGCTAGATGACACCAGGAGCACAGGCCTCTCGCTGCGACTCCTGCTGCCACGCCCCCTTACTCTGCTGCAACCTGTGCCCGCACCAGAAACATTTAGGCCTCTGCCACTCCCTGTGCAGGGCGTGGCACTTTTCTGTCTGACATACTGTTAGATCAAATAAATCAATAAATAATAAGGAAATTAAAACACCTAAAAAAAGTCTCCCCCCCTCCCCACTAATACACACAAAAAAGGGCTTTAGAAAATATAACTGCACCGCTAAACGGAAAATATATTTTTATTTTGCCACTATTACACAACAAAAAGGTCTTTAGGCTTCTTTCACACTAGCGTTTTTGCTGGATCCGGCAGGGTTCAGCAAAAACGCCTCTGTTTTACAACCATCTGCATCCGTTATGAATGGATCCGGTTGTATTATCTATAACTAGAGGTGGGACGACGAATCCGTCAAATCCACGAATCCCTCGAATCTTGTTGGATTCAAGGGATTCGTGGACTCGAATCCTAACCTCATTTAATAAATTCGATTTTGGCGAATCCATGACAACAGGGACCGGTGCAGTCCTTGTATTCTAATGCACCGGCCACGCTCACTGTAGTATAATCTTATGATCTAACCTGCATTGTTATATAATTAGAATAATCCATCTGTATTACTTACTTTACAACATTAAGTTCCGTTGCAGGGAGGAGGCAGGCGGGAGGACGGGCGGGCGGCGTTTCACTCACTACGTCACGTGCCTGCGCCCCATAACAGTGCCATCCACAGATCCCCCGGATAACAGTGCCATCCACAGATCCCCCCCATAACAGTGCCATCCACAGATCCCCCCATAACAGTGTCATCCACAGATCCCCCCATAACAGTGCCATCCACAGATCCCCCAATAACAGTGCCATCCACAGATCTCCCATAACAGTGCCATCCACAGATCCCCCATAACAGTGCCATCCACAGATCCCCATAACAGTGCCATCCATAGATCCCCCATAACAGTGCCATCCACAGATCCCCCATAACATTGCCATCCACAGATACCCCATAACAGTGCAATCCATAGATCCCCCATAACAGTGCCATCCACAGATCCCCCCATAACATTGCCATCCACAGATCCCCCATAACAGTGCCATCCACAGATACCCCATAACAGTGCCATCCATAGATCCCCCATATCCAAGGATCCCCCCCATAAGTGTTTGGATCACTTTGTTTCTTACACCGTTCACACAATTCTTATGTACAGAATTCATAGGATTCTAAAGATTCGATAGATTCGAGAACCTTTTCGGATTCGGATTAAAAAACAATTGGATTCGTCCCACCTCTATCTATAACATACCCAAGAAGAATCCGACCTGGACTCCACTGAAAGTCAATAGGGAACGGATCCGTTTTCTATTTTGTCAGATTGTGTCAGAGAAAACGGATTCGTCCCCATTGACTTGCATTGTGGGTCATGACTGATCCGTCTTGCTCCGCATCCCAGGACGGAAAGCAAACTGCAGCATGCTGCGGTTTGCTCTCCGGTATGAGAACGGAATGGAATGCATTTTTTAGCTCTCTGTTCTGTTCAGTTACGTTTTGTCCCCATTCACAATGAATGGGGACAAAATGGAAGCGTTTTTTTCCTGGAATTGAGACCCTATGACGGATCTCAATACCGGAAAATATTAACGCTGGTGTGAAAGTAGCCTTAGAACATATAACTGCACCACTGAATGGCAAATAGGTCCTTATTTTTTTTCCACTTTTCCATGCCAAAAACGGCTTTAGAACAAATAACTGCACTGCTGAACGGCAAATATATTTTTATTTTACCACTAATACACAAGAAAAAGGGCTTTAGAACATATAACTGCACTGCTGAATGGCAAATATATTTTAATTTTGCCATTAATACATGGTAAAAGGGGCTTTAGAACATATAATTGCACCGCTGAACGGCAAACATATTTAACTTTTTACACTAATGCATGGCAAAAAGGGCTTTGGAACATATAACTGCCCCGCTGAACGGCAAATATATTTTACTTTTTCCTCTAATACACAATAAAAAGGGCTTTAGAACATATAAATGCACCACTGAACTGCAAATATATTTTCATTTTGCCCTATTACACGATAAAAGGGTCTTTAGAACATATAACTGCACCGCTGAATGGCAAATATATTTAACTTTTGCGACTAATGCACGACAACAGGGCTTTAGAACATATAACTGCACCGCTGAACGGCAAATATATTTTCTTTTGGCACTAATACACGGCAAAAAGGGCTTTAGAACATATAACTGCACCGCTGAACGGCAAATATTTTACTTTTGCCACTAATACATGACAAAAATGGCTTTAGAACATATAACTGAACCGCTGAATGGCAAATATATTTTTATTTTGCCACTAATACACGACAAAAAGGTCTTTAGAATATATAACTGCACTGCTCAACCGCAAATATATTTTACTTTTGAAAAGGTGTAAGCAATACGAAGGGGCACACTCAGAAGGGAAACACACGATGGTAACGAATAATGGCTTTATTAGTCTAAAAACAAACCCCTAAAATATATATAAAACCATACATGTAGACACACATACACCTATGCAAATGGTGTAAAACTACAATAGGGAGGAATTCTTGTGGGTGTATTGAAGTCCCAAAATTCTGTGTATACAACAGCGTGCCAGCAATGTCCTATAAATATACGTGGATATACGTGATTATACGTGGATACTGCTCATATAACCGAAACCACAATGCACAATGTTTATGCTGCGCTGGATTCCGTAGCGTGCAAGAGACACAGCTGGTACCGAATGTCAGCTGAATCCAAAGTGTTCACGTCACAGTGCAATTGATCATATATAACTTATAATTGCTTCATAGATTCTGTAATGCTCGCAAACGAGCGCGGTCTTACCCCTCTTCACTGCTCTCCGCAGCGTTGTATCCAGGCGGCCGTGCACTCACAGCGTGCTACGTGATGTGCTGGCCGTACGTGGCGTCCCATGTGACCTGGTTGTCCGGGGGAGCGGGTAGACGCTTTAATGACGTCACTGTTTGGCAACTGCTCTTCCAGCTTTTGGATTGCTCTTCCAGCTTTTGGATTCAAGCAGGTTTTCTTGCAAAGTGCCCAGGGGCGGTGTTCCGTGTGTAGGTGCCCAGGCTGCTCTGCCTTTTTAACCGTTAATCCTCCCCCAGCCTCTTCCTTTGCCCACCCTCCTATTCCCTTGTATCATCCATAGGTCTGGCCGAGATCCCGCGGCAGCGCATGCGCACTAGTTGAATTGATGCCGTACCCAAAATAGGCATTGCGGATACAAGGGAATAGTAGGGCGGGCAAAGGAAGAGGCTGGGGGAGGATTAACGGTTTAAAAGGCCTGGGCACCTACACACGGAACACCGCCTCTGGGCACTTGCGAGTGCTCATTTGCATATGAAATAAACATAGTTTTTCCTGCTCCTGGATGTCTAAAGAAAATAACAAAGGTACCATTAGAATCATGTATAGGTGTTCTACAGCACCATGTAAGTGCTGTATATGGTCATATAGTGGTGACAGACTCCCTTTAAATAGTTTTTTGATTGTAAAACACATTTTTTTTATTATTTGTTTTCCATGTGACTATTGTAATATGGAGGAAGATTGCTCCAATCAACCAGGTGCATGAGCCAGCCCAGGGTTAAAGAAAACAGATGTTTATTTTTCCAAAATAAAAATAGGTGCAGCTTCCAGCAGGTCAGTACTAGTGATGATCGAGCACCAAAGTATTCGGGTGTTCGGCCCGAACACATTGCTATATACGTGTGCTTGGCTGCGCACCTGAGTATAATGGAAGTCAAAGGGAGACAACCAGGCACCCCCTGCTCTGAAGAGAGGAGGGTGCCTGGTCCTTTGGAAAAGGTCAGAAAGTGACAGAAACACCACCAAAATGGATCGTGAACAGCATGGGCACAATGTCTGGGAGTATCTTGGACTCCCAGGTCTCTGCTGGGAACCATGTTGTCCGAGTTGTACGCCACTTTTACAGACTGACAAAAATACGCATCAAACCCCCCCAAAAAATCTATTTTACAGTAAAAATTGTTAGAAAACATTTTTTCCTATATATTCAATTGTATATAATGTGCAAGTGCTGCAAAAAATTGCAAGAGGCCCTCCGAAACAGCCTGTATATCACATAAAGGAGGGCCTCATTCACATTGTGGTACAATTGTTCAGGTAGTGGGACTCCTACACTCATAAAGCCTATGCACTAAGTGAAAGGGCTGCACTCCAAAACACCCTTTGTTACACATAAAGAAGGGCATCATACACACCCTTGAAAAATTATGATTTATGGCCTGCTGGTGACCCTCAAAAACATTTGGAGCAAGGGCCTGCTGATCTGACCATCTAAAACCTTAGGGATGAGGGCCTGTTGCCGCATTGGTGACTCTAGATAACCTCTGGGCGATTGCACGTCCCCGTGATGTCGATGATCCATTCGGATGTCTGTCCTATCAACTGTCGATGTTCTTTTCTGCGCCTACCATGGTGATCACGGGTAATGGGGAATCAGGGTTCAATTCCGGAGAGAGGGAGCTTGAGAAAGGGATACCACATCCAAGGGAGGTCAATGGCTGAAATCTAATTGTTTGAAATCTCTTTTTATTAGACATAGGTCATAATTGAGTGCACATTTACAATGTTGAGTGCGTCACATCATAAAAAGTCAAAGTGAATATCTTCGAAGGCATAGCCTAACAATACAGGCTGGGACGGATGACCACTCATCTAGGACACAGGGGCCCATCAGGTGAATGACCTTACAGAGTGAACATACTGAGTACATAGAACGTATAAAAGAGGAAAAAAAATGAAAAAAATAAACAACTAACTAATACTAACAGCCCTGTTGTTGTGTCACCCTGGTTTGGTAGCTACAGTCCGTTCAGGAATATCAATTACGTCATAGCAGCGCATGGTCTCGGGAGCGCTGGAGCTGGAGTGCATGGTCCACAACCACTGTACCCTTAGGGAGGAACGTGGGGAGGGGGGGTCGAGAAAAGGGGGGGGAGGGAGGGGGGAGTAAACGGGAGTGGGCGAGGGGGGCCGGAGGGGGTGAGGTCTAGGTGACCCTAAAAATATCCTCTAACGTACATCTCTAGCTGGTTCTTGAGGACAGAGGGTCAGAGGGGCTTGCTCTGTAGTTCAGCCAGGGCTGCCAGAGTTGCAGGTAGCAGTCTCTACTGTGGTATGTCCAACCTATCAATTCCTCCATCTGCCACATCTGGTGAACCCTGTCGTGCCACATATCCAGGGTCGGTGGGTCCACTGATCTCCATTTCAAGGGAATTAGAAGTTTTGCAGCCATAAGTAAGTGGGTGGTTAGATTGTTCTTCCCTGGGCGAAAATCTGGTGTGGACAGCCAGAGTAGGACTAACTGGACTGTGAGTTTCAGGGTCGTGGAGCAGATCTTGTTTATAGTTCGCTCCACCCCTTCCCAAAATTGGCGAATGGCCGAGCAGAACCACCAGATGTGGGAGATGGACCCAGTAGCGGCATTACATCTCCAACAGAGGTCTGTGGGGAGGAGATTAATCTTATAAAGGTACTCAGGAGTTCTATACCATCTAAACGCCACCTTCACAGAGTTCTCTTGTATTTTTATACATTTAGAGAAACCGTGTGAGCGCCTTTGGACCCACTTTTTGCTATTATCATCTAGCGTGAGATGTAGCTCTCTCTCACAGTCAGCCACCCATGGTGGCAGATTGGAGTCTCTTGCACAGAGTATTTGCCTATATATGTGGGTGTTGCACTTGTGGGGCAGAGTTGGCAATAGTGTGACATTTTCTAATCACGTCGGATCTGGTAATGTCACATACTTAGAGGTCTTAAACTGTCTGCAGACGTTTTCAAAGTCATTCCCTTGAATAAAGTTCTTCCCAGGGTCTGGTCTTCCAGAAAGGGCAGCGTAGAAGTCGGTAGGGGCCTGTAACTTCGTTAAGTCACCCAATCTGTGTCGGGTCATTGAGAGACAGATTTCAGACGGGTCTCTAATTGTGGGCACATAAGGTTGGGGAGGACTGATATAGGAGCCAGAGGAGAGATCCTTGCTTGGCCAGAGTTGAGCTCTTTTGATTTGTTGCAAGCACGTAACATCCCTCTGGTAAGTTCGCTGTCCATTTTGACCCCCTCTCCCACTTTTCCAGGTAACTACAGTCTGTGGAGTGAGTCTTTGCCCAAAAGGGCCAACTCGAAATCTACATGCATGCAGTGAATCTCCTGTCTGGTCAGCCTCAACCACCTTTCTAAGTGAATGGCCTGAATATAGGCCGGGATGTCTGGGAGGGAAATGCCGGCATTCTAGGTCGGTCACTAGCCCAAAGATATTTACTCATAAGGGTTTGAATTTTGCTTATGAAGTTGCATGGTAATGAAATGGGAAGGGCCCGTAGGGTATACATAAGTAATGGCAGGATGTAGGTGGTTAAGACATTCTTCCTGCCTAGCCAGGTGAGGAAAGGTGAGGAGCTCTTTGAGAGAATAGAGGTGACTTTGGTAAGTAACGGGGGATAATTGAGGCAAAATAGAAGCTTAGGATCTAGTGGGATCATGATATCCAGATATTTTATTGCCTGGGTAGACCATTTAAACGGTGTGAGGGCTTTAACCCTAGCTTGCAAGGTAGGTGACAGAGATATGCCTAAAGCTTCTGACTTATCAAAATTTATCTTAAAGTTCGAGATAAGCCCAAAGAATTTGAATATCTGTAGGACCTCCAGCAGGGCTTCCTCTGGATTCGTCAGCAAGAGCAGCAGGTCGTCCGCAAAGGCGGCCATCTTGTGGGAGTGAGTTCCCAGTTTTACGCCTTTGATCGTGGGGGACTGGCGGAACTTTAGCAGTAACGTTTTCAGGGTGAGAATGAACAGGGTGGGGGACAACGGGCATCCCTGGCGGGTACCGTTTTTGATTGGGAAGGCGTCCGATAGGGTCCCGTTGACCAGCACTCTTGCAGATGGTGCTGAGTACAATGTAAAAATGGCTCGTGTAAAGTCCTCTGGGAAGTCAAAGGCATTCAATACACTTCTCATATAGTGCCAACTGACCCTATCGAACGCCTTCTCTGCATCTGTGCCTAGCAGCACAAGGGGGGACTTAGTTTTAATAGCATGTGTGGCCGCATGTATCACTCTACGGATGTTATGTCTGCCCTCTCTGTCTGCCACGAAGCCCATTTGCTCTTCACTCACCAACCCAGGAAGCAGCTTCGATATTCTGTTGTTAAGCAGTTTAGCCCACCATTTTAGGTCGGTGTTTAGCAGCGATATCGGTCTGTAGCTTCCACAGACTCCTTTATCTTTTCCATCTTTGTGGATAATTGTTATATGTGCTTCCTGGGATTGTGGGGACAGAGATCTACCTCTAAGCAGATGATTACAAACATCGACAAAGCCAGGTATTAGAGTGTCCCTGAATTTTTTGTAATATGAAATTGGAAATCCATTGGGCCCTGGGCTCTTACTGGAAGGGATAGACAAGAGGACTTGGTCTACTTCTTCTATAGTAAAAGGCAGGAGTAACCCACGTATATCTTCTGTGGATAGGCTCAGAATGTTAATGGGGCCTAGAAACTCAGTGATGCGGTCATTGAGCTGATGATTACAGGAGGATGCCGGGAGGTTATACAATGTCGAGTAGAAGGAGCAAAACTCCTGTGCTATCGCTTGGGTGTTGATAAGTCGGGAGTCTGAACCCGATTTAATGGCCTGGATAAAAGATTTGTTCCTTTGTCCTTTTAGAAGGCTAGAAACTAATTTATGTAGATATTGTTTAAAACGCAGGGTCTTTAGGGCTCTAGCAGCCCGTACGTTCAGTAGGTCTGTAACCTGTTGTCTCAACCATTTTAGCGACTCCAGAACCTCTACCGATCTCGCTCTCTTGTGCAAAGTCTCGAGTGTGAAGTTCTGCTGGAGGAGGGAGTCTAACTGTTTCTGTCTATTTCCCCCATGATAACCACCTTGTGCGCCTCCCAGAGAGTTGTCTTACTGGTGAGGTCCCGGTCGCTTTCCCTGAAATAGCTTCTAAGGTGTTGATCTATAACTCGTCTGTGTGATTTGTCTTCTAGAAGTGTCTCGTTCAATCTCCAGACCCAGGACTTCGGTGGGATTGCGTGGAACCTCACCTTCACACTCACCGACGCATGGTCAGATATGACTATGTTCCCAATGCTGGCCTCTGTTCTCCACACTACCTTTCAGGAATAGATAACGTCCGTCAGGTCAGCCAGTTTAGATGTCAAAGTGAAGGGTATATTCTGTCCCAGGCCTATGGAAACCCCCCTGGTTTGCTCTCCACCTTAGGTATGTGTAGGTGTCTCAAGTGGGTCTCCTGTAGCAACACTAAGTCGGCACTCTCCTTCCTGAGCAGGTGGTAAATTTGATTTCTTTTTTGTGGGGTATTCATGCCATTCACATTGAACGACACAATCTTTAAGTCAGTCATGGCGGTGGTATGGGGGCCTGAGCGGATGAGCTGAGGTAGTAGTCAGAGGGTGACACAGGGCAACATATGGAAAACAGAGTATAAACATTGCAATAGAAAGGATTCTTAAATAGGCAAAAACAAAAACTGTATAATTTACCAAACAGGTCTCAGACCTCAGGAGGGGGAAATTAGTGTGGAAGTGCCCGAGTACCAGGTCACACACACTAAGCCCATTCAAGGAATGCAAATAGGAGACATAGTTAGGTTATACTGAGTGAAAGCACTAATCATGGAACAGGCTTCTACATCACCATCCTTGAACGGCTGCCTGTTGATCAAACCTAGCCCAGGGTGGCCATTTTCATGGACTAACTCCAGAACGGTTGGGGTGACAAGATACATGTGGGATGGGGGGGAGGAGGGAGTGTAGGTAAGATCAGGAGTGGTGTACAAGGACAGCAGTAGAATAGAAAAGAGAGAAGAGAGGGTGGAACCCCATGGGAGAGAAAACAAGCAGGGGCTATATAGAACCTGAGTCCTGCAAGAGGAGGATGTGGCAGCAGCCTCAATGGTGACGATCATCAGAGGCCCGTATCAAAGTGCGCTTCCAAGGCCTCTGGAGGTATCGATTCAAGGGACCCTCTTCTTCAGGGATTTCTTTTTCTGCGCCGAGCACCAGCTTTTCGTCTGCGGCAGGCTTGGGAGGTCCAGGATCGGACTGCAGGGGAGCCAAGACTGAATGTCCAGAGCATCTGTTCTTAAGGCCTCCCAGACAGTTGTTAAGTCCTCCGGGAGTCTGACAGTGTATTGCTTCCCCCTGATCACGGTGCTTAAGCTGAAAGGGAACAGCCATCGGACCGGGAGTTTCTTGTCCCTCAGCAGCGAAGTAAGCGGGCGGAGAGTCCTGCATTTGGCCAGCGTGGTCGCTGCCAGGTCTTGAAACAGGAGCACCTTGTGCCCATCTAGAGTGACGTCTCCCTTCTCTCTAGCCGCTCTCAGAATGGCAGCAGTGTCAAAAAAGTTTATTAAGGCACACACCACGCCTCTGGGTGGGTCTCCCGTGGCAGGTTTAGGCCTAAGGGCTCTATGGGCCCTCTCAATGACAATGGCAGCGGCTTGGTCTTGTCCCACCAGAAGGGCAAATAGACAGCGTACGGTGTCCGGCAGGTCCTCCGCCGGCACCACCTCAGGTATACCGCGTAGGCAAACAATTTGTAGCCAGGTGGTTTTGTACTCCGTCTTCATGCTGAACCAGGAGATCGTGGCTTTCTTCCAGGTATTCAACCCGGTGGCCGAGTTGCTGGAACTCTGCTTTGATGTCAGAGAGTTCTTTCAGAACCGGGGTTAGGGCCTGGGCTAGCGATTGTTGCAAGAAGCTCCGGGTAAGAGGGAGGGAGTCTGTCTTACCTCTGTTGAAAGATTCAGCGTCTGAGCTGCCGGCAACTGAATCAGCGTCTTCCTGCCCTGAGTCAGTTTGCGCCTCACGCTCCATCTTGCCGCTCTCTGGGTGCGAAGAGGTTCTTCTACTGAGGAATTTATTCAGGTCTCCCTGTGTCTTTTTTGCCTTCAGGGTGTTCCCTGTCGCACCATCTCTGTCTCTGAGAGTTTTCCCCATCGTGGGTTCTCTGTCTGCTGATTATAGCTGATAAAGCTGGGCTAGCGGCAAGGAGCTCTGGTGGAGACGTCCTACACCATGGCTTGCTGGCTCCGCCCCCCCAAAATTATGTCCGCTGAAATCTAATTGGCTGTTGTTGCCTTGCCCCTTTTTTTCCTAATTGTGAACCGCCCAGAAAGGGTGGCTCAAGTTATTAAAGCTCAAGCATCCAAGGAAGGCAGCAGGTGCGTGGCAATTACCCACTCCCGACTCGGGGAGGTAGTGACGATAAATAACAATACAGCACTCCTAAGCGGCCCTGTTATTGGAATGAGTACACTTTCCGTTAACGAGGATCTATTGGAGGCCAAGTCTGGTGCCAGCAGCCAACTTGCTCCCAGCATCCATAACGTTCACCCAGTGTGCCATCAAGGTGAGGATTGTGTTGACCAGACTCTTGGCCACTGAGACTGGACTTGTAGGTGAGGGCCTTGTTGACTCTAGATCAATTTATAGGTGATCGCGCGTCCCCTTGACTGCGACTATCCATTTGGATGTCTGCTCTATCAACTTTGAAGCAATTTTTCAACAAGGACCTTCTGGTATAGCACCGTTTTGTTGTTCTCTCCACCACAGGAATGAGAGATGAGAAGTTATTTTTGTAGCGGGGGTCGAGAAGGGTGAACAACCAGTAATCCGTGTTGTCTAAAATGCATATAACGCGCAGGTCGTGGGAAAGGCAGCCTAACATGAAGTCAGCCATGTGTGCCAGAGTACCAACAGGCAAGACTTCGCTGTCATAATCAAAAGTTGAGCTGACCCTGTAAAAGATTGTAGGCAAGGGCCTGCAGGTGAGCTGAACCTGTAAAACATTATATGCAAGGGCCTGCAGGTGAGCTGACCCTGTAAAACATTATATGCGAGGGCCTGCAGTTGAGCTGACCCTGTAAAACATATGCAAGGGCCTGCAGTTGAGCTGACCCTGTAAAACATTATATGCGAGGGCCTGCTGCTGAGCTGACCCTCTAAAACATTAGCGGGGAGGGCCTGCTGGTGAGCTGATGCTCTAAAACATTATATGTGAGTGCCTGCAGGTGAGCTGATGCTCTAAAACATTATATGTGAGTGCATGATGTTCAAATGACGCTCTAAAACATTATATGTGAGTGCATGCTGTACAGCTGACGCTCTAAAACATTATTTTCAAGTGCATGTTGTTCAGCTGATAATCTAAAACATTATATGCAAGTGCCTTTAGGTGAGCTGATGCTCTCAAACATTATATACAGTCATGTGAAAAATTAGGACACCCTTTGAAAGCATGTGGTTTTTTGTAACATTTTTAATAAAAGGTTATTTCATCTCCGTTTCAACAATACAGAGAGATTAAAGTAATCCAACTAAACAAAGAAAACTGAAGAAAAGTCTTTTCAAGATCTTCTGTAAATGTCATTCTACAAAAATGCCTATTCTAACTGAGGAAAAAGATAGGACACCCTCACATGTATTCCCTCTTAAATTGGCTCAGATCTCACACAGGTATATCACACCAGGTGCACATAATTAGTAGATCGTTACTCTGCATGTTGAATGAGGCTTGCCCTATTTAAACCTCAGACATTTAGTTTGGTGTGCTCCTGACTGTTGAAGTGAGAGTGAGCACCATGGTGAGAGCAAAAGAGCTGTCAGAGGACTTCAGAAAAAAGATTGTAGCAGCCTATGAGTCTGGGAAGGGATTTAAAAAGATCTCAAAAGATTTTGAAATCAGCCATTCCACTGTCCGGAAGATAGTCTACAAGTGGAGGGCTTTCAAAACAACTGCCAACATGCCCAGGACTGGTCGCCCCAGCAAGTTCACCCCAAGAGCAGACCGCAAGATGCTAAAAGAGGTCTCCAAAAACCCTAAAGTGTCATCTCGAGAACTACAGCAGGCTCTGGCTACTGTTGATGTAGAAGTACATGCCTCTACAATCAGAAAGAGACTGTACAAGTTTAACTTGCATGGGAGGTGTGCAAGGAGGAAACCTTTGCTTTCCAAGAGAAACATCGAGGCCAGACTGACATTTGCCAGAGATAAAGTTGACAAAGACCAGGACTTCTGGAATAATGTTCTTTGGACAGATGAGTCCAAAATTTGAATTATTTGGACACAACAGCAGAGGACATGTTTGGCGTAAACCAAACACAGCATTCCAAGAAAAGAACCTCATACCAACTGTGAAGCATGGAGGTGGAAGTGTCATGGTTTGGGGCTGCTTTGCTGCAGCAGGACCTGGTCAGCTCACCATCATAGAATCCACGATGAATTCTACTGTGTATCAGAAGGTGCTTGAAGAACATGTGAGACCATCAGTTAGAAAATTAAAGCTGAAGCGGAACTGGACCATGCAACATGACAATGACCCAAAACATACTAGTAAATCAACCAAAGATTGGCTGAAAAAGAAGAAATGGAGAGTCCTGGAATGGCCAAGTCAAAGTCCAGATTTGAATCCCATTGAGATGCTGTGGGGTGACTTGAAAAGGGCTGTACGTGCAAGAAACCCCTCAAACATCTCACAGCTGAAAAAGTTCTGCATTGAGGAGTGGGGTAAAATTTCCTCAGACCGATGTCGAAGACTGGTAGATGGCTACAAGAACCGTCTCACTGCAGTTATTTCAGCCAAAGGAGGTAACACTCGCTATTAGGGGCAAGGGTGTCCTATCTTTTTCCTCAGTTAGAATAGGCATTTTTGTAGAATGACATTTACAGAAGATCTTGAAAAGACTTTTCTTCAGTTTTCTTTGTTTAGTCGGATTACTTTAATCTCTCTGTATTGTTGAAACGGAGATGAAATAACCTTTTATTAAAAATGTTACAAAAAACCACATGCTTTCAAAGGGTGTCCTAATTTTTTCACATGACTGTATGTGAGTGAATGCTCTTCAGTTGATGCTTTAAAACATTATATGCTAGTGCCTGCAGGTGAGCTGATGCTGTAAAACATTATATGTGAGTGCCTGCAAGTGAGCTGACGCTCTAAAACATTATATGCATGTGCATTCTGTTTAAATGATGCTCTAAAACATTATATGCAAGTGCATGCTGTGCAGCTGACGCGCTAAAACATTATATGCGAATGCATGCTGTTCAAATGACGCTCTAAAACATTATATGTGACTGCATGCTGTTCAGCTGACGCTCTAAAACATTATAAGCGAGTGCATGCTGTACAGCTGACGCTATAAAACCTTATATGCAAGAGCCTGCAGTTGAGCTGAGCCTATAAAAAAAATTTGAGTTGAGGGCCTGCAGTTGAGCTGACCCTATTAAAAAAATTAGAGTGGAGGGAATATATACAATCTGGATGAGGAGGAGGAGAAAACAAGATTCAACCATATACTCGTTTTTTGTGGTGGAAAAGGTGCATGGGACTACACTACAGTAGATTGAGTGCATTATAAATGATAGATTGAAATTGCTCATCATCAGCTCAGCTCTCCTCTGGTGGAGTTGAGAAGTCAGGGTCAATCCAGGCCTTGTTCATTTTTATCTGAGTTAACCTGTCAGCATTGCCAGTGGACAAGCGGATACGCTTTTCTGTTATAATGCCACCAGCAGCACTAAATACACACTCAGACAAAAAGGTGGCGGCAGGGCAGGCCAGCACCTCCAAGACGGAGAGCACAAGTTCGTGCCACGTATCCAGCTTGGACACCCAGTAGCTGTAAAGCACTGAGGGATCATTTAGAACGCTGACACGGTCTGCTATGTATTCCTTCACCATCTTCCAAAACTTTTCCCTCCTTGTACCACTAGACCGCGCTTAAGGGTGAGGTTGCTGGCAGGATGTCATGAAAGTGTCGCATGCCTTGGAGAGTTTTGCCCTGCCTTTGTTGGAACTGCTGTGTGTTCCCCTTGTCTCCCTTCCTCGGTTGCCTAAGGAAGTACGGACTCTGCCGGCCTCGTTGTCAGATGGAAAATTTGGAGCAATCTCTCAACAAGTACCTTCTGGTATTGCACCGATTTACTCGTCCTCTCCACCACAGGAATGAGAGATTAGAAGTTCTCTTTGTAGCGGGGGACGAGAAGGGTGAACACACAGTAATCCATGTTATCTAAAATGCGTATAACGCGAGGGTCGCGAGAAAGGCAACCAAGCATGAAGTCGGTGAGCTGGAAACCGCAAGCGCTGCTGCAAAGTTGACAGACCGGCTGAAGCTGTGGATGACTTGGGTAAATGGGCACACACGGCACGCCTTCACTAGTAGCCCTGGCAAATTGGGGTAGGTTTTGAAAAACCGCTGAACCACTAAGTTTAAGACGTGGGCTGGGCATGGGATGTGTGTCAGGTTGCAGAGCTCCAAAGCCGCCACCAAGATACGGCCATTGTCAGACACAACCATGCCTGGCTGTAGGTTGAGTGCTAAGAGCCACAGCTCGGTCTGGTCCCTTAAACCCTGCCACAGCTCTGTGGTGGTGTGCTGTTTGCCCCCTAAGCAGATAAGCTTCAGCATGGACTGTTGACACTTACCCACAGCAGTGCTACACTGCTTCCAGCTAGTGACTGATGGTTGACTGCGGCTGGATCGCATTATTAGCAAGAGTTTAGAGTGCCCACATATAGCACATAGTGGAACACTGCATCAAGATGAATCAGGCATGGATCCTCCAGGATTTCAATACGCCAATGCCTGATGCATCAGACTAGATCATCCATGGGGTGCCACACCAACATTTTGACAAAAGAGACCATTTTCTTCTAGCTACCTGCCTCAGCTACTATTCTTATGCCGTTACCCACCTGATGCCACACATCTGATGCCAAGTGCTCCTTCTGTCACCCACCATCTTTAGCGAGTACTAGTATTGCCACCCACCTTCACACTGTCACCTTGCCACTCTGTTGTATTATGCTGCTGCTGCTGCCATGTCCACACTATGTCACCTTGCCACTCTGGCCTCCTGATGCTGCCATCTCCACACTATGCAACCTGGCCACTCGCTGGCCTCCACATACAGTACTGCTGCCAACTACATACTCTGTGATTGTGCCACTCTGTGGCCTCCTCATACTGCTGCCACCTCCACAAGGTCATTGTGCCCCTGTGTGGCCTCCTGATGCTGTTCACACCCTCCCCACTTCATGACTGGGTCTTTATTTAGGCTTTTGGCATGGCTGACATCATAATTTATTTGACCTTTCTTCTGATCTGTCAGAAGGAAGGAAAAATTAGACGCACAACAGATCCTGGCTGTCTGTGTAGCAGCTGTAAGGCCTGTATGGTCCCATCAGAATAGGCTTATGATTTGGTAGACAAAAGCAAAAGTGGGTACAAAAAACAGAAGACATACAAATATTCCATTCACGTGTCATCTCTGTTTTAGAGCCACTCCCGTTTTTATTGGCATTGGCAATACTGATGGATTACTGAGCAAATGCTGACTGGGTGAAGGCGTATGCTCCAAAGACAGAATCCGTTTTTTGTGGGTTATTGTTCTGACGGATCAGAGGAAGGGCAAATTATTCAGTGACGTCAACACAAACTTACTGCTGATACCCTCTCCACTCTGTCGGGGGGCTCTACTTGTATAAGCTTTTAATAGAACAGGTTCTGTAGACATCTATGTGGAATCAGCTGACAAGGGTGTAAAAGGAATGCACTTCTTCTTGACACTAACATCGACCTATAAGGCAGAGTTCATACTTGAGTTATTAGGCCAGTTTTGGAAAATTTAAGTATACTTTCTTATAATATTAATAAAGTTTTGGTTTAATAAAATCAATGTTAAAATATTTAATAAATGTAATAATAAAAATTTAATGTTGCATAAGACAGGAGAGAATCGGCCAGTCTTCTGTTTATTCAACGACGTAGTGTTGCGATGGAGAAAGCATTCCCCCAAAAATATTACTCTCCACCTGGAGCCGATTCCTGTCAAGATAGATGCAAGTGCGGTATTGGCTGCTTATCCAGCAAGATACTTCTGGGGGAACCTGCCTGCCATGCTTAGGCCTTTACTAGCGACAGACAATGAGAAGTAGACAAAGCTTCAAGATTGCTTGGAGCCCGGAAGAGTTGCAAATGTATTTACAATTCAAACCAATCAGGGCTTAGTCTCTTCGTCAGGGGTTCCCAGTCATCATGGAATGGAAAGGAGGGCATCCTTAATATATTTAATAAATGTAATAATAAAATGTTTAATACATTTTCTAATAAAAATTACATTTTTCCTAACACAGGAGGAGGACATCCTGTGGTGCACGAAGATAGAGATGGGTCTTCGGATTCCCAGACAGACATCTCAGAAATGAACCGCGGCTTCCAAAAGCAGCTCCTGGAAATATCATGGAACGTCCCGATCATCCGTCATCTATTCGCCCCACTTTATTTTGGAAGTGTGTAGAACCCATGTGTGGAACCCCCACGCTGAAGATTGATCATGGAGACACCGAATTTTATAATATATTTGGAATAAATTTCATAATAAAATGTTTAATACATTTAATAATAACATTAAAAAAAATTCTTAGGAGAGAATCGGACAGTCTTCAGTTTATTCAATAACGTGGAGGATGTTGCAATGGAGAAAGCATTCCAAAAAAACTATTCCTCTACACCTGGAGCTGAATCATGTCAAGATTGATGCAAGTGTGGTATTGGCTGCTCATCCAGCAAGATACTTCTGGGGGAACCTGCCTGCCAAGCTTAAGCTACTTTCACACTAGCGGCAGGACGGATCAGACAGGCTGTTCATCCTGTCGGATCCGTCCTGACGCTATTTTGCCGTGTTGCCGGACTGCCGCTCCATCCCTATTGACTATAATGGGGACAGGGGCGGAGCTCCAGCGCAGCACAGCAGTGCACGGCGAGAGGCCGCCAGACTAAAAAGTCGGATATGCAGTACTTTTAGTCCAGCGGGCTTTCGCCGTACACTGCCGTACTGCACCGGAGCTCTGCCCCAGCCCCATTATAGTCAATGGGGACTGAGCGGCCGTCTGGCGGCACGGCAAAATAGCAGCAGGACGGATCCGACAGGGTGAACAGCCCGTCGGATCCATCCTGCCGCTAGTGTGAAAGTACCCTTAGGCCTCTACTAGCGACAGACAATGAAAAGAAGACAAAGCTTGTTCTTTTCTGTACATTGAATGAATAATTTTTGGGGCCTGCACTCCACTGGCCTGCAGTAAAATTGATATCTAATGACCGTCTAATGTACCTCCAGCCACATAATCACTTGATGTTTTCTAACCGGTGAATGCCTAATGTTTTGGGCCTGTACTCCTGTGGCTTAAAATAAAAGATTTCTAGGCTCCAGCAGGGCACATTTATGAGAGTTTCAATTTAGGACGCATAAAAATGGCCCCTGATTAAAATACATATTTTTTGTGGGAATTTTTGCCATTGATCCCCCTCTGGTATGTCACTGTCCATGTTGTGAGACGATTTGTGAACTTCTTGTAAGTATTTGGTGGCTACAAATATGAGCTGAAGGTTTTTCAGGTTCGCCTGCCATTAAAGTGAATGGTGCGCGCCGCGAACTTGCGGTTCGCGAACATTTGATCGCGTTCGCGCACCGTCCTGGCCGATGTTCATCCATCACTACTCAGAACCCCCAATTCAGCTCTGAGTTCCTGTCCAGCACACAATCATTATTGGAGTCCTCACCCTCCCTGCCACTTCTATCAGACTGTGGGAGATCATAGTGAGTTCTTTGGCCCCCCTCCTCTGTTCTACATTTGCCCAGACTGCCACTGTTGCTGCCCAACATCAATACTGTGGCTACGAGTGCCACCATTAGCACCACCAACACAGCTATGCCTGGGGTCTGCAGCCTTCTCCTCCATCTCCTCCTCAGGGAAGACCAAACAACAAGGGCTCTCACACAAATCATCGACAGGGAGACACTCTTGACTATCTGCCCCTTTTTAGGAAAAAGGAAGTTGCTCCACTAGGAAAGGGGAGAAAAGACAGAGTCCTCCACTAAAAGCCTTCTCTGGGGCTGCAAGCAGGAGCAGCAGGATGAACTTTGTAACCCCAGGCTCCACGGCACCATGTCAGACTTTGAAGTCACCTCCATGTCATTTTTCTGTGACTGAGAGCAGGAGTGAGCCATCCAATACACAATCTCATCCTCTTTCTCCTAAACAATAATGTTGCTCCTTCCTGGATCCTGCAGGGACTACAGTCTACTACTACTATAACTTCTGTATGGATAGCTGGTGCTGCTACTACTAGCATCCTGGCTCTGCACCAACCATTCTGTAGCCCTGATATTGTTGGGCCTCACAGATAATTTAGTGCGCTACCCTGTGTATTGACATAGTAATCATGTATATGCTGGTTTGAATATATTCAACAACCCTAAAAAAAGAATTGCACCATGTGTAAATAGAAATAATTGGAAATGGATTTAGGCCTAAATTTATTATCATTTACAGATAATGTTGTGCTCTACCCCGTGTATTTGTGTAGTAATCCCAATTGCAATTGCAACTGTGTGGAGACAGAAATAAATGGAAACTGATGATTGGGGCCTCCTGCTTGGTTTCTAGAAAGAGTATATGCAAATTACATATTTTAATTAGGTTGGCATGAGAAAAGATAAGCATTCTTTTCTGTTTTGGAAGAAAAGCTAATTTGAATATCTTTCCCAGAAAGCCAAAGGTAGCTTGCCTGACATTAAGAGAAAAGAGGGAATTTCTTATCTAATTCCAGAAGAATTAAATATGTGATTTGCGATATACTCTTCCTAGAAACAAAGAGTAGTGTTGGTTCGGCTCGAGCATCGCTATGCTCGGCACATGGCGGTACTCGGCCGAGTACCGCATGTGCTCGAGCGCCATGCTTGAGTCTTCACCCTTCACTCTTCAGTTTCGCGGCTGTTAAGTCGCCAATAAACGTGCAGGTAAGTACTGCCATCACTGTAATGCCAGTAGCCATGCTGGAAATTCACAGTTATTATTCTAAGAAAACTTTTCAAAGACCCAAAAGTCCTTTTAAGGACTACTGTGTGTGCATTTTAGAGCAGCAATATATTTTTCCCTGCGCTAAATTGATCAGTCTCAGGGACATCAGTGCTGAGGAAAGGACAGATAGGGCAGGGAGAGAAATTAGCTGTTTTTACTACCAAAAGCTTTCCAAAGACCACAAAGTCCTTTTAAGGACTACTGTGTGTGTGTTTGACATCAGCAAGATATTTTTCTTTAATTAACCTATTAGTGACATATATTGTACATCATCCGCAGACTGTGTCTTTTTGCGTGAATTCAAATAATCAGCGCCACATTTATTGTCTATAGAGTGCGTGTAATACACATCCGTGACATATACAGTACTCCATCCGAAAACAGTTTCTTTAGGATAAATTTAAAAAATCAGGGGCCAGCCCTCATCCACTGTCTCTGTAGTGTATGTGTGTAATACACATCCGTGACAAGCGAGGAGTGGGCATTGATGTCAGACCTCTGTGAGGTTTTAAAAAACTTTGATGAATCCACACAGATGGTTAGTGGAGATAACACTATTATCAGCGTAACCATCTCACTGCTGTGTCTAATCAAACGATCGCTGCTCACATTTAAGGACAGCGCTCTGAATGTGGCAGACGAGGAAATGGGGGAGGGCATTACACAGGGTGATAGCCAGACCACCCTCACTTCGTCTTCTCAGCGCAAATTGTACCATGAAGATGTGGGAGGAGGAGAATGAGGAGATGGAGACTCATCCTGATGTCGACATTGACGTCTTGCCTGTTGGTACTCTGGCACACATGGCTGCCTTTCCCGCAACCCTCGTGTTATACGCATTTTAAATAACATGGATTACTATGTGTTCACCTTTCTCGACCCCCGCTACAAAGAGAACTTCTCATCTCTCATTCCTGTGGTGGAGAGGACGAGTAAAACTGCGCAATACCAGAAGGTACTTGTTGAGAGATTGCTCACAACCCAGCCGCCAGAGTCCGTACATCTTTAGGCAATAGAGGAAGGGGAGACAAGGGGGACACACAGCAGTTCCAACAAAGGCAGGGCAAAACTCTCCAAGGCATGGGACACTTTCATGACATCCTGCCAGCAACCTCACCCTTAAGCGCGGCCTAGTGGTACAAGGAGGGAAAAGTTTTGGAAGATGGTGAAGGAATACATAGCAGACCGTGTCACCATCCTAAATGATCCTTAAGTGCCTTACAACTACTGGGTGTCCAAGCTGGACACGTGGCACGAACTTGCGCTCTACACCTTGGAGGTGCTGACCTGCCCTGCCGCCAGCATTTTGTCTGTGCGTGTGTTTAGTGCTGCTGGTGGTATTTTAACAGATAAGCGTATCCGCTTGTCCACTGGCAATGCTGACAGGTTGACTCAGATTAAAATGAACAAGGCCTGGATTTTCCCTGACTTCTCAACTCCACCAGAGGAGAGCTGAGCTGATGATAAACATAAAGGACATTTCAATCTATCATTTTTAATGTACTCAATCTACTGTAGTGTATTCCCATGCACTATTTCCACCACAAAAAAAGAGTATATGGTTGAATCTTGTTTTCTCCTCCTCCTCATCCAGATTCTATATAGTCCCTCCACTCTAATTTTTTTAATAGGGTCTGCTCAACTGCAGGCCCTCGCGTCAGCTGTACAGCATGCACTCGCATATAATGTTTTAGAGCGTCATTTCAACAGCATGCACTCGCATATAATGTTTTAGAGAGTCAGCTCGCCTGAAGGCACTCGCAAATAATGTTTTAGAGCGTCAGCTGAACAACATGCACTTGAAAATTATGTTTTAGAGCGTCAGCTGTACAGCATGCAGTCTCATATAATGTTTTAGAGCGTCATTTGAACAGAATGCACTCGCATATAATGTTTTAGAGCATCAGCTCACCTGCAGGCACTCGCATATAATGTTTTAAAGCGTCTGCTGAACAGCATGCACTCGCATATAATGTTTTACAGTGTCAGCTCACCTGCAGGCACTAGCATATCATGTTTTAGAGCATCAGCTCACCAGCAAGCCCTTCGCCCCTAATGTTTTAGAGGGTTACCTCAGCAGCAGACCATCGCCTCTCATGTTTTGGATGGTCAGATCAGCAATCCCTTGCTCCCAATTATTTTGAAGGTCACCAGCAGGCCACCAATAATAATTTTTCAAGGGTGTGTATGATGCCCTCCTTTATGTGTAACAAAAGGTGGACTGCAGGCCCTCGCATATAATGTTTTACAGGGTCAGCTCACCTGCAGAACCTCACATATAATGCTTTACAGGGTCAGATCACCTGCAGGCCCTCACCTAAAATCTTTTACAGGGTCAGCTCACCTTCTGATGAAGTATTGCCTGTTGGTACTCTGGCACACATGGCTGACTTCATGTTAGGCTGCCTTTCCCATGACCCACGCATTATACGCATTTTAGACAACACTATTTGTTCACCCTTCCCAACCCCTGCTACAAAGAGAACTTCTCATCTCTCATTTCTCTGGTGGAGAGGAGAAGCAAAACGGTGCTATACCAGAAGGTCCTTGTTGAAAAATTGCTCCAAAGTTGATAGGGCCGACATCCAAATGGATTGTCGCCGTTACGGGGATGTGCAATCGCCTAGAAGTTATCTAGAGTCAACAAAGAGGCAGCAGGCCCCAACTACAAGTCCAGTCTCAGTAGCCAAGAGTCTGTTCAACACAATCCTCTCCATGATGGCACACTGGGTGAACGTTGTGGATGCCGGGAACAAGTTGGCTGCTGGCACCAGACTTGTCCTCCAATAGATCCTCATTAAGATAACAGGGCCGCTCAGAAGTGCTGTACTGTTGTTTATCGTCACTACCTCCCCGAGTCAGGAGTTAGTAATTGCCGCTGCCTTCCTTGGATGCTTGAGCTTTAACAACTTGACCCACCCTCTCTGGGTGGTTCACAGTTAGGAAAAAAAAGGGACACGGCAACAACAGACAATCAGATTTCAGCCATTGACCTCCCTTGGATGTGATATACCTTTCTCAAGTCTGTAAAAGTGGCTAACAACACGGACAACATGGTTCCCAGCAGAGACCTGGGAGTCCAAGATGCATTCAGACATCGTCCCCATGCTGTTCACGATCCATTTGGGTGGTCTTTCTGTCACTTTCTGACCTTTTCCAATGGACAAGGCACCCTCCCCTCTTCAGAGCAGGGGGTGCCTGGTTGTCCCCTATTGTCTTTCATTATACTCGGGTGCTCGGCCGAGCACACGAATATAGCAATGTGTTCGGAACGAACACCCAAACACCCGAATACTTTGGTGCTCGATCATCACTAATAAAGACTTTAAAGAAAATCCATCATCAGATTTATGATGCCCTATATAAGTGAAATATAAACTGGTGTTGCAGATCCAGATAAAAAAAACAAAAACTTCGTATTAAACAGGGCATTTTCTCCTAATCATTTTTCAGCAGCTTCTTTCCAAGCTAAGTGCTGGAGTCCACTCAAAGTAGTGCACACAATCAAGTATCCTGAAATTTTGTGAGTTCCTGGCTCTACCTTTCCACTGCTGATTAATAGAGTTCTTTATTTACACATTATAGGAAGACAGCTGTCAGTCATCTATGGAAAGGTGGTGGCAGCCAGAAGCTCATGAATATCTGGATCCCTGAGCTCCTGCACTGTATTGAGTTGAATCCAGTCAAAAGTCACAAAACCCAATGCAGTGAAGAATATCATGGAGCATCTACAAAATGTTACCTCTGGGAAATGGGCCTGTAGCAAAAAAAATCTACACAAAAAGTTATAATGCACAAAGAATTATTTTCACAAGACTGACTTTTTGGTACAACATGCAACATTTTTTGAAGAGCACCTTTCATTTAATTATTTCTTATACTGTATATGAAACAGTTTAACATACAGTAGGTGCCACAATGGTAAGAAGACTGACACTATTCTGTCTTTTTCAATATCATACTTTGGTTTGAAATATACATAAAAAATTAGGCAAAGAACACAGATACTAACAATAAGTAAGTGCAGGTTGAAAATAGATTTTTGGTATAGTTGAAATGATCTTGATATAGGTGGCCATTATGAACATAAACAAGCCAATAATAACATGTCCACTTATAAAGAACACAGTGATTTTATCAAAAAAGGCTCTTGCCTTTTCTTTGTCTGTATGCTAAACTGCTTTAGAGATATCTGCATTTTATTCATAAGCAAATGTACAAGTTGGAGCCTGAGGGGCGGGGCCGAATCCTTGGAGAACTGCTTTGTAACACCCCCAGTGCTCTGCACACTCCCCCTCCCCTTGATTGACAGGGATAGACATCAGCATGCTGAGAGCAGAGCTATATCCTAGATCTGTGTCCTAGCATCTACATATCATATACACTATTTACTGTAGCTTTACCACATTGAGATCTGCTCAGGAAGCTAATATACATATTACTGCTTTATTCACAGGCACAATATGATTATAAAAAAACAATAATGTGTGTTGTTTTCTAAGAATAAAAAAAACAGCCTTTTCTATATGGGAAGGCTATAGCATAGTGGTAATTGTACAGCCTGGTATGTACAGATCCCAAATTCAAGACCCAGGACACATTTATACAATTTTTTTTCTCTCTCTCATTTAACCTGTAATAAAGGACTATGCTATAGCTTTAGTACATAGTGTATATAATATATTACTCAGGATAGCATCTTGTGACTTCAGTCTTAAGTCTCTATGAGTATTATATGAGGTAAGCATCAACACCACAACCTAAGATTTTAACAAGATGACAGAATGTGTCCTTTGATAAACCAAGGCCTCTCCGTTCAAAAATTCTGTCCATCTCAGTTTGGGACAAAAGAAGATAACGAGCCCATTGACAAACAGGAGGCATTCCATGTGGTCTAATTTCCCAAAAATTGTATGTTCCACAAAACTGTTGGCAATGTTGCTGACCTGAAGTATCAAAAATTGTTGTAACCGCATGCAGACTGCCTGTTTACTATATACATCTGGGTGGTCACATATTTCAAAGCAAGTACATTTCTGAGAATACATGTAGATGCAGAATTTGAAGCTGCATGGTAAACAGGCAGCTACAGGACTAAAAAGTCAGATACTGGTGAAAACTAGGTAGGTATGGTTTTACATATGAGGTTTTCTTTCTTATTACCCATATTTGCTTTCTATTCTATATCCTAACTTTTCACTTCCTTCTTTGTCCTTTATCAGCTTCTTCATCTCCTCGTTCTTTTTTTTTATGTGAATCTCTTTTTTTCCTATTCCCTGCTTCTTCTTTATTCATAATATTGTGTTTTCTGATTTGTTTCCTTTATTATACCTTATTCTTGTGCTTTTTTTTTTACACTATTCTGAAGCGCAAAAATGCAACTCAGGGAAGTCAAGTATGAAAATTGTCAGAGTATTCTGGAATAGTGTTTACACATTGACATGACTGTGGTAGCAGAGTGAGCTGCATTTACTAATATTTATGTTCTTTTTATCATATAAAATAAGAAAAAAAAAATTTTATCGAATTTATTTTCATGTTACATATCATTTTTCTAACAGCATATTTCACATCATTATTTCTTAAACTGTATATAAAGGGATTTAACAATGGTGCAATAATAGCATACATGAGTGATAAAAACTTATCCACATCTGTACCATAACTTGACTTGGGCCTCAGATACATTACACTACCGGATCCATAGAATATCGCTACTACTATGAGATGAGAGGTGCAGGTAGAGAAAGATTTCTTTATCCCTGCTGTAGAATGGTGCTTAACAATTGTCCAAATGATCTGCATATATGAAACCATTGTTAATAGAAAAGCACCTACAATTATACACGAGACAATTATAAAAGTAGCAATTTCATTAAACTGTGTGTCAGTACACGCCAAGGCCAATATAGGTGGAATGTCACAGTAGAAATGGTTGATTTTATTTGGTCCACAAAATGGTAAGTAAAAGGTAAGGGGTGTCTGTATTACGGCAACTGTCAAGCCAATGATCCACGAGCCCAAGATGAGCTTAAGACGAGTGTTTCTACTCATAATCATGTTATATAATAATGGTTGACATATGGCGTAATATCTGTCATAAGCCATGGCTGCCAACATATAACATTCTGTACTTGCTAGTAATAGGAAAAAGAACATCTGTAAGGCACAGCCACATAATGTGATGGTTTTATCATCGAATAGGATGTTTGCCAGCATTTTGGGTTTGATAGTTAAAATGTAACATATTTCCAAAAATGAGAAGTTAGCAAGAAAATAATACATGGGGGTATGAAGGTTTGTACTGAATCTATAGAGGATAATTAAAAACATATTTGCAAACAGAGATATAGTGAAGATACAAAGAAATAGAAGAAATAGGAAATACCTTAGTTCTGGAACATCAGAAAACCCTACAAGAATAAAGTCTGTTACTGTAGAATGATTTCTTCTACCCATGTCACTAATTAGTGACAAACTATGAGATATGTAACAGCTATATACGGAACATTATTCTGTAATTTTTCTATACATAGTTCCCTGTCAATCAAAAGACATCACTTCCTGCCTTGGTGACCACATAATCTAGTCTCTTAGCAGATCAACTGTGAGGGTCACAAAAATAATTCACATTCTGGGTGAGAATAGGATCCACATATGAAGATACCCATCCATGGGTGAGATAAGGATCCACCCAGGAAGCTAGAATGAGTTTTGGGAAATGTATCCTACTCCTGGACTAAGTTTGGAGGACACAAACTTGAACAAGAGGATGGAATGCAGATAAGTAGAAAAAAAATTGATAGTGTATAGACTAGGAGGTTTGTTACATTAGAAAAGGAAATTTGTGCCTTAGGTCGTAAGGATAGAATTAAAAATTATTTGAAGGATGACATATCTCATGGGTCCTCTATGTTGATGTCCTGATGATTGTAAAGACTCTTTGAATGAGGTAAATCCAGTTTGGCTTCCATTTGTAATGTGGTCAGGAGTTCACTCTGAGCAATATGGAGAACTGTCTTTGAGAGCTGATCCAGCTTTCTCTTCATGAGCAACCAAAACAAATAAATCAAAGAAGCAGTGAAAGTTTTTGTCAACATAGTAAATAGCTTGTTTTCCGTAAAACAGAAATATGTATCTCACTACTTATACCCTAATCAGTCGTTTTCTGTTCTGTCTCTCCACAAATTAGTGAAACTTTATAAATTGACATAAAGTTTGTCAAGAAATTCTAAATGTTTCCTAAAGCGGTAAAAACATACAAAAGAATAACAATTCTACTAAACTTAGAAAAATATATTAATAATCCTTTAGCAGTGACCAAGTTCTAACCTAACATGTATCAAAAGGTCCCTGTCTCGTATATGCTATACCTCTGCGCCTATACTGCCTCTGCACCTATACTGCCTGCCGACTTCCTGCCACATGCAGAGAACGGGAATAAAGGTACTGCTGTCTATGCATGGATGTGGCTCTCTCCGTGCATTTCAATAAGAGTTACTGAAACAGTCAAGCAAGTGTTCCAGTGGTTGCCTCAAATGGAAGGAAATGATTGGGGCCAGGGGCATAGCTATAGGGGGTGCAAAGGTAGCAGTCGCTACAGGGCCCAGGAGCTTGAGGGTGCCCAAAGACCCTCGTGCCACATAAGAAGACACCAGTATTATAGAAAGTGCATGCTGGTCAAGTTACACCTCTGGCTGGAGGAAAGGGGTTAGGTCAAGAATTTGGCATGGGGGGATGTCATTTCAATGTTTGACTCAGGCAGCACAAAGGTTATGTGCTTCCTTGCCCCTGGCCACAAAGCACTTAGGGAAGGGGGGGCCAAGCTTAACTCTTGCACAAGGGCCCATGAGCATTTAGCTACGCCCCCGATTGGGGCCACAATTCTGAAGACAGGTGCATGTCTCAGGATATGCCATGAATGACTATGATGAGAACACCCATTTAACCACCTCAGCCCCCCTAGCTTAAACCCCCTTAATGACCAGACCACTTTTTACAATTCTGCACTACACTACTTTCACGGTTTATTGGTCATACAACTTAACACCCAAATGAATTTTACCTCCTTTTCTTCTCACTAATAGAGCTTTCATTTGGTGGTATATCATTGCTGCTGACATTTTTACTTTTTTTGATATTAATAAAAATTGTCTGAAATTTTTGCAAAAAAATGACATTTTTAACTTTCTGTTGTAAAATTTTTAAAATAAAACTACATTTCTATATACAATTTTCTCTAAATGTATTGTTCTACATGTCTTTGATAAAATAAAATGCAAAAAGTGTATATTTATTGGTTTGGGCAAAAGTTATAGCGTTTACAAACTATGTACAAACTATAGTGCAAAAAAATTAATTTACGTACTTTGACTTTCTGAGCACCTGTCATGTTTCCTGAGGTTCTACAATGCCCAGACAGTAGAAACACCCCACAAATGACCCCATTTCGGAAAGTAGACACCCTAAGGTATTCGCTGATGGGCATAGTGAGTTCATGGAAGTTTTTATTTTTTGTCACAAGTTAGCGGAAAATGATTTTTTATTTTTTTTTACAACTTGTGACAAAAAATACAATTTTACATGAACTCACCATACCCCTCACGGAATACCTTGGGGTGTCTTCTTTCCAAAATGGGGTCACATGTGGGGTATTTATACTTCCCTTGCATTTTAGGGGGCTCTAAAGCGTGAGAAGTAGTTTGGAATCCAAATGCGTAAAAATGCCCTGTGAAATCCTAAAAGTACTCATTGGAATTTGGGCCCCTTTGCGCACCTAGGCTGCAAAAAAGTGTCACACATGTAGTATCGCCGTACTCAGAAGAAGTAGGGCAATGTGTTTTGGGGTGTATTTTTACATATACCCATGCTGGGTGAGAGAAATATCTCTGTAAAAGACAACTTTTCTCTTTTTTTTATACAAAGTTGTCATTTTACAAAGATATTTCTCTCACCCAGCATGGGTGTATGTAAAAATACACCCCAAAACACATTGCCCTACTTCTCCTGGGTACGGTGATACCACATGTGTGACCCTTTTTTGAAGCCTAGGTGCACAAAGGGGCCCAAATTCCAATGAGTATCTTTAGGATTTCACAGGGCATTTTTTACGCATTTTGATTTCAAACTAGTTCTCACGCATTAGGGCCCCTAAAATGCCAGGGCAGTATAAATACCTCACAAGTGGCCCCATTTTGGAAAAAAGACACCCAAAGGTATTCCGTGAAGGGCATGTCGAGTCCCTAGAATTTTATTTTTTTGCACAAGTTAGCAGAAAATTATTTTTACTTTTTTCCTTACAAAGTCTCATATTCCACTAATTTGTGACAAAAAATAAAATTTTACATGAACTTGCCATGCCCCTCACGGAATACCTTGGGGTGTCTTCTTTCCAAAATGGGGTCACATGTGGGGTATTTATACTGCCCTGGCATTTTAGGGTCCCTAAAGCGTGAGAAGAAGTCTGGAATCCAAATGTCTAAAAATGCCCTCCTAAAAGGTACTCATTGGAATTTGGGCCCCTTTGCACACCTAGGCTGCATAAAAGTATCACATATGTGGTATCGCCGTACTCAGGAGAAGTAGGGCAATGTGTTTTGGGGTGTATTTTTACATATACCCATAATGTGTGTGAGAAATATCTCTGTAAATGACAACTTTTTGCATTTTTTTATACAAAGTTGTCAATTTACTGAGATATTTCTCTCACCCAGCATGGGTATATGTAAAAATACACCCCAAACCACATTGCCCTACTTCTCCTGAGTACAGCGATACCAAATGTATGACACTTTTTTGCAGCCAAGATGCGCAAAGGGGCCCAAATTCCAATGAGTACCTTTAGGATTTCACAGGGTATTTTTACGCATTTGGATTCCATGAGGGGTATGGTGAGCTCATGTAAGATTTTATTTTTTGTCACAAGTTAGTGGAATATGAGAATTTGTAAGAAAAAACAAAAAAATATATATTTCCGCTAACTTGTGCCAAAAAAAATCTTCTATGAACTCGCCATGCCCCTCAAAAGTGATCTTTATAGCGCCGCAGCGATTTTACAGTGTTTTTGCAGTGATCAGAAAAAAAAATTCTGTCACTGCTGTGGGGCGGACTTAACACAAGTGTGCACACAAGATCAGGTCTGATCGGGCGAACACTGCGTTTTTTGTAGAGCCTATAGAACATGTCCTATTCTTGTCCGCAATTGCGGACAGGAAAAGGCATTTTCTATATAGTTCTGGCAATGGGCGGATCCGCAAAATGGGGAAAGCACATTGCCGGTGTCCGTGTTTTCTGTGGATCCATGGATCCGCAAAACACATACGGACGTCTGAATGGAGCCTTACAGAGGGGCGAACGATAGGGGGGGGGGTGATCAGGGAGTCTATATGGGGTGATCAAGGGTTAATAAGGGGTTAATAAGTGACAGGGGGTGTGTAGTGAAGTGTGGTGATTGGTGCTTCTTACAAAGCTGCCTGTGTCCTCTGGTGGTCGATCCAAGCAAAAGGGACCACCAGAGGACCAGGTAGCAGGTATATTAGACGCTGTTAATCAACTTCTCAGTTTAGCGTTGCTGTGAACGCACGCACTCGTTCACGCGAAATCTCGCCTCTCGCGAGATGATGCACCGATGCGCCTAGGAGGAATAATCCGGCCGTCCGCAGGATGCATCCCTGTGTTAGGCGGTCGGGAGGAGGTTAAAGGGCAATTTTTTACCCATGAAATTGGCTGAAGGTTGGTCCCGTGTTCATATGCCCAGGCCTGTTCACTTTTACACTGCCTGGCCCTGCATTATTTCGCACAGATAACTGAAACTCACATACAGTACTCATTGTTTACTACCTGGTACAGTACTCATTGTTTACTACCTCTCTGAGTGGAGAAGGGTATTTCTTAGTATGATAGTTAGTTATAGAATTGGAATAACATTATGGCAGTTATATTATTCTTTTGATTGCCCAAGATAAAGTTGCCACCAGAACAGCACTGGTTAGTGTAATGTGTGATGCCCTAGTTGAGTAACTATAAGGGGTCTCTCTCTCTTTCTCTCTCTCTCTCTCTGTCTTGCTCTGATGGCTGCGATGGTCTGAGTAAAAAATCGAAACAAAGGAGGAGTTAAGGAGCCAATAGTGACTTAAAAAACATATCTATAAAAAAGTCACCAATTTTTGTAAAAAAAACTACATTATAGGCTGCTAAACTGTGCTACAAAATTTGGATGGTGATGTCTTTTTAACACCTTAACTACCGCTGCATATGAGAGGTTTGCGCTCCCTCACCTCATCCATCGGTCCCCGCGCTGCTGTGGCGGGGACTCGATGGTTGCCATGGCAGCCCCGAGCCATTCCAAGACTTGGGGCCTGTACGGAGGGCTGGGTCTACTAGGCAACTGTTAGCGTCTTACAGTGTAAGACACTAACAGTTCAATACAGCACAATACAGAAGTATCGAGTTGCATTGAAACAGGGATCAGACCCTGTAATGTTGAAGTCCCAAAGTGGGACAAATAATAAAGTGAAAAAAAAAGTTAATAAAATTAAAGTTTTAAAAAAATAAATAAAAGTTTCAAGTAAAAAAAAATAAAGCGTCCTTTTCCAAAAATAAAGTAAAAAAAATTGTAAAAGATAGGAAAAAGACATATTAGGTATCATCGCGTCCGTATCGACCAGCTCTATAAATATATCACATGACCTAACCCCTCAGATGAACACCGTAAAAAAATAAAAATAAAAACTGTGCTAAATAAACAATTTTTTTGTCACCTTACATCACAAAAAGTACAAAAAAATGAGACCCTATCTAAGATAGTCGCCTAAAAACTGAAAAAACTATGGCTTTCAGACTATGGAGACACTAAAACATGATTTTTTTGCTTTGTTTCGAAAATGAAATCATTGTGTAAAACTTACATAAAAATTGTATACATATTAGGTATCGCCGCATCTGTGACAACCTGCTCTATAAAAATACCACATGATTTAACCTGTCAGTTGAATGTTGTAAATAACAAAAAATAAAAAAATGGTACCAAAACTGCTATTTCTTGTTACCTTGACTCGCAAAAGGTGTAATATAGAGCAACCAAAAATCATATGTACCCTAAACTCGTACTAACAAAACTTCCACCCTATCCCGTAGTTTCTAAAATGGGGTCACTTTTGGGGCTTCAAATGGGGCTTCAAATGGGACATGGTGTAAAAAAAAACAGTCTATCAAAATCTGCCTTCCAAAATCCGTATGGCATTCCTTTACTTCTGTGCCCTGCCGTGTGCCTGTACAGCAGTTTCTGTAAACTACAGAATTAGGGCCATAAATATTGCGTTTTGTAACTGGAAAAAAATTATTAAAATGGAAAATCTGCCAAAAAAGTGAAATTTTGAAATTGTATCTCTAGTTTCCATTAATTCTTGTGGAACACCTAAAGGGTAAATGAAATTTGTAAAAATCTGTTTTGAATACCTTGAGAGGTGTAGTTTCTTAGATGGGGGTCACTTTTTTGGAGTTTCTACTCTAGGGCTGCATCAGGGGGGCTTCAAATGGGACATGGTGTAAAAAAAAAACTGTCTAGCTAAATCTGCCATCCAAAAACCGTATGGCGCTCCTTTCCTTCTGCGCCCTGCCGTGTGCCCATACAGCAGTTCACAACCACATATGGGGTGTTTCTGTAAACTACAGAATCAGGGCCATAAATATTAAGTTTTGTTTGGCTGTTAACCCCATGCTTTGTAACTGGAAAAAAATATTAAAATGGAAAATCTGCCAAAAAAGTGAAATTTTTAAATTGTATCTATTTTTCATAAATTCTTGTGGAACACCTAAAGTGTTACGATGTTTGTAAAATCAGTTTTGAATACCTTGAAGGGTGTAGTTTCTAGAATGGGGTGGTTTCTATTATGCAAACTTCACAAAATGACTTCAAACTTCCTTAAAAAAAGTTGGTTTTTGAACATTTCTGAGAAATTTCAAGATTTACTTCTAAACTTCTAAGCCTTGTAACGTCCCCCAAAAATAGAATAGCATTCCCAAAATGATCCAAACATGAAGTAGACATATGGGAAATGCAAAGTAATAACTATTTTTGTAGGTATTAATATGTATTATAGAAGTTGAGAAATTGAAACTTGGAAATTTGCAAATTTTTCCAAATTCTTGGCAAATTTGGTATTTTTTTATAAATAAAAATGTTTTTTTTTTTATTCCATTTTACCAGTGTCATGAAGTACAATATTTGACAAAAAAACTGTCACAGAATGGCCTGGATAAGTCAAAGCGTTTTAATGTTATCACCACATAAAGTGACACTGTTCAGATTTGCAAAAAATGGCCTGGTCCTGAAGGTGAAAATGAGCCCAGTCCTTAAGGGGTTAAGCAACAACAGAATAATTAAAAAGTTCAGTGGTCAGTCATAAAAGTCTCACATTTAAAGTCCAAAGCAATCATTTCCACAAATATTTTGTGTATATTTATACTATTTATGACTAACATGCACCAAATGAAGCCAAAATAATAATTTTTCCAAAATTTGTACCATTTTAGTTGACTCTGACAATTTTTACAACATTAATAAATCCCTCTTAAAGATTCAAACTTTAAAAAGACTTTTAAAGACCTACTAACATATCAAATTTCATAGTTCTATAATATTGATTGAGGACAGCTAAGTGTTCTAATTATCCGGGATAAGGACTGTTACTTTTATTTTGCCTTTGAGCTTTTACGACTTGAACTACTCACATAAAATTGCAAAAATTTTCTAATGCATTTTTACTTGTTGATTTAAAAAAAAGTATAAAAAATGACAGACAGAATAATAAATTGGTAAAGACAATCAAGATAATTAGTCAATTAGACAAATTTTGACTAACTATAAGAACATTTATCATCACAATTCATCTTTAAGATTCTAAAAGAGTAAAATTATTATTTATAAATTGAAATGTTCAAATTGGAAGCTTTGTTATGACCTAAATGTTTACATATAATCATCATCAATATTATCATATTGTATAACAATTGAATAAATAAATACAAAGATATTTACTGTTACTCTTTACCAAGCCATGTTCAATCTGTCTAATCCATCTGGATCCAAGTTTCCGTCAATCCTTCAAATTGGATCTTCTCCATTTATCATGATGCTCCTTCTAGCACCTTGCAAGTTAGGAAACCAGGACATTTTGATTGTATTTATTGTAAGGCAACAATATAGGAAAAGGCAAAATATTTTTTTCACCTCTGTAGCAACTCAAAGCCACATTTTTCTTTCTAACCCAGAGCAAAACGTGCATTTATAATATATTCAATTGAAACATGCTGACCTAGGTGGTGCATAATGAATATTTCAACATTTATCCATTGATAGGTATTCAAATTCCTAGCAGCATGATCTTTGGGCCCCATCTGGCTCCATGGTCAGAGTATGACCACAACGTCTGTACCCCAAATAATGGCATCTATGTCTCACATTAACCCTTTGAGGACCTCCGCCGTACATGTAGTCCGTCGTACATGAAGTCCGGTCTTAAAACATGGTGCCTACTTGCACGTACAGTAGCCACCAGATTTATGCTATTTAAAATAGCAGACATCCGCGGCACATATATGCGATCAGCCATAAGGCTGCTTGCATATATTTTCCCCTTCAGATGCCGTGGTCAAATGTGATTACGGCATCAGAGCAGTCCGGAAGTGGAAGCCACGCACTTCCTCTCCGGTAAAAGCGTTCCCCGGCTGAGATCGGGAACCTGTTACATTGCTCTAATAGACCGAAGCCTCAAGCAGACTTCGGAAGTCTATTAGAGGAATATACCAATACAGGCCACTAGGTGACAGCATTGTATTGTTATATTGAAAATTAAGTGTTCAATGATGGCTATGTAGCCAACAATGAACACAATGGGCAATCTAATGATTGGCAGTTATAGTCACCCAGGGTCACTTAAATTTTTTTTTAATAAGTTAAAAAAAGTTTTTACAAATATAAAAAAAATAAAAGTTCAAGTAACCAATAAAAAAAATAAACATCATGGGCATTGCCGTGTCCAAAAATGCCCATACAATTAAATATAACAATATTAATGGCATACACAAAATACCGGGAAAACAATTAAAACAGCCAATTCGCCAATTTTTGTCACTTCTCCTCAATAACTTTTTTTTTATAAAAAGTGATAAAAAGTTGCACACACTTCAAATTGGTATCACTAAAATCACCGAGCAAAAAATTAGCCCTAACACAGCCCTGTACACATAACTGCAAAAAAGTTATAAGCGATAATTTTGTTTTTCTCAAAGGCTTTAAATAGTTTTTTTCAGTATTAAAACACAAGAAAACATATATTTATGTGGTATCGTTGTAACTATACTGACTTGGAGAATAAAGATAACAAGTAAATTTTACCGCATAGTGTACGGTGTAAAAGAAATATAAAAACCTTTGTCAGAATTGTGTTTTTTCCCAATTCTACCCCATTTGGATTTTTTTTCCCACTTCCCACTACATGCTATCAACCATAAATGGCGCCATTAGAAAGTACAACGTATCCCGCAAAAAATAAGCCCTCATAAGGCTATGTGAACCGAAAAATAAAAAAGTTAGGACTATGGGAAGGCGGGGAGTGAAAAAAGAAAAAACACAAAAATGGAAAATCTCAGGGTCCTCTAAGGGTTAGACAGAATGTATATTTTACCTGTTAACTAATATTTATCCCAATTAGTTTGCAACTTCACTCATTACTTTTGCTAAATAAAAAAAGATAAAGATGATTTCTTCTATTTAAACAGCAAAGGAAAGTCTTTCTGGCGCTGAGATATACAATACATATTATCCAAGTGAAACTGAAACATTATATAGAAGAGACAAGCGACACCAATAATGTGTTTACTAATGTTAATTATACTCAACAGAATTATTTCTGGTCCCAAACTGTGTCTAAGATGTCTCCTGAGTTTTAAAGAGAATTACACTAGACCTGCCCATTTTATATGAAATATAATGTCATGGTTAGCATACACTGACTGATTTATTGCAAACATGCATCTCTACTTATTTAATACACTAAAATAATTGGTAATTTATCAAATGTATTAAAATAAAATATAGTGGAGTTGTCCAAATCAATAAAAAATAAAGATTTTACCTATCAACTTTTCTCTACACAATCATAAATAGGTCCAGATGGGTGGGATTCAAATTTTTAACAAAAGATTTCCTTCCCTGGCGGCATAGCTATGCTTGTTGTATATAGTATTGTCAGATTTGTGGCAAATTGTCCCTGTTGTACCACATTAAATAAAATAATTAACATACAGTGCTAATCACCATTATTGGCATCCCTTCATTTTTTCATAGACTGTACAATATCTTCAGAAATAGATGAAAATGTATATTTTTTTAATTAGTGGTCCAAAGTAATACAACAATAAAATATTGTTTATCAACTTACATGTTGTAATTTCAAAGAAGAAACAGAATAAACAGCATGTGCAGCAATAAAGGCACCCCTAATTAATATTTGGTTGCACAGCCTTTGGCATTGATGACAGTCTCCAAATGTTTCTTGTAGCCATCTATAAGCTTTTTGCACTTCTCTTCTGGCATTTTCTCCCACTCTTCCTTTGCAGTTCGTTCAAGCTCTTAAATGTTTGCAGGGTTCTTTTTTCCAATGGCAGATTTCAGCTTACCCCAAAGATTTTTAATGGGATTGAGGTAAGGGCTCATTGCTGGCCATTTTAAAACAGTTTTTTTTATTTTTCAACCATTCCTGTGTACTTTTGGATGTGTGCTTTGGGTCCTTGTCTTGCTAAAGGACCCATGATTTTCAACTCAAAGTTTTTTTACACTGGGTAGGACATTTCACTCTAAAATCTCTTGATAATTCTCTGATTTCATGATTCCTGTGATATGGGCAAGGCCTCCACTACCAGACGCAGCAAAGCAACCCCACATCATTATGGATCCTCCACCATGCTTAACTGCTGGTAGGGTGTTCTTTTTCTTATAAGCTTCATTGCGCCGTTTGTAATCAAATTGTTGCCAAAAAGCTCGACCATGTCCACAGATCATTTTCCCAGAATGATTGTGGTTTGTCAAGGTACTCTTTGGCAAAGATCAGTAGTTCCTTTTTATGTCCTCTCTTCAGTTTCTTCCTTGGCCTTCACCCATAAAGCTCTGCTTGGTTTAGTGTGCGGCGTATGGTACTTGTTGAAATCATGACACCAGACTGTTCCAGGTTGGCCTTCAGGTCTTTGGATGTTTGTTGAAGTAGTGTTTTTTCCACCATTTGCACCAACCATCAAAGACATCTCTTGTCAATGCTCCTCTTTCTCCCAAGTCCAGGGGGGTTCTTGACAGTTCCATTCTTGGCAAACTTCTTAATAACATTGTGCAATGTTGAAACTGGGATACCAAGAACTTTGGAGATGGCCTTATACCCTTTGGAAATATTGTGTTTGCTAATAATAGCAGTTCTGATCTCTTCAGACAGCTCCTTTGTCTTCACCATTGTGACAAAGGAACACAGCCTAACGTGTTTTTTTTAAACCCTGAAGTCATCATTCATTGGTTTATTCATGGGCACCTGACAATCTATCACAGGTGATTCTTATTTGTGATTTATCACAGGCAAGTCAAAGGGTGCCAATACCAGTGTCACATCAAGCTTTAGGTTTTTCTATTTTGCCTTCCTATTGTTTTTTGTTTTAAATTGTTTGTCATTTGCTGTTTTGTAACATAAGTGCTCTATACAAAAAAAGCTTTTTCACTTGATTCAGGGAGATATTCCACATTATGTACTTAAACTTCATGGGTACCAATAATGATTAGCAGGACCTGTATTAATAGTGATTCCACCTTGATGTTTTGATGTAACAGTACATATTCTATGAATTTTCAAAAGCTTTGCCTGTACTTGTCAATCTCTGTCAGTCTTATAGATGGCATGATGACATCAGCAAGGAAGGCAATCTTGGGCTTCCACACACCAGCCGCTGCCTCTGCTTAAGAACATCTACTGAAAGAGAGATCTAGGTCAGCATCCAGGTTTACACCTGTTCTATGAACTAACTGCCATTTTAACAATACGTTAAGAAGAACTTGGCAGAATAGCTTAGGTCCCACCCTGGGTCCAGATGATCACAAGGGCAGATTGGGGAAGGTGGTTTTTTTCCCCTTTTTTGAGAGTTAATAATGAGTTAATGACAGTGGAATCATGTTCACTGTATCTGCCAACTATTCTGAGCATGTTCTCTTTCTGACTGACAGTTTCCAGTTTGGGAGGTTTGATCTAATACATGCATGCCTCAGTTACATGTGAAATTTTATGGTGGCCGAAATAACGGGCAAGTAGGTGAAGGAGATGGCAAAGTGATATGGTTATATAAGGTTTCTAAGAACATTAATGATTTGGTGAAACAGGAAATTTGAGACCACAAATTCATATAAGTTGGAAATATTTTATAATTTTTTTTCTTTCTCTCATTTTATCCTTCCTGCTTGTTATTCTTCTTCAAATTTGTTTTCCCTTTCTTATTCAAATTCTTCTTCCATTTCTTATTCCTTCCGTTATATGTATCCCTCTATATTCATATGTCATGTCAGAAAAATACTAAGGTACACTAGTCTGAATGAACTTAATTTTATTTGTATTTATTTATTTTAACAAAGGTCAGTTGGACAGTGTCCATTACAATATAACTGTGACACAGACCAATACTCTGCCCAGGAATACTAGGTCAATTCACAACTTCTCCAACTTCAAACGTGCCTTAAAAACACATATTTTCAGGCAGACTTATCAAGCTACTTAAAATGACTTTTCCCAGACTAAACCTTTCCCCAACCAACTCCTATGGCCTAAACTCATAGAAACATAGAACATAGATTGTGTCTGCAGATAAGAACCATTTGGCCCATCTAGTCTGCCCAATATACTAAATACTATGGATAGCCCCTGGCCCTATCTTATATGAAGGATGGCCTTATGCCTATCCCATGCATGCTTAAACTCCTTCACTGTATTTGCAGCTGCCACTTCTGCAGGAAGGCTATTCCATGCATCCACTACTCTCTCAGTAAAGTAATACTTCCTGATATTACTTTTAAACCTTTGCCCCTCTAATTTAAAACTATGTCCTCTTGTAGCAGTTTTTCTTCTTTCAAATATTCTCTCCTCTTTTACCTTGTTGATTCCCTTTATGTATTTAACATTTCTATCATATCCCCTCTGTCTCGTCTTTCTTCCAAGCTATACATGTTAAGGTCCTTTAACCTTTCCTAGTAAGTTTTATCCTGCAATCCATGTACCAGTATAGTAGCTCTTCTCTGAACTCTCTCCAAAGTATCAATATCCTTCTGGAGATATGGTCTCCAGTAGAGTTGAGCGAACACCTGGATGTTCGGGTTCGAGAAGTTCGGCCGAACATCCCGGAAATGTTCGGGTTCGGGATCCGAACCCGATCCGAACTTCGTCCCGAACCCGAACCCCATTGAAGTCAATGGGGACCCGAACTTTTCGGCACTAAAAAGGCTGTAAAACAGCCCAGGAAAGAGCTAGAGGGCTGCAAAAGGCAGCAACATGTAGGTAAATCCCCTGCAAACAAATGTGGATAGGGAAATGAATTAAAATAAAAATTAAATAAATAAAAATTAACCAAAATCAATTGGAGAGAGGTTCCATAGCAGAGAATCTGGCTTCCCGTCACCCACCACTGGAACAGTCCATTCTCAGATATTTAGGCCCCGGCACCCAGGCAGAGGAGAGAGGTCCCGTAACAGAGAATCTGTCTTCATGTCAGCAGAGAATTAGTCTGCATGTCATAGCAGAGAATGAGGCTTCACGTCAGCCACCACTGCAACAGTCCATTGGCATATATTTAGGCCCAGCACACACACAGGCAGAGGAGAGAGGTCCCGTAACAGAGAATCTGGCTTCATGTCAGCAGAGAATCAGTCTGCATGTCATAGCAGAGAATGAGGCTTCACGTCAGCCACCACTGCAACAGTCCATTGGCATATATTTAGGCCCAGCACCCAGGCAGAGGAGAGAGGTCCCGTAACAGACAATCTGGCTTCATGTCAGCAGAGAATCAGTCTTCATATCATAGCAGAGAATCAGGCTTCACGTCACCCACCACTGTAAGAGTCCATTTTCATAAATTTAGGCCCAGCACCCAGGTAGAGGAGAGAGGTCCCGTAACAGAGAATCTGTCTTCATGTCAGCAGAGAATTAGTCTGCATGTCAAAGCAGAGAATGAGGCTTCACGTCAGCCACCACTGCAACAGTCCATTGGCATATATTTAGGCCCAGCACACACACAGGCAGAGGAGAGAGGTCCCGTAACAGAGAATCTGGCTTCATGTCAGCAGAGAATCAGTCTGCATGTCATAGCAGAGAATGAGGCTTCACGTCAGCCACCACTGCAACAGTCCATTGGCATATATTTAGGCCCAGCACACACACAGGCAGAGGAGAGAGATCCCGTAACAGAGAATCTGTCTTCATGTCAGCAGAGAATTAGTCTGCATGTCATAGCAGAGAATGAGGCTTCACGTCAGCCACCACTGCAACAGTCCATTGGCATATATTTAGGCCCAGCACACACACAGGCAGAGGAGAGAGGTCCCGTAACAGAGAATCTGGCTTCATGTCAGCAGAGAATCAGTCTGCATGTCATAGCAGAGAATGAGGCTTCACGTCAGCCACCACTGCAACAGTCCATTGGCATATATTTAGGCCCAGCACACACACAGGCAGAGGAGAGAGGTCCCGTAACAGAGAATCTGGCTTCATGTCAGCAGAGAATCAGTCTGCATGTCATAGCAGAGAATGAGGCTTCACGTCAGCCACCACTGCAACAGTCCATTGGCATATATTTAGGCCCAGCACACACACAGGCAGAGGAGAGAGGTCCCGTAACAGAGAATCTGTCTTCATGTCAGCAGAGAATCAGTCTGCATGTCATAGCAGAGAATGAGGCTTCACGTCAGCCACCACTGCAACAGTCCATTGGCATATATTTAGGCCCAGCACCCAGGCAGAGGAGGGAGGTCCCGTAACAGAGAATCTGTCTTCATGTCAGCAGAGAATCAGTCTTCATATCATAGCAGAGAATCAGGCTTCACGTCACCCACCACTGTAAGAGTCAATTTTCATAAATTTAGGCCCAGAACCCAGGCAGAGGAGAAAGGTCCCGTAACAGACAATCTGGCTTCATGTCAGCAGAGAATCAGTCTTCATATCATAGCAGAGAATCAGGCTTCACGTCACCCACCACTGCAACAGTCCATTGGCATATATTTAGGCCTAGCACACAGGCAGAGCAGAGAGGTCCCGTAACAGACAATCTGGCTTCATGACAGCAGAGAATCAGTCTGCATGTCATAGCAGAGAATGAGGCTTCACGTCAGCCACCACTGCAACAGTCCATTGGCATATATTTAGGCCCAGCACCCAGGCAGAGGAGGGAGGTCCCGTAACAGAGAATCTGTCTTCATGTCAGCAGAGAATTAGTCTGCATGTCATAGCAGAGAATGAGGCTTCACGTCAGCCACCACTGCAACAGTCCATTGGCATATATTTAGGCCCAGCACCCAGGCAGAGGAGGGAGGTCCCGTAACAGAGAATCTGTCTTCATGTCAGCAGAGAATTAGTCTGCATGTCATAGCAGAGAATGAGGCTTCACGTCAGCCACCACTGCAACAGTCCATTGGCATATATTTAGGCCCAGCACCCAGGCAGAGGAGGGAGGTCCCGTAACAGACAATCTGGCTTCATGTCAGCAGAGAATCAGTCTTCATATCATAGCAGAGAATCAGGCTTCACGTCACCCACCACTGCAACAGTCCATTGGCATATATTTAGGCCTAGCACACAGGCAGAGCAGAGAGGTCCCGTAACAGACAATCTGGCTTCATGACAGCAGAGAATCAGTCTTCATATCATAGCAGAGAATCAGGCTTCACGTCACCCACCACTGTAAGAGTCAATTTTCATAAATTTAGGCCCAGAACCCAGGCAGAGGAGAAAGGTCCCGTAACAGACAATCTGGCTTCATGTCAGCAGAGAATTAGTCTGCATGTCATAGCAGAGAATCAGGCTTCATGTCAGCCACCACTGCAACAGTCCATTGGCATATATTTAGGCCTAGCACACAGGCAGAGGAGAGGTTCATTCAACTTTGGGTAGCATCGCAATATAATGGTAAAATGAAAATAAAAATAGGATTGAATGAGGAAGTGCCCTGGAGTCCAATAATATATGGTTATGGGGAGGTAGTTAATGTCTAATCTGGACAAGGGACGGACAGGTCCTGTGGGATCCATGCCTGGTTCATTTTTATGAACGTCAGCTTGTCCACATTGGCTGTAGACAGGCGGCTACGTTTGTCTGTAATGACGCCCCCTGCCGTGCTGAATACACGTTCAGACAAAACGCTGGCTGCCGGGCAGGCCAGCACCTCCAAGGCATAAAAGGCTAGCTCTGGCCACGTGGACAATTTAGAGACCCAGAAGTTGAATGGGGCCGAACCATCAGTCAGTACGTGGAGGGGTGTGCACACGTACTGTTCCACCATGTTAGTGAAATGTTGCCTCCTGCTAACACGTTGCGTATCAGGTGGTGGTGCAGTTAGCTGTGGCGTGTTGACAAAAGTTTTCCACATCTCTGCCATGCTAACCCTGCCCTCAGAGGAGCTGGCCGTGACACAGCTGCCTTGGCGACCTCTTGCTCCTCCTCTGCCTTGGCCTTGGGCTTCCACTTGTTCCCCTGTGACATTTGGGAATGCTCTCAGTAGCGCGTCTACCAACGTGCGCTTGTACTCGCGCATCTTCCTATCACGCTCCAGTGCAGGAAGTAAGGTGGGCACATTGTCTTTGTAGCGTGGATCCAGCAGGGTGGCAACCCAGTAGTCCGCACAGGTTAAAATGTGGGCAACTCTGCTGTCGTTGCGCAGGCACTGCAGCATGTAGTCGCTCATGTGTGCCAGGCTGCCCAGGGATAAGGACAAGCTGTCCTCTGTGGGAGGCGTATCGTCATCGTCCTGCCTTTCCCCCCAGCCACGCACCAGTGATGGACCCGAGCTGCGTTGGGTGCCACCCCGCTGTGACCATGCTTCATCCTCATCCTCCTCCACCTCCTCCTCATCCTCGTCCTCCTCGTCCTCCAGTAGTGGGCCCTGGCTGGCCACATTTGTACCTGGCCTCTGCTGTTGCCAAAAACCTCCCTCTGAGTCACTTCGAAGAGACTGGCCTGAAAGTGCTAAAAATGACCCCTCTTCCTCCTCCTCCTCCTCCTCCTCCTGGGCCACCTCCTCTTCCATCATCGCCCTAAGTGTTTTCTCAAGGAGACATAGAAGTGGTATTGTAACGCTGATAACGGTGTCATCGCCACTGGCCATGTTGGTGGAGTACTCGAAACAGCGCAACAGGGCACACAGGTCTCGCATGGAGGCCCAGTCATTGGTGGTGAAGTGGTGCTGTTCTGTAGTGCGACTGACCCGTGCGTGCTGCAGCTGAAACTCCACTATGGCCTGCTGCTGCTCGCACAGTCTGTCCAGCATGTGCAAGGTGGAGTTCCACCTGGTGGGCACGTCGCATATGAGGCGGTGAGCGGGAAGGCCGAAGTTACGCTGTAGCGCAGACAGGCGAGCAGCAGCAGGATGTGAACGCCGGAAGCGCGAACAGACGGCCCGCACTTTATGCAGCAGCTCTGACATGTCGGGGTAGTTGTGAATGAACTTCTGCACCACCAAATTCAGCACATGCGCCAAGCAAGGGATGTGCGTCAAATTGGCTAGTCCCAGAGCTGCAACGAGATTTCGCCCATTATCACACACCACCAGGCCGGGCTTGAGGCTCACCGGCAGCAACCACTCGTCGGTCTGTTGTTCTATACCCCGCCACAACTCCTGTGCGGTGTGGGGCCTGTCCCCCAAACATATGAGTTTCAGAATGGCCTGCTGACGTTTACCCCGGGCTGTGCTGAAGTTGGTGGTGAAGGTGTGTGGCTGACTGGATGAGCAGGTGGAAGAAGAGGAGGAGGAAGCCGAGAAGGAGGAGGTGGCAACAGGAGGCAAAGAATGTTGCCCTGCGATCCTTGGCGGCGGAAGGACGTGCGCCAAACAGCTCTCCGCCTGGGGCCCAGCTGCCACTACATTTACCCAGTGTGCAGTTAGGGAGATATAGCGTCCCTGGCCGTGCTTACTGGTCCACGTATCTGTGGTTAGGTGGACCTTGCTACAGATGGCGTTGCGCAGTGCACACTTGATTTTATCGGATACTTGGTTGTGCAGGGAAGGCACGGCTCTCTTGGAGAAGTAGTGCCGGCTGGGAACAACATACTGTGGGACAGCAAGCGACATGAGCTGTTTGAAGCTGTCTGTGTCCACCAGCCTAAATGACAGCATTTCATAGGCCAGTAGTTTAGAAATGCTGGCATTCAGGGCCAGGGATCGAGGGTGGCTAGGTGGGAATTTACGCTTTCTATCAAATGTTTGTGAGATGGAGAGCTGAACGCTGGCGTGTGACATGGTTGAGACGCTTGGTGACGGAGGTGGTGGTGGTGGTGTTGGTGGTACATCCCCTGTTTGCTGGGCGGCAGGTGCCAACGTTCCTCCAGAGGCGGAGGAAGAGGCCGAGGCGGCAGCAGCAGAATAGGCCGAGGCGGCAGCAGCAGAAGAGGTAGCAGGGGGAGCCTGAGTGACTTCCTTGGTTTTAAGGTGTTTACTCCACTGCAGTTCATGCTTTGCATGCAGGTGCCTGGTCATGCAGGTTGTGCTCAGGTTCAGAACGTTAATGCCTCGCTTCAGGCTCTGATGGCACAGCGTGCAAACCACTCGGGTCTTGTCGTCAGCACATTGTTTGAAGAAGTGCCATGCCAGGGAACTCCTTGAAGCTGCCTTTGGGGTGCTCGGTCCCAGATGGCGGCGGTCAGTAGCAGGCGGAGTCTCTTGGCGGCGGGTGTTCTGCTTTTGCCCACTGCTCCCTCTTTTGCTACGCTGTTGGCTCGGTCTCACCACTGCCTCTTCCTCCGAACTGTGAAAGTCAGTGGCACGACCTTCATTCCATGTGGGGTCTAGGACCTCATCGTCCCCTGCATCGTCTTCCACCCAGTCTTGATCCCTGACCTCCTGTTCAGTCTGCACACTGCAGAAAGACGCAGCAGTTGGCACCTGTGTTTCGTCATCATCAGAGACATGCTGAGGTGGTATTCCCATGTCCTCATCATCAGGAAACATAAGTGGTTGTGCGTCAGTGCATTCTATGTCTTTCACCGCTGGGGAAGGGCTAGGTGGATGCCCTTGGGAAACCCTGCCAGCGGAGTCTTCAAACAGCATAAGAGACTGCTGCATAACTTGAGGCTGAGACAGTTTCCCTGGTATGCATGGGGGTGATGTGACAGACTGATGGGGTTGGTTTTTCAGGCGCCATCTGTGCGCTTTCTGCAGAAGACTGGGTGGGAGATAATGTGAACGTGCTGGATCCACTGTCGGCCACCCAATTGACTAATGCCTGTACCTGCTCAGGCCTTACCATCCTTAGAACGGCATTGGGCCCCACCATATATCGCTGTAAATTCTGGCGGCTACTGGGACCTGAGGTAGTTGGTACACTAGGACGTGTGGATGTGGCAGAACGGCCACGTCCTCTCCCAGCACCAGAGGGTCCACTAACACCACCACGACCATGTCCACGTCCGCGTCCCTTACTAGATGTTTTTCTCATTGTTATGGTTCACCACAACAACAAATATATTATTTGGCCCAATGTATTGTATTCAAATTCAGCGGGATATAAATTTGAGGCCTAGTATTTAGGCGCTGGGTCACCGGTATGGATTTAGTGACAGAATTAGACTTGGAAATGCACAGAAGCGTGTGTGTGAAGTTATTCTGAATGACCCAATGTGCACCTTGAATATTATATACCCTTTTTGGGATAGATTTCAAATAGCTCTGATATAGCAGAAACCACTAAATTATGAAATTGCTAAATTGGGAATTGTACTTCAACCCAGAACAAAAAATGTGCTTTGACGGGCACTAAATAACTTTCCCAGCTACAACAGGACAACGGTAACGAGAGATTTAGAGGGATTTAAATTTGAGGCCTAGTATTTAGGCGCTGGGTGACAGGTATGGGTTTAGTGACAGAATTAGACTTGGAAATACACAGTAGCGGGTGTGTGTGAAGTTATTCTGAATGACCCTATGTGCACCTTCAATATTATATACCCTTTTAGGGATAGATTTCAAATAGCTCTGATATAGCAGAAACCACTAAATTATGAAATTGCTAAATTGGGAATTGTACTTCAACCCAGAACAAAAAATGTGCTTTGACGGGCACTAAATAACTTTCCCAGCTACAACAGGACAACGGTAACGAGAGATTTAGAGGGATTTAAATTTGAGGCCTAGTATTTAGGCGCTGGGTGACAGGTATGGGTTTAGTGACAGAATTAGACTTGGAAATACACAGTAGCGGGTGTGTGTGAAGTTATTCTGAATGACCCTATGTGCACCTTCAATATTATATACCCTTTTAGGGATAGATTTCAAATAGCTCTGATATAGCAGGAACCACTAAATTATGAAATTGCTAAATTGGGAATTGTACTTCAACCCAGAACAAAAAATGTGCTTTGACGGGCACTAAATAACTTTCCCAGCTACAACAGGACAACGGTAACGAGAGATTTAGAGGGATTTAAATTTGAGGCCTAGTATTTAGGCGCTGGGTGACAGGTATGGGTTTAGTGACAGAATTAGACTTGGAAATACACAGTAGCGGGTGTGTGTGAAGTTATTCTGAATGACCCTATGTGCACCTTCAATATTATATACCCTTTTAGGGATAGATTTCAAATAGCTCTGATATAGCAGAAACCACTAAATTATGAAATTGCTAAATTGGGAATTGTACTTCAACCCAGAACAAAAAATGTGCTTTGACGGGCACTAAATAACTTTCCCAGCTACAACAGGACAACGGTAACGAGAGATTTAGAGGGATTTAAATTTGAGGCCTAGTATTTAGGCGCTGGGTGACAGGTATGGGTTTAGTGACAGAATTAGACTTGGAAATACACAGTAGCGGGTGTGTGTGAAGTTATTCTGAATGACCCTATGTGCACCTTCAATATTATATACCCTTTTAGGGATAGATTTCAAATAGCTCTGATATAGCAGAAACCACTAAATTATGAAATTGCTAAATTGGGAATTGTACTTCAACCCAGAACAAAAAATGTGCTTTGACGGGCACTAAATAACTTTCCCAGCTACAACAGGACAACGGTAACGAGAGATTTAGAGGGATTTAAATTTGAGGCCTAGTATTTAGGCGCTGGGTGACAGGTATGGGTTTAGTGACAGAATTAGACTTGGAAATACACAGTAGCGGGTGTGTGTGAAGTTATTCTGAATGACCCTATGTGCACCTTCAATATTATATACCCTTTTAGGGATAGATTTCAAATAGCTCTGATATAGCAGAAACCACTAAATTATGAAATTGCTAAATTGGGAATTGTACTTCAACCCAGAACAAAAAATGTGCTTTGACGGGCACTAAATAACTTTCCCAGCTACAACAGGACAACGGTAACGAGAGATTTAGAGGGATTTAAATTTGAGGCCTAGTATTTAGGCGCTGGGTGACAGGTATGGGTTTAGTGACAGAATTAGACTTGGAAATACACAGTAGCGGGTGTGTGTGAAGTTATTCTGAATGACCCTATGTGCACCTTCAATATTATATACCCTTTTAGGGATAGATTTCAAATAGCTCTGATATAGCAGAAACCACTAAATTATGAAATTGCTAAATTGGGAATTGTACTTCAACCCAGAACAAAAAATGTGCTTTGACGGGCACTAAATAACTTTCCCAGCTACAACAGCACTAAGGACAGATTTAGCGGGATATTAAATTTGAGGCCTAGTATTTAGGCGCTGGGTGACAGGTATGGGTTTAGTGACAGAATTAGACTTGGAAATACACAGTAGCGGGTGTGTGTGAAGTTATTCTGAATGACCCTATGTGCACCTTCAATATTATATACCCTTTTAGGGATAGATTTCAAATAGCTCTGATATAGCAGAAACCACTAAATTATGAAATTGCTAAATTGGGAATTGTACTTCAACCCAGAACAAGAAATGTGCTTTGACGGACACTAAATATCTTGCCCAGCACAACAGTACAGCGGTGGGTAACGAGAGATTTAGAGGGATATAAATTTGAGGCCTAGTATTTAGGCGCTGGGTGCACCGGTATGGGATTTAGTGACAGAATTAGACTTGGAAATACACAGTAGCGGGTGTGTGTGAAGTTATTCTGAATGACCCTATGTGCACCTTCAATATTATATACCCTTTTAGGGATAGATTTCAAATAGCTCTGATATAGCAGGAACCACTAAATTATGAAATTGCTAAATTGGGAATTGTACTTCAACCCAGAACAAAAAATGTGCTTTGACGGGCACTAAATAACTTTCCCAGCTACAACAGGACAACGGTAACGAGAGATTTAGAGGGATTTAAATTTGAGGCCTAGTATTTAGGCGCTGGGTGACAGGTATGGGTTTAGTGACAGAATTAGACTTGGAAATACACAGTAGCGGGTGTGTGTGAAGTTATTCTGAATGACCCTATGTGCACCTTCAATATTATATACCCTTTTATGGATAGATTTCAAATAGCTCTGATATAGCAGAAACCACTAAATTATGAAATTGCTAAATTGGGAATTGTACTTCAACCCAGAACAAAAAATGTGCTTTGACGGGCACTAAATAACTTTCCCAGCTACAACAGGACAACGGTAACGAGAGATTTAGAGGGATTTAAATTTGAGGCCTAGTATTTAGGCGCTGGGTGACAGGTATGGGTTTAGTGACAGAATTAGACTTGGAAATACACAGTAGCGGGTGTGTGTGAAGTTATTCTGAATGACCCTATGTGCACCTTCAATATTATATACCCTTTTAGGGATAGATTTCAAATAGCTCTGATATAGCAGAAACCACTAAATTATGAAATTGCTAAATTGGGAATTGTACTTCAACCCAGAACAAAAAATGTGCTTTGACGGGCACTAAATAACTTTCCCAGCTACAACAGGACAACGGTAACGAGAGATTTAGAGGGATTTAAATTTGAGGCCTAGTATTTAGGCGCTGGGTGACAGGTATGGGTTTAGTGACAGAATTAGACTTGGAAATACACAGTAGCGGGTGTGTGTGAAGTTATTCTGAATGACCCTATGTGCACCTTCAATATTATATACCCTTTTAGGGATAGATTTCAAATAGCTCTGATATAGCAGAAACCACTAAATTATGAAATTGCTAAATTGGGAATTGTACTTCAACCCAGAACAAAAAATGTGCTTTGACGGACACTAAATATCTTGCCCAGCAACAACAGTACAGCGGTGGGTAACGAGAGATTTAGAGGGAATTAAATTTGAGGCCTAGTATTTAGGCGCTGGGTCACCGGTATGGATTTAGTGACAGAATTAGACTTGGAAATACACAGTAGCGGGTGTGTGTGAAGTTATTCTGAATGACCCTATGTGCACCTTCAATATTATATACCCTTTTTGGGATAGATTTCAAATAGCTCTGATATAGCAGGAACCACTAAATTATGAAATTGCTAAATTGGGAATTGTACTTCAACCCAGAACAAAAAATGTGCTTTGACGGGCACTAAATAACTTTCCCAGCTACAACAGGACAACGGTAACGAGAGATTTAGAGGGATTTAAATTTGAGGCCTAGTATTTAGGCGCTGGGTGACAGGTATGGGTTTAGTGACAGAATTAGACTTGGAAATACACAGTAGCGGGTGTGTGTGAAGTTATTCTGAATGACCCTATGTGCACCTTCAATATTATATACCCTTTTTGGGATAGATTTCAAATAGCTCTGATATAGCAGGAACCACTAAATTATGAAATTGCTAAATTGGGAATTGTACTTCAACCCAGAACAAAAAATGTGCTTTGACGGGCACTAAATAACTTTCCCAGCTACAACAGGACAACGGTAACGAGAGATTTAGAGGGATTTAAATTTGAGGCCTAGTATTTAGGCGCTGGGTGACAGGTATGGGTTTAGTGACAGAATTAGACTTGGAAATACACAGTAGCGGGTGTGTGTGAAGTTATTCTGAATGACCCTATGTGCACCTTCAATATTATATACCCTTTTTGGGATAGATTTCAAATAGCTCTGATATAGCAGGAACCACTAAATTATGAAATTGCTAAATTGGGAATTGTATTTCAACCCAGAACAAGAAATGTGCTTGAACGGACACTAAATAACTCGCCCAGCTACAGCACTAGGGACAGATTTAGCTGGATATAAATTTGAGGCCTAGTATTTAGGCGCTGGGTGACCGGTATGGATTTAGTGACAGAATTAGACTGGGATATGGCCAAAAAATGAACAGACTATTGCTGGTTAAATGCACTTGGTGTGACAGCTTCACCCTGATGTAGGCTTTAGCCAAAAAACAACCACACCATTGAGGGTTAAATGCACTTGGTGACAGGCGCAGCTTGCCCCTGATTTTGTATATGGCCAAAAAATGAACAGACTATTGCTGGTTAAATGCACTTGGTGTGACAGCTTCACCCTGATGTAGGCTTTAGCCAAAAAACAACCACACCATTGAGGGTTAAATGCACTTGGTGACAGGCGCAGCTTGCCCCTGATTTTGTATATGGCCAAAAAATGAACAGACTATTGCTGGTTAAATGCACTTGGTGTGACAGCTTCACCCTGATGTAGGCTTTAGCCAAAAAACAACCACACCATTGAGGGTTAAATGCACTTGGTGACAGGCGCAGCTTGCCCCTGATTTTGTATATGGCCAAAAAATGAACAGACTATTGCTGGTTAAATGCACTTGGTGTGACAGCTTCACCCTGATGTAGGCTTTAGCCAAAAAACAACCACACCATTGAGGGTTAAATGCACTTGGTCGCAGCTTGTGCTGGCGCACCACAAGACACAAAATGGCCGCCGATCACCCCAGAAAAATGAGACTGACAAACGGTCTGTGCAGCCTAAAAACAGTGAGCAATTGAGGATCAGCAGCTCAATGGTCCACAGCTGCAGATCGATCAGTTAATCAAGTCCTTTGGAGGAGTTAATCTGCCTAATCTCGCCCTACTGTCGCAGCCGCAACCTCTCCCTACGCTAATCAGAGCAGAGTGACGGGCGGCGCTATGTGACTCCAGCTTAAATAGAGGCTGGGTCACATGGTGCTCTGGCCAATCACAGCCATGCCAATAGTAGGCATGGCTGTGATGGCCTCTTGGGGCAAGTAGTATGACGCTTGTTGATTGGCTGCTTTGCAGCCTTTCAAAAAGCGCCAAGAAAGCGTCACAAAAGCGCGAAGAAAGCGACGAACACCGAACCCGAACCCGGACTTTTACGAAAATGTCCGGGTTCGGGTCCGTGTCACGGACACCCCAAAATTCGGTACGAACCCGAACTATACAGTTCGAGTTCGCTCATCCCTAGTCTCCAGTACTGAGCACAATACTCCAAATGAGGTCTCACTAGTGCTCTGTAGAGCGGCATGAGCACCTCCCTCTTTCTACTGGTAATGCCTCTCCCTATAGACCCTATACAACTCAATACTCTAGTAGTCTCAAACCTGAAGCAGATAGGCCGGCACCACTGCTTTTAGTTCAATAATGGCTTGAATACTACTTATACCAATCAACTACCTTATGTGTCACCCCCAATTCCTCATAGATTATAAGCTCTTAGAAGCAGGGGCCTGACTCCTAGTGTTTCAGTTGCATATTTGCCAGTTAGTTTTGTTTCATACATGAACCCTATGAATTTGTAATAAGGTGGTGCTATATAAATAAATGTTATTATTATTATTATAGTATGTCAGGCTGCACTCAATAAGCATGAAAATTAGCAGCATAAAAGATTTGTGTTTGTGTGATTGAAATGAGGGCGATTAACATTAAAAATAAAATGAGTAGAATAGCTTTAAGTGCTACAGCAGTCACTAAAATTGCTGCCAGCCTGCCTGAGTAAGCATATGTTACATAATGACAAGAGATGAGCGAATTTCTTAATTTGATTTGGTTGGTTCGCCGAATTTTCAAAAAATATTTGATTCAATCTGAATTTAACAGCTATTTCCTGGCTGTAGAGAGCCTGTATAGTGGTATAGAACACTGTGCCTTGCAGAACCACGCATAGCGAGTCTGCTATGGCAGTGAAACAATACTGTGAGTCAGTATGACATGCAGATGACAGGCGTCGCTCTTAGAATCACTGCACACTTCACTTATTTGGGCAGTTATGGGGCCAAAACTGACCAAATAACTCAAGTGTGAACTTAGCTGTAACGGGGTGCCGAAGGCACACTCGGTCTCCCATCAGCCGCAGACCTGCTGCTTAGCTTCGGGAGCAAGGATCTGTGTTTTACCTCGTTCCCAGGGCGGCTTTGCTAGCTGGGAGGCTCCCTGCTCCTAGGTCTGCCTTGAGCGCCGAGCTGATCACTCGGTGCTCGACTGGTCGGTCTGTCGGTCATGTGACGCTGGCCACGTCACATGAACCTCACTCCCCACTATAAATACAGACAGCCTGCTGGCCACAGGTTGCCTGTTAATTTCTAGATTCCTGGCTATTTGTTGGACTACTGAATACTCACCTGATCCTGTTCCCTGACGATCCTTTGCCTGCTCCTCCTGTACTGCGCATCCGTCCTGGTATTGTGACCTCGGCTCCCACCTGACTACTCTTTGCGGACTCCTCTGGTACTTCTCTACTCTCCTGGTATTTGACCCCGGCTTCTCCTGGCCATTCTTTGCTTAACACTTTGTACTGCGTAGCTCTCTTGGTTCTGACCCGGTCCGTTCACTTTCCGTATTTTGTCTTGTCTGTCTTCCCTGCACATATCCTAAGTAAGGGACTGTTGTCCAGTTGTCCCCTGTCATCAGGACTCGTGAGGCAAGTAGGCAGGGCCAGGGGTGAGGGTGGAGCGCAGTGGTCACTATCCTTCCCCCTGTGTGTGTGTGGACGTGACCGTTACAGATTAACAGGCCCAATAACCACTGTATCATGAATCCTCTTATTACCCCGACTGACCATGTCTCTAACCTGACACAGATGGTCCAGGAGCTAGGAGAGAAACTCAGTTCTTTTGATTTAGGGCAAGGTTCTTCCACTCCTCAGTCCTCCAGTCCACATTTTGAGCCCCAGATCAAGCTCTCAGAACCCTTTTCTGGAGACCAGAAGAGGTTTCTCTCCTTTAAAGGAGAGTTACAAACTCTACTTCCGTTTGCGCCCCGTGTCCTCCGAGCCTGAGAGCCAATGCGTGGGGATTATAATTTCTCTACTACAGGGTGATCCCCAGGACTGGGCATTCTCGTTACCTCCTGGGGCCAGTTGTCTAACTTCTGTGGAGGTTTTTTTTCAGGCCCTGGGTACCCTCTATGACGAACCAGACAGGGCCCTGGTAGCCGAGATGGCTCTTAGGGCACTGGTTCAGGGCCATCTCCCTGCGGAGGAGTATTCACCCAATTCAGACGGTGGTGTGTCACCTCAGGATGGAATGAACGAGCCCTGAAGAGTCAGTTTAGGTCTGGTCTTTCTGATAATTTAAAAGCTCTATTAGTCAGTTATCAAATTCTAGAGACCTTAGAGGAGATGATGACCCTAGTTGTACGACTTGACCGACGAGTTAGAGTTAGAGAGAGACGACAAGGACGACAGTTCTGTTCTCAGATGGTGGTCCAGCCAGAGGCCTTTTCCAGGGGCAACACTGAGGTCTCCACCGAGGAACCCATGCAGGTTGGCATGACTCGGGGTAATCTTCATCGCAGACACGGAGAGTGCTTCTACTGTGGAGATCCTGGCCATTGGATCAACAAGTGTCCTAAGAGGGTCCACTCTGACAAGTCTCCTAAGGCAAGACAACCTAAAGACCAGGTACACCCTGATTTTTCTAAATGTAAGCTTTTGGTACCCATGACAATTTCTCTGGGGGTTAATAAGTGGCCGGGTAAGGCCTTTATCGATTCCGGTTCAGCAGCCAGCTTTATTGACTTTGAATATGCTAGTAAATTGGGTATTCCAATGTTTGCTTTACCTACACCTATCCATGTCATGGCTATTGATGCTACTCCCCTGATTGGTGGTACGGTGAGGTCATGTACCTCTGAAATTTTTCTAACCGTGGGTGTGTGCCACTCAGAGATGTTCTCCTTTAGTCCTGGAGAACCTACCAGTTTAGGTGGTACTAGGGTTGCCTTGGCTCCATTTACATAACCCCACAATAGATTGGTCCAAAGGAGAGTTGGTGAAATGGGGACCTAAGTGTGACTCATGCTTGTCCGTGGTCCAGGCTGGGGTTTCAGTAAGGTCTAAGTTATTAAGGAATATTCTGATGTATTCTCATCCCCTACTCCAGAGGTTCTACCCCTCCCCCCCCCATAGACCCTATGATTGCGCCATAGAGCTAATAGAGGGTGCCAAATTTCCTAAAGGGCGAATTTACAATCTTTCTAAGCCTGAACGCAAGGCTATGGAAGATTTTATTAAGGAGAGCCTTGCTAAAGGGCATATTAGACCTTCAGTCTCTCCTATGGGAGCAGGGTTTTTCTTTGTTAAGAAGAAGGATGGTGGTCTTAGGCCTTGTATTGATTACCAGAGATTAAATAAAATCACTGTCCAAAATAGATACTCTCTCCCATTGATTCCGGATTTATTTAACCAGGTTCTGGGGGCAACCTGGTTTTCCAAGATTGACCTGAAAGGGGCATACAATCTAATCCGAATCAAGGAGGGAGACGAATGGAAGACAGCTTTCAATACTCTGATAGGACACTTTGAATATCAGGTGATGACTTTTGGACTCAGCAATGCCCCAGCTGTGTTCCAAAACTTAATGAACGATATTCTTAGGGAGTTCTTAGGTAAATTTATTATTGTCTATCTTGACGACATTTTGATATTCTCTCCTGATTTCGAATCTCATGTGTCTCATGTCAAACAAGTATTAGAGGTGTTGAGGGAGAACCAGCTATCCGCTAAGCAAGAGAAATGTGTCTTTGGTGTACAGGAGATACTGTTTCTAGGGCATGTTCTGACTCCTCACGCCTTTAAGATGGATCCTGGTAAGGTTTTGGCAATTAAGGAATGGGTAAGGCCTTCATCCTTAGAGGCCTTACAACGGTTTTTGGGTTTCGCTAATTACTATCGTAAATTTATCATGAATTTTTCTGTAATTACTAAACCATCGACCAACCTTACTAATAAAGGGGCGGATTTGGAGAACTGGTCTACCAAGGCCATTTCTTCATTTGAAACATTAAAAAAGGCATTCAGTAACGCTCCCATTCTGATCCAGCGTGATCAGGAGAAACCCTTTATTGTGGAGGTGGATGCGTCCGAGGACGGCGCAGGAGCAGTCCTTTCACAAGGTCCTGCTAGCCTCACTAACCTGAGACCGTGTGCCTTCTTCTCCAGGAAATTCTCTCCCACGGAGAGAAACTACAACATAGGGAGATGCTGGCTATTAAATGGTCATTTGAGGAGTGGAGGCATTTTTTGGAGGGGGCAAGGCATCGGGTAACTGTTGTCACTGACCATAAAAACCTAATGTTTCTCGAGTCTGCTAAGAGGTTGAATCCCCGACAAGCCCGATGGGCTCTGTTTTTTACCCGTTTTGATTTCTCCATTAAGTTCAGGCCGGGAAGTAAAAATGTGAAGGAGATGTAGACACCGTCTATGGAAAAAGTACACTGGATGTCACAGATATTTTTTGGATGCGCACACTTTACACTGGAGATGTGGCGCAGCTAATGTCACTGTCTGCAGCAGCCTAACTATTGTACGCTAATTAGCGCAGGATGCACTAAAAATAGATATTGCTGCCACACAGAATAGTCCTTAAAAGGACTTTTGGGTCTGTAAAGTTTTTGCTATTTAGCACAGTTTGTGCTAAAAAAAGATATATCTGCTGCCACACAATTGTCTTTAAAGGGACTTTTGGGTCTGTTAAGTTTTAGCAATTTAGCGCAGGTTGGCTAAAAATATATATTGCTGCTGCCATGCACAACAATAGTCCTTAAAAGGACTTTTAGGTCTCTGAAAAGTTTTTCTAATAAAATTATTCCTATTTCACTCCCTACACTGTCTGTCTCTTCCTCAACACAGCTCTCCCTGACTAAGAATGAGCCGAACATGCGTCATCGGGTGCATGATGCGTTCCAGCCAGCCAATCACTAATGCCAGCACTGTAAACCTGCACGTTTATTCGGCTGAGCATGCTCGATCATCACTATTCACCACACAATGGCAAATACTTTTTTGTGCCACTAATACACGCAAAAAAGGGCTTTAGTACATATAACTGCTCCACTGAACGGCAAATATATATATTTTTTGCCACTAATTCACGCCAAAAAGTGCTGTAATTTTCTCACTTCACCACACAATGTCAAATACTTTTTTTTGTGCCACTAATACACGCAAAAAAGGACTTAAGAACATATAATTGCACTGCTGAACGGCAAATAATATATATTTTTTTGCCACTAATACACGCCAAAAAGGGCTTTAGAACATATAATTGCACCGCTGAACGGCAAATAGGCCCTTACTTTTGTCCACTTATACACTCAACAAAAGGCTTTAGAACATATAACCGCACCGCTAAACGGCAAATAATATATATATTTTTTGCCACTAATACACGCGAAAAAGGACTTTAGAACATATAACTGCACCGCTGAGCGTCAAATAATATATATTTTTTTACCACTAATACACGCAAAAAACGGCTTTAGAACATATAACTGCACCGCTGAACGGCAAATATATATTTTTTGGCACTAATACACGCCAAAAATGGCTGTAATTTTCTCACTTCACCACACAACGGCTAACGCCCTTTTTCCCACTAATACCAGCCAAAAAATGCTTTAGAACATATAACTGCATCGGACAAGGGCAAATAAGACGTAGAAATATTTCCTTGTAATAAACCCTCTTAATGGCTGTATGAAACGGCACTTGCACCTCAATAACAGGAACAGTTTGCAGGAATTACAGAGCTGTATAATGGCAACTTGGAACCACAGACAGTGCAGCAAGGTGTAATAGGACTGTTTCTATTACCCAGGCTGTAAAGTCCCTGTTCTGCTTCAATACTGTGTAGTAATTCCTCCCTATCCTTTCCCTACACTTCTAATGCTCTTTCCCTGAACTTCTATTGAGCAAAATAGACGTTTTTCAAGTCTTGTCCCTTGTAGTACTGTCCCTAGCACCTGCTAATGTCTCTCCCAGCACTAAGTACACTGGAAAATGACTGAATCCAAGATGGCTGAGGCTATTTATAGGGCTGTGACATCACACGGCTGGTTGGCTGCTGATTGGCTGCATGCATGGCATTGTGGGTGATCCCTTGTTCCCAGAGTTCCTTGCGCCATGTCCTAACACATGCAGCAGCCATTTTAGGAAAAATTTGATTCGTTACCACAAAACGTAAGGGAATTCGGATTTGGTGCAAATCAAATTTTTTGTGAAATTCGGATCAAATTCCACTTAGGCATGTGATTCTTGTAAAGGCATAATTTTTGGACAGCTTGTTCAGATCAAACCATGTTTTTTTGTCATTACCCCCATGTGTCTTTAAGCACCAGGAGGCACTTGGCCCTAATAAAGGACAATTTTTTGGAGTGTTCTTAATTTTCAAAGACATAACAAATACAACAGTGCAGAGTGATTTAAATAGATTGCTAAAACCATTAACCATGTTGGTACCAATAACTATCGTATTTTTCACCCTATAAGATGCACTTTTTACCCACCAAAATGTGTTTTATGGCACGAATACTAATGTGTGCTTCCTTTATGGAAGTGCTAATTAGTACAAGAGGATCGGGAAGTGGTGAATGCTCACTGGGCTCTGTACTCACCATTCCCCTGTCTTCCACAGCCGCTCACTGTGCTGTGACTTCGCACAGCGTGAACATGTTAGCGCTATGTGATTTCACACTGTACAAAATGGGTCACAGCACAGAGCAGCAGATATCAGGAGCATCCGAAGTAGGAGAGGTAAGTTCATTCATTTTATTAATGTCTGCTTTGAGCCTCGGGGTCTGCCCTGAGGTCTGCTTGGGGGTCATTTATATCCGGCTGTGATCTGAGGTCTGCTTGGGAGGTCATTTAGGTTAGGGCTGTGATCTGAGGTCTACTTACGGGGGGTCATTCACATTGGGGCTCTGATCTGAGGCCTTCTTGGGGGTCATATTCACATTGGGGGTCTGATATGAGGTCTGCTTGGGGGTCATTCGAATTGGGGGTCTGAATGCGGGTCTTATTCACATTGGGACTGTGATCTGAGGTCTGATTGATGGTCTTATGAACACTGGGGGTCTGAGCTGAAGTCTGATTGGGGATTTGATTAACATTGGGGGTCTGATTGGGGCTCTGAACTGAGGTCTGATGAAAAATATATTTTTCTTATTTTCCTTCTCTAAAACCTAGGTTCTTCTTATCGGCAGGTGCATCTTATAGGGAGAAAAATATGGTATACCATATATATCACTGTCACTCTGACATTATTTACTCTTCCTGTTTTTGTATTAAAGAGCCAAAAAGGAAAAAGAGAGAATAAAATCTAAAAAAAGAAAGACAAAAGAGAAAAAAAATATCAGTCCTAGGAGACCTCAGAGCATCATACACCATTTTTTACGCCATTTTCGGCTAGAAAAGAAATTCGCTCATCTCTATTATGGATATTGATATGATATTTGGAGTTTTAAAATAGACTTTATAGAAGAGGTAATTACATCTTAAGCTTATATTAAAATGATAAACACTCAAAAATCATCACACTGAAACATAAATCATAGGCTGACAATGGTGTAGAAAAATAAGATAGTATTGTCATACGTGCACAACTGGGGGAAAAAAAAAACTAATAAACCAGTGATTTTATATACACCGTGAAACTTGTCCAGAAGATCACCTCTATGGGGAGACCATCGTGATCTTGACCAGATTATTGTCTAATGGATTTTCTTTTCTCTTATTCCTGTATACCTTCTTTAAGAGAACCTTGTCCAAAAGAAAAAAAATTCACAGCAATTTGTGGTGTATTTAAAAAAAAAAAGAGTTTTGCACAGGATTTTCAGTCAATATAAAATACGTACACTGCACTATTCTCTTCTAATTATCCTATTTAATTTCACATATAGAATCATCTTTTTAATTGCACTTTTTACATCATTATTCCTTAAACTATATATGAAAGGGTTCACCATTGGGGCGATAATAGTATATATGAGGGACAAAAACTTCTCTTCATTCATGCCATAACTTGACTTCGGTCTCAAGTACATAATAGTGGATGATCCATAGAACATAGATACAACTATTAGGTGGGAGGTACAAGTGGAGAAAGCTTTTTTCCTCATCCCTGCCGGATGGTGCTTGAGAATTGTCCAGATTATGTTTGCATATGACATTATTGTCAAAATAAAAGGCCCTACAATAATAATAAAAGTGATTATGAGCATGATGATTTGATTGACCTGTGTGTTATTACAGGCTAGACTCATTAATGGTGGAATATCACAGTAGAAATTGTTAATTCTATTGGACCTGCAGAATGGTAATGAAAATATCAGTTTCGTCTGTAGGACACCAATCATTGCTCCAATGAGCCAACAACCAATGACCAGCCTGATACACACTATCTTCCTCATGATATTATTATATAGCAAAGGATGACATATAGCATTATAGCTATCATACGCCATGGCTGCCAGCATATAGCATTCTGCACTGCCCAATAATAGAAAACAGCACATTTGTATGCCACATCCATAGAAGCTGATAGTTTTGTGTTGAGAGAGAAGGTTGATCAGCATTTTTGGACCTATAGTTAACAGATAACATATTTCTAAAATGGAGAAATTGGCAAGAAAAAAATACATAGGTGTACGAAGATTTGGATTCAATCTATACAAAAGAATCATACACATATGAGCCAGAAGTGAAATCTTAAAGATGCAGAAAAAGATCACGAAGAAAAAATACTGGAGTTGAAGAACTGTAGAAAATCCAACAAGTATAAATTCATGCAACATAGTATAATTTTGTCTCTCCATTTTATTGATTGTGTCAACAATGAATGTTGTATCTACAAAAAGAAATCATAATTAGCAAAAGTATGATTGCTTTAAAAATACTCTTGTTACAGGGGTTCTTTGGGCTGTAGACTGCAACCCGTACTAGAATATAAATAGGATGGGTTGCATGCAGAGCTGGAGAATTGTGCTCCAGGGCCTGTATTCAGTGGAGGTTGTTGCAGAAGAGGACGTCTCTAGCCCCCACTCGAACCACAAGTGGGGTGATGGGGGAGAGAGAAAAGGCGCACACAATAGGGTAGTATGTTCGGGCAAGCTGAGATATTGAGAAAGGAGAAAAGCTTACCTTATTGAGTTGTGCTAATAAAAGGCACAACTCTAATGAAGATATATATATAAAATATAATCCGATTCTACAGGACTGCAGCCGCAGGAAAGGTCTCTCCTGGAAAGGTTGTCCATTCCTCCAGAGAGTGCTTGTCCCGAAGAAAATACGGCAGTGGCGCAAATTCACTGATGGAGACGGTTGTAGAACTTCAAGTTGGATATTTCTTTGATTCCATGGAAGTGCATGTAGATAAAAACAACGCGTTTTGGGGACAAACAGTTCCCCTTCATCAACCTGATGAAGGGGAAGTGTTTGTCCCCGAAACACGTTGTTTTTATGTACATGAGCTTCCTTTGAATAAAAGAAATATCCAACTTGAAGTTCTTCGACCTTCTCCATCAGTGAATTTGCGCCACTGCCGTATTTTCTTTGTATTCAGTGGAGAGCATTCCTGTCAGACTGCTCAAAAATCACAGCATATCACACACACAGGATCACATCATTTCTATCTATTATAAAGCAGGAACTCTGCTCTATAATATACACTCACCTAAAGAATTATTAGGAACACCATACTAATATGGTGTTGGACCCCATTTTGCCTTCAGAACTGCCTTAATTCTACGTGGCATTGATTCAACAAGGTGCTGATAGCATTCTTTAGAAATGTTGGCCCATATTGATAGGATAGCATCTTGCAGTTGATGGAGATTTGAGGGATGCACATCCAGGGCACGAAGCTCCCGTTCCACCACATCTCAAAGATGCTCTATTGGGTTGAGATCTGGTGACTGTGGGGGTCATTTTAGTACAGTGAACTCATTGTCATGTTCAAGAAACCAATTTGAAATGATTCGAGCTTTGTGACATGGTGCATTATCCTGCTGGAAGTAGCCATCAGAGGATGGGTACATGGTGGTCATGAAGGGATGGACATGGTCAGAAACAATGCTCAGGTAGCCCGTGGCATTTAAACGATAGCCAATTGGCACTAAGGGGCCTAAAGTGTGCCCAGAAAACATCCCCCACACCATTACACCACCACCACCAGCCTGCACAGTGGTAACAAGGCATGATGGATACATGTTCTCATTCTGTTTACGCCAAATTCGGACTCTACCATTTGAATGTCTCATCAGAAATCGAGACTCATCAGACCAGGCAACATTTTTCCAGTCTTCAACAGTCCAATTTTGGTGAGCTCGTGCAAATTGTAGCCTCTTTTTCCTATTTGTAGTGGAGATGAGTGGTACCCGGTGGGGTCTTCTGCTGTTGTAGCCTATCCGCCTCAAGGTTTTGCGTGTTGTGGCTTTACAAATGCTTTGCTGCATACCTCGGTTGTAACGAGTGGTTATTTCAGTCAACGTTGCTCTTCTATCAGCTTGAATCAGTCGGCCCATTCTCCTCTGACCTCTAGCATCAACAAGGCATTTTCGCCCACAGGACTGCCGCATACTGGATGTTTTTCCCTTTTCACACCATTCTTTGTAAACCCTAGAAATGGTTGTGCGTGAAAATCCCAGTAACTGAGCAGATTGTGAAATACTCAGACCGGCCCGTCTGGCACCAACAACCATGCCACGCTCAAAATTGCTTAAATCACCTTTCTTTCCCATTCTGACATTCAGTTTGGAGTTCAGGAGATTGTCTTGACCAGGACCACAACCCTACATGCATTGAAGCAACTGCCATGTGATTGGTTGACTAGATAATCGCATTAATGAGAAATAGAACAGGTGTTCCTAATAATTCTTTAGGTGAGTGTATATTAATGATGTGCTCCTGCCTACAATATATTGTCATGGCAAAGCAGTCTGAAGAAACAGAGAGCATCATCACTATCTATTATAACAAAGTTCCTGCTCTATAATAGATAGTAATGATGAGATCCTGTGTGCTATATGCCATCATGGCTGGGCAGTCTGACAGGAATTAATTCTCAGCGATGAATGCTCGCACTGAAGCACAGTGGTAGTGAAGAGAGGCCCCAACCCCTCATCACCCACACGGCTCTATAGCTGGATGCAACCTATTCTATTCACATTCTAGTACCCGTCTATTTTAAATAATTTACGGAAAACCCCTTTGAAGGGAATATGTCTCCAAGAAAATCACTGTTAAACCCAGCACAATGCCTTGTAGGGTTAGCTTAGCTAAATGTAATGATAACTTTCATGTGACAATCCTTAAAAAATCCATATGCAAATGAGCAGTTAAGTGCACCGAAGGACGGTCCAAGCCAATGTGTGCAGTCTTGCTCCTTCTGCTTCTTCTAACAGACCCTCCCTCACTTTATTGCTTGATAGAGATAACAGAAGCATTAAAAAAAAACTTCTATCTTCATCACCAGAACCATAGTTGTCTCAACCAGGCCAGAGGCAGGAGCTTTAAGCCCTAAATATGAATTGTGTAGTGTTGGGCTTGTCTTAAACCTCCTGCTCCTGCGGGCTAGTAGCAGATCAGGCCCCTGACTGTCATAGATGTCAACAAGTTAAAATTTAGAAATTTGGCTGATGATAAATATGTAAAAAATAAATTAAAAAGGAGAAGAGAAAAATCTGTTTCAGTAATAGCATGTTATCCTTGGTGACAGCATATCTGTAGTGTATTGTAAGAAACTTGAAGACTAGAGTTCAATGACCTGGAAATATGACAGCAAAGACTTGTTTTTAGTAGAACTTCATGGTTGGTCATTAGTGTTGCAACATGCTTTGGGATTGTATTGACTACTTCATCAGGCTTAGACAGCCATGCATAGTTTTCTCATAAGCATATATTTAGCCATTTTTTTTATCTTTGGATTATCTACAGTAAGTCATAGTTTGGTACATCCATAGGTTCTTGAACCTAAAAAAATATGAACATGACCCCAAAACAAGCAAGCAAATTAAGGTATCTTAACCATTTGCTGACCACCCACTGGCTATATAGGTCCTTGGGTAGGCAGTTATCTGTGCACAAATGTTTCTAATCTCTGTACTTGCAGAGATTGCGCTGCATGCTAATTGTGCAGCTGCTATCATTGACAGCAGAGAATGTAGGAAGAAATTTTACCATCCTTGCCTTCCCCAGAGCACAATAGCTAACTTCCCAACAGTGCTCAATAAGCTTGGTCCAGTCCCAGCAGCTATTTGATTGCTGGGAGCTGGCATCTGCATCAGCTACGGGGTCTTAGCAGACACAGATCAGCTCTGCAGTGAAGTTGTACAGCCTGTACAACCTGTCTGAGGTCTGTATTCTCCCTGGGATTGGGGCTATTATTATCAGTCCCAATTACTGGAGAAATCAGCAATAAAAAAATGTACTGTTAAATTTTCCCCCAAAGATATTGTATGACTTTATAGGGGACACAAAGTGTAAAATAAAAAATGAAGTTGAAATAAAATAAAAATATATGAAAAAAAATGCTACTACACGCGAGACCACAGATTCTAGTCCCACTCAACGACCATAACCCATACATCCGTGTATAGCTCTGTTCTGGGTAGTTTTAGAGGTGAGTATCACTAGTACCGGCCTTTAAAACCACCCAGAACAGCGATATACAGCATCCATTCGTGACTTTTATGGAAGAGTTTTCTAGGCATGCTCTGTGACCTGTGCAGAGGTCATTGTACAAGGAAATAATAGATAAGCTTTGACAAACACCTATTGTGAATGGAGGATCCTGTCTTATCTGTACACCGAGGTGATATCATTACAGGCAGGATTAGAATGAGCTAAATGCAGTAAAGTGATCTGTACAGACTGAGAAGTGGTGCCAATTATTAGACATAGTGGCTAGTGCGAAAAATGCAGGATTATATGTTTTTTGTTTAAATATATGGAATACATGGAAAGTTAAAAACATTAGCAAATATTCTATTTAAAAATATGTTAAACCTAAAAAAGTTAATTAAACAGCAGGTCATTTTCTGATGACACATTCCATTCCCTTTAAGGAGAAAATATATGATTATTCACATAATAACTGCACTAAAAAGTAATAATTCAATTCCAAAGAAAAGTAAAAATAAAACTGGCAAAATAAAACATAAAACATATATAGTTACATAGTTGATATGGTTGAAAAAAGACATAAGTCCATCAAGTTCAGCCAAGGGATAGATGGGGACGCGAATCCTAGAAGGAAGTGAGACTCCTGCACGTTTTCATAAGCATTAATGTTGTTTACTTTTACATTGAAGAATTCATCTAAACCCTTTTTAAAACTGTCCACTGTTCCTGCTGTGACCACATCCTGAGGAAGTCTATTCCACAGATTCACAGTTCTTACAGTAAAGAAGCTTTGACGCTTCCGGAGACTGAACTTTTTCTTCTCCAGTCGGAGGCAGTGCCCCCTTGTCTTTTGAGGGCATTTTACATGGAACAGTTTTTCACCGTATTTTTTGTATTGCCCATTTATATATTTACTAGCTAATTCCTCAGTCCGATGTTAAAAGCTGAGAACTTTGCCAATATCTTCCAGTCAGGAACATATCGGAGCCCCTCATGCACCATTCTTTTGCACCTGGTAGCTTCTGTGTCACATGGTCTGTTGTGGGTGCGGCTTCTGTGTCACATGGTCTGTTGTGGGTGCGGCTCACAGCTTTATCCTACCTCACAGTGCATTGGCGATACCACTATGGAGGCATGTGAGAGCCTGGCTGTGAGTTGGTATCTAGCACTGTTCAGACCCTGTTCACACACCACGGGTAGTTTAGTGGTAGGACCCCATGCGTGCTGAGACACCGTGACGTGGTGCATGAGGGGCTCCGATATGTTCCTGACTGGAAGATATTGGCAAAGTTCTCAGCTTTTAACATTGGCCGGAGGAATTGGCTAGTATAGTAAGTTACGTATAATTTTGGTGCATTTTTTTGCAGTAATATTTGTATCTATATTTTTTCATCTGCACAATGTATCATTTTGTGGTGCATGCGGTCCGCCCCGGCATCCGCCATTGTATGCATTTTTTGCTGGGGATTGCCGCTGTCTGCGGACCGCATGCGGAGGAATTGCTCACCCGGTTATAGACACGCTACAGTGTCTGGGTTTGGAGCATTTTCACCCGTTTAGGCCACTTTCTTCAGTGAGTTTTTTTTATTTATATATTTGCATAGGTTAATCATGCGCCTCTTAGATGTCTCTTCTCAAGACTAAATACATTCAGTTCTTTTAATCTTTCTTCATAACTAAGACCCTCCATGCCCCTTATCAGTATAGTCGGTCTCCTCTGTACTTTTCCAGCTGCAGTGTGTCCTGTCTATGGACTGGTGCCCAGAACTGAACTGCATATTCCAGATGAGGCCACACCAACGCTTTGTAAAGTGGTAATATCACATTCCTGTCCCATGAGTCCATGCCTCGTATAATGCATGACAATATCCTGGTGGCCTTAGAAGCAGCTGATTGACATTTTATGCTGTTATTTAATCTACCATCTAAAGGACACCCAAATCCTTCTCTACAAGTGACTCTCCCAGGGTTATATCCCCTAGGACATATGAAGCACGGAGATTATTAGTGCCAAAATGCATAACTTTACATTTATCTACATTGAACCTCATTTGCCAAGTTGATGCCCAATCGCTCAGGGTGTTCAAGTCAGCTTGTAGTTTATGGACATCTTCCATAGACTGTACAGTAATAGCTTGGTGTCATCTGCAAAAATAGAAATGGTGCTATTAATGCCGTCCTCGATATCATTAATAAATAAAATAATAGAGGGCCCAACACTGAACCTTGGGGTACACCACTTATAACCCGGGACCATTCTAAATAGGCATCATTGACCACAACTCTCTGGACACAGTCTTTCAGCCAGTTTTCAGTCCAATTACAAACTATACTTTCCAATTCTATAGACCTTACTTTACCTATATGCGTCTATGAGGGACAGTATCAAAAGCCTTAGCAAAATCCAGAAACACTACATCCACAGCCACCACTCTGTCCAGGCTACTACAACCCTCCTCATAAAAAGCAAACAGGTTAGTCTGACAACTTCTGTCCTTGGTAAACCCATGCTGGTTATCACTTATAATATTATTTAGTCACATACTACTGTATATAGTCCCTTAGGAGACCTTCAAACGTTTTTCCCACAACAGAAGTTAAACAAACTGGTCTATAATTACCTGTGAAGGACCTAGATCCTTTTTTGAATATGGGCACTACATTTGCCTTGCCAATCACTTGGCACTGTATCAGTACCTAGAAAATCTTTAAAAATTATAAACAGAGGCACAGCAATGACTGAACTGAGCTCTTTAAGCACTCTTTGGTGTAAAGTATTTGACTACTTTACCCCCTTTTACCATTATTTAGGGAACCTACCTGCTCGGACCTTGGTTTTTTAGCATTTTTATATTTAAATAATTTTTGGGGGATTTGTTTTGCTCTCTTTTGCCACCTGCTGTTCGTTTTGTATTTTTGCTAATTTTATCTCCTTTTACAGATTTTATTAAGCCCTTTTGCAATCTAATTTACAGCTGACTCCTTCAGATTTGTATTTTTTAAATGCCCTTTATTTGTATTTTATTGTCCTTTTTACAGTAGCTGTACGCCATGGGGGTTTCATTTTAGCCGTTTATACTTGTTACCTAAAGTAATAATTATTTTTGTGCAATTACTCAATGTGGATTTAAAGCTTTCCCATTTATCCTCAGTATTAGGCCTCATGTACACGACCGTGCAGTTTTTTGCGGTCCGCAAAAAAACGGAAGGCGCCCGTGTTGCCTTCCGCAATTTGAAATGAATGGGTCCGCATCCGAGCCGCCGTTTTGGACCCAATCAACGGTCGTGTGCATGAGGCCTTATTATGTGACAGTAGCTGCTTCCAGTCTATGCCCTGAAATGCTTCCCTCAACCCAGGAAAATTAGCCTTTTTAAAATTCAGTGTCTTTGCTCTACCTAACAGAGTTAGCTTTTTATAGTTTATATATATATATATATATATATATATATATATATATATATAATTACTGTATCTGTTTTACCTGATGATTTCCATCGAAATAGATTTATATTTATAGAAAATATTAGAAATCTAAAATTTGAAAAACATATATAATATCTGCACCTGTTTTAACTGCTGTATCTCACCACAATAGAACTGTTAATTATATATCTCTTGAAATACTAATTGAGTATAATGATGCATGTGGCAATCTAGTCTTATATAGACAAAAGGAAACATAATTTTCAGTTAGCTAAATTATACACCAGAGTTTAATTTGTTGGCTCAGTAATTGGTTTAAAGATATATATATTTATTTATTATTTTTATTTTTTACACATATATATATATATATATAGGTCTTGATTCATAGAACTGTTCTTTAATTAATTTTGTTTTCGTAAAAATAATATAGGAACTGTTCCATTAACACTTTGTGGTTTAACTGGATTCACCTAAGTCAGAAAAAGTTTCTTCAGCATAGGGTGGCAAAATGGTTAATGCTAACTTCCCTAGCAGGTTAGGGTATTGACGAAGTTGATAAGTCAAATATTCGATAATCTACAGTACAGTAGTTGAGAGGGTCATGTGTGGACAGTTATAGCATGTGTGCCACAGGATATACCACCTTTTAGATGTTTCAGCTTGAAAGCTGCTACCCACAAGGTCTGAACTGAAAATATGATCTATTTGGAGAGCACCCGACTGCATAGGGAGGGTGATATGAGACTGCGGGTGGTACCCCCGCTTGGGTTTCCCTGTAGGTGTTCTGGTGCATCTGCCTCCCCCTCTCCCATAGTTTGGGGTGATACCTTTCTCTTTACCCCCCCCCCCCTTTTCCCAGCCCTGATATGTTAGAAGGGGTTTTGCAGGCATGACCTAAATTTTATCCCCCCCCTTCCCCTTTTTCTTTGCTGGCCTTTAGGTTGGAGGTGGCAGGGCAGGGGTTAATGTGATATGCTGGGTATCGTTGTTTCCTGGGCAAGATTTAGCCCTGCCTGCAGCATATTTAACCCCCCTTCCTCTTCTGTCCTGCCTCTTGGCTGGAGAAACGTGGTGGCAGCAAAATCTTCTCAGCCAGGAAGGCCGCAGAAGACTCCCTTAGGGACGCTCTCCTGGCAAGTATTACCACGGAGCGGAAAGGTTGGTTATCATCCTTTCTGGCCAGCCTTTCTCTTCCCTCTCCTCTTGCATCTCACACCTCTGCCCCATCTCTGGCTATGGCGTCAGATGTGGGGGACTCAGCTCTGCACCGCGTACCCGCCCACCACCCTTATAGGTCACCGTCCCCCTCTTCCTATATAGCAGGGGGTGGGATCGCTTGGTGCTGCAAGGTCCGGTGGCCCCGCCTCTTCCTCCCTCTGCCGCACGTGCTTCCCTGCACCAGGCCTGTGCGCTGGAAAATGCTGCTAGTGAAGGGATGGGCGTTCATGCCAGCTCCTCCTCGGCTGCTAAGCAGCCTCCCACTTCCGCACTAACACTACCTACCTCCATTACTGAGCCCTCTATAGTGCTACCCCCTGATAATAGTGGTGTGGGGGTCGCTACAGACCCCCCCAGCAGCAGCACTACCCTGTATTCCCCAGCAGGTGGCCCCTGCTCTACATGGCCTCTCGACCCCTTTTCAGCTGTACCTCGTAGACGCAGACGCCATTCGCCTTCCTCATCATTGGTGGAGTACAGGCATTGGTCATGTCACAGCTCTCGCAGGCACCAGTCCCCTCACCACCGTTCAAGGGATTCCGGGAAAAAATGGCGCTCCAGATCCTCAAGATGGAGCTCACTGTCATCTTCGGATGTTTCGTCGAGCGAATCTGAGGAGTCTGGTTCAGTATGCTATGCAAGGCGCAAGAGCCTACCCCCCGATCTTCCAGGGCCTCTAGCCTGGTCTGTCCTACTGTCCACCGTCTGTTCCAGCGGCGACCACGCCGATGACTTCATCTGTGATTCCTCCGGTGATTCCAGTTCAGCCTTTGTCTGCTGAGTTCCAGTATACAAGGGTGTGGGAGGCGGATGGCCAGGGTTCCGAAGTAGTCACGGCCCTTAAGGCTGTCCTAGAAAAATTGCAGTCCACCCCTCCCCAGCCGCCCACCTCTATCCCTCTGCAAAACCCCCCACCAGTTTTAGCTGGGTTGCACAAGGACTCTTTCTCCTGCGGTGTCAGCCCGCTAGGAGCTCACTTGGCAAAAGACGTCAAGGAAAAAATATAGGCGAATCTACACTCACCTAAAGAATTATTAGGAACACCTGTTCTATTTCTCATTAATGCGATTATCTAGTCAACCAATCACATGGCAGTTGCTTCAATGCATGTATGGTTGTGGTCCTGGTCAAGGCAATCTCCTGAACTCCAAACTGAATGTCAGAATGGGAAAGAAAGGTGATTTAAGCAATTTTGAGCGTGGCATGGTTGTTGGTGTCAGATGGGGCGGTCTGAGTATTTCACAATCTGCTCAGTTACTGGGATTTTCACGCACAACCATTTCTAGGGTTTACAAAGAATGGTGTGAAAAGGGAAAAACATCCAGTATGCGGCAGTCCTGTGGGCGAAAATGCCTTGTTGATGCTAGAGGTCAGAGGAGAATGGGCCGACTGATTCAAGCTGATAGAAGAGCAACGTTGACTGAAATAACCACTCGTTACAACCGAGGTATGCAGTAAAGCATTTGTAAAGCCACAACATGCACAACCTTGAGGCGGATGGGCTACAACAGCAGAAGACCCCACCGGGTACCACTCATCTCCACTACAAATAGGAAAAAGAGGCTACAATATGCACGAGCTCACCAAAATTGGACTGTTAAAGACTGGAACAATGTTGCCTGGTCTGATGAGTCTCGATTTCTGTTGAGACATTCAAATGGTAGAGTCCGAATTTGGCGTAAACAGAATGAGAACATGTATCCATCATGCCTTGTTACCACTGTGCAGGCTGGTGGTGGTGGTGTAATGGTGTGGGGGATGTTTTCTGGGCACACTTTAGGCCCCTTAGTGCCAATTGGCCATAGTTTAAATGCCACGGGCTACCTGACCAGTTCTGAAGGCAAAAGGGTGTCCAACACCGTATTAGTATGGTGTTCTTAATAATTCTTTAGGTGAGTGTATATGTTGATATCTGGTCTCTTGTTACGATAGATCAACACACTATTGACAAGGAGAGACGGCCACCGTAAAAAAACGTACGAATGTCATCCCTGGGTTGCTAGGACCATGAATAATTGGCTACAAGCCTTTTCGGAATTAGGTTGCGTGATGGGTCAGCGGCATCCAGAGCGTTGTTCGGAGCTATATATTTACCAGCACACTATATACAGTGCCTACAAGGCTCACGGGGGTTCCGCGTGGTGGCGTTATGATGAGGAATTCTGCTGCCAGTTGGCACTTCAAGCTAGTATAGGCTGGGGGGTTAAGGCCACCGATGTCTGGCTCCGTCTTTTGTTATCACAAAGGCCCCCCTTTCCGGGACGGCCACTAGGCCTGGAGGCTCTTCAGCTACGGATCCGCAGCCCTGGAGCCTGTTTGCTGTTCGAGGGTCATTGCCGTTTCACAGGCATTTGCAAGCACAAGCACGAGTGCTCCTCCTGCGGAGGCCGCCACGCTGCCATTCGTTGTACCCGCCATCCGGACAAATCCCAGAAACTCTCTATGTTCAGTGACCCAAAAGATCCTGGTGACCGTCACCGCGATGGCCCCTTAGCTAGACCTCTACCCCAATAAATCAGACGTTTTGGTTTAACGTTTGGGTTTTTCATCCCTTTTGTTTTGAGCAGGCTGCCAGTTTTTGCCAATAACCTTAAGTCGGCTCGGGAGCACCCAGAAGCCCTCAGGGAAAAAGTGTTTTGAGAGGTTTCCATGGATAGGGTAGAGGGCCCCTTTAATTTCCCTCCTTTCCCGAATCTCTGCGTTTTTCCCCTCTGTGTAGTTCCCAAGAAAGAACCGGGTAAATTTTGTTTGATCCATTACCTTTCTCACCCGAAGGGGATCTCGGTTAATGATGCCATCCCTCCTGAGGACGCATCAGTGGCCTATGTCTCCTTCAATAGGGCATTGGTCACAAAGGAGGGCCCTTTGAATCACTTGTTGGGTTGCTATATCGACGGTCTATATTACTATGATACTTGCCTCCCCAAGGGTTATTCCATATCCTGCCATTATTTTGAAATGTTTAGTACTTTTCTTGAGTGTGTTGTTCATTAAGAGACTAGTTCACTATTTGGACGACTTTTTATTCGTTGTCCCAGAGTCAGGTAGAGCCTGTTGTTATCTCCTGGATACTTTTCTACAGCTTATGCGACGCTTCTGTGTCCCCTGAAAAGACAGAGGGCCCCTCAACTTTCATTCTGTCTTTCATTCAGTCTTTCATCCCTGGGTATCGAGATTGATACGGTTGTTATGGTTTTCCGTTTGCGCGGGGATAAATTGGTCAAGTTGCCCGACATGATCAACGGTTTTCTTTTAGCAACTAAGGCTACTCTGCATCAAATGCAGTCCCTTCTGGGTTTATTTTTAATTTTTTTCCTGCAGGCCTTTGCCTATAGGCAGGGTTTTTTCTCGTCGTCTTTTGCTTGCTACTTGGGGGGTTGCCTCCCATGGCGACTAATTCTGAACTTTTACTATTCACTGACGCCTCGGGTTCTTGTGGTTTTGGCGCTGGTTTTGGAAACTTCTGGTGCACATCCCAGTGGCCTGAGCCTTGGTCAGTGACTGGCCTTTGTAGCAATTTAACGCTCTTAGATCTCTTTCCTATTATAGTGGCAGTGGAAATCTGGGGCCTCCAGTTTTCTAATAGTCATATATGCTTCTTGATGGATAACTTGAGCGCTGTTCACTCCATTAATAGCCTGTCTTCCTCATCTTTACCAGTGCTCAGTCTCTTGTGCCATTTAGTGTTGCGTTGCCTCGAATTTAATATCTTCTTCAGGTCCTGTCATGTTCCTGGCTCATCTAACCTTATTGCTGATGCTCTCTCTCGTTTTCATTGGCAGAAGTTTCGGGCCCTCCTTCCGGGAGCGGACCAGGATGGCATACCATGCCCACCGCATCTCTGGAGGCTGGAGGACATCACTTAATGTCCTTGATCTTAACGACGTATGTCCAGGATTTAGTTTTATTTTCGTCTTCTCGGATAGCGCAAAGTTACAAAACAATTTTTGATCAAGCAGGCTTGATGGTTTGGTGAAAAGAAGGCGTCTGCTCAGAATGTCAGCGGCCGTTTTCATGGCAGTTGCTCTGCAGTTTGGTTTTGTCATGTCCGTCAGTTTGCGCTTCCCCTTTCGAGGCTCTTCTTTTATCTCTAAGTTTCAGCCTCGCCTTTTTCATATGCATAAGTGAACTACTACCTCCTTCTCGTCATAAGCCGGGCGGACTCCTCTTCAATGATGTTCTGTACGGTAATGGGACGGTACGGGTCAGGATTCGGCGCTCTGAGATGGATACTTCGGAAAGGGGGCATGGATCCCTCTCCACCCGATAGCGGTTCCTGCTTGCCCAGTTCGATTAGTCCAGAACTACAGTGAATCCCGCCCCGGCTGAAGTAATTTTTTGGTTCACCAAGACGGCTTTCAATTTACAGCGATTTTCTTTTTTTTTTTTTTATAATTGCATATTTATTATTAAATAAAACAGAAATGAAAATACACTATTGCGATAGAATAATGCACAAAAGTACAAAGTAAGGATGAAACATGAAATACACCACATACATATTGAATGAGCGTTTGTATCACTTGATAATAGTAAGTGATGGAAAATGAGAGACCGAGCAGAAATAAAACAATAAAGTGAACTAATGGAGACTGTGTCTATATGTAATCAGTCCAAAGAAGAACTACTAAGCAGTGTATTCTAGCCAAAAAGACATCAGGTAGTAGGGGGAGAGCCTTAAAGACACAAAAGCCCGGAGCTTCTCAGCTAATAATGCTTAACCTAACAAATAACCAACAGACAAGACAAATACCATAGACAAAGACATAAGGAGGGGGGGGGGGGACATTCCTTTCACATGAGGTCGTCAAGGTTGCCTAGTGGCCCAGTAATTATCCCATAGGTCCCATATGGCGTTGCCATTTTATCCTGAAACATAGCAGTGGAATACTCCATTGTTTGGACCTCCATCACCCTAGCATACAAATCAGAGACTCGTGGTGGTTCGGAGCTTTTCCAAGCTTGGGAGATTAGACAACGAGCTGCTGTTAGTATCAATAGCAATAGCTTGAGTGCGTGTTTTTTAACTTGAATGGGGACCACATTGAGCAGGAAGGACATAGGATCAGGTCGGATTTCAATTCCAAAGATATCACTCAGGAGGGCGCCTACTCCCAGTAGGGGCATATCTTGGGGCAGTCCCAAAAATAATGAGGCAATGTACCCCTATGTAAGCCGCATCTCCAGCAATCACCCGGGACTACTGGATTCATTCTATGGAGGAGGTCAGGAGTGTGGTACCAGTACATTAAGATTTTATATTGGTTCTCCTGAGGAAGTACCGACATAGAGGATTTCACTGCCCTCCTCCATATAAGGTGGCAGAATGAGTCCGGTAAGGCCCCCCCCCAGATACTTCTCCCAACGCACCATGTAGGAATGCCTTTGAACCCGATCAGGGAAGGGAATCAGCAATATGGAGTAAATCTCAGAAATTAGACCTTTCGCGTGTACCCCTTTCCTGCAAAGGCGTTCAAAGGGAGTCGGAAGTGAAACTGTGACCCATGAAAAAATGGACTGGGCGAAGTGACTAATCTGGATATAAAAGAAGTTGGAGGAGGGGGAAGATCATATTTGGTCTGCAGAGTAGAAAACATCAGAAGATCCCTAGTGAAGGGGTCCACAATATCAGCAAACCGAAACACCCCCCGCTGAAACTATGGTCTCGTTGTGGACGTGGTAAGACTAGCAAAGAGCGTAGGGTGATATAAGTAGGAGGTCATGGCGGAGTGATTGGAAACCAGAGGGAATTTGCTACTGCACTGCTGCCAGATGCGTCTGGTACAAGCCATGGGCCCTAGGAGATCCTTGGCTGGTAGAGTCCTGTCAGGTCCGGACCATAACATGAAGTTAGGATGTTAGGAGCTAGCCAGAGTCTTTCTACCTGCATTCATACAGAGTATGGGTGCAAGGAAGCCCAGGCTGTGACAGAACGTAGCTGGGCCGCCCAGTAATATTTGGACAGATCCGGCACCCCTAGACCGCCCTGGTGTCTACTAGATAGAAGGACCGACCGCGGGATTCTATGCCGCCTTCCCCCCCATATGAATCTAAGGAGGTGAGATTGAGTGGATCTCAGATCTTTAAGGGGAACTTTAATCGGTAAGGTCTCAAAAAGATACAGAAGCTTGGGCAATACATCCCATGAGAGAGAGTGGGAGATCATGCCACTTATCTAGAAGACCTCTAATCTCAGCATATATACTGTACGTGGCAAGTTAGCTTTGTAAAGCTCCCCATATCGGGGAGCGAGGTCAATACCCAAATATCGCAGGGAGTCCGTCTTCCAATGGAAAGGAAAGTTAACCCTGAGAGAGCCCAGGGCCATCTGAGAAAGATTAAGAGGGAGGGCCTCAGTTTTATGGGTGTTGACCTTATACCCCGATGGAGTGGAGGTTTGGTAGGAAATGTGAAGCTTGGTAAGGGTAAGGAGGATATCTTCTGCATATAGAGATAGCTTAAACTCCCTGTCCTTGACCATAACACCTCTGATGTCTGGGCAAGCCCTGATCTTGGCCGCCAGGGGTTCGATACACATGGCAAATAGTAGGGGACACAGGGGGCAACCTTGTCTCATTCCATTAGCAGTGCATATGGGTCGAGATTGAGCATGAGGTAGTCTGATCGTCGCTGTGGGGGAGGAGTATAGGCTATGAATGGCCCTAACGAAGGGACCAGAAAGGCCATAAGCCTGCAAGGTAGCAAAAAAGGAAAGGCCAACCTAAACGGTCGAATGCCTTTTCCGCATCTAAACGAAGAAGTAATGCCTCCTCACCAGAGCGAGATATGACATCTATCAAGTCAATGTTTCTTTGTGTGTTGTCGGCCCCCTGACGGCCCGGGACAAATCCCACCTGGTCTTTATGAATCAGGGAGGGGAGAAAGCTGTTTAGTCGGGAAGCTAGGGCTTTGGTGTAAATCTTAAGGTTTGAGTTAAGCAGGGCAATGGGCCTATAGTTATGGCATTTGTGAGGATCTTTCCCAGGTTTTTGGAATCATCGTGAGGTACGAGTGAGACATTGGGGCAGGTAATGCGTTGCCAGCTAGAAAATGATTGAAGAGGATTACTAAGTGAGGGATTAGTTCAGTCCTAAAAGTCTTATAATATTTGTATGAAAAGCCATCAGGCCCTGGGGATTTACCCTCAGGAAGATGTTCCATCACTTCCCCAATCTCTTCCGGCGTGATCGGACTATTAAGGGAGGCAAGGGCGGAAGTCGATAGGGTAGGAAGGTGACAGGATGCCAGGATGCCAAATAAGACCGGAGTGTACTATCTCTCAGTCTCTCATCTGTGGGGAGGTCGGAGGGTAAGTTGTACAGGGAAGAGTAGTAGGTCGAGAACCTCTCCGCTATCACCCTGGGGTCATAGTGGATTGTTTCATCATACCCCTAATAGCACTCGGATCCGTTTGGGAGTTATGATTTCTGAGTTGTCTGGCCAGCAAAGTGTGGGTCTTGTTCCCCCAAGCATAATAACGCTTTTGTGTGTAAAGTAATAACTTGCTAACACGACCTAAAGCAAGACTCTTCAATTGGGCCCTGGTATCAACAATTCGTCTCAGTGTGCAGCGTGAGGGGTGAGCAGCCATCTTGTCTTCTAGTGTTTGCAAGTAATTGCAATGGCGAACATGGCCCCACTGCGATTTTCAAATACTGTCTTTCGGCCATCGACCCCCGAGATTTTGGAACTCATTCGTTTTGCATTGGTGCGGCGACTGAGGCGGTTAGGGCAGGCCTTTCCGAGGCGGATGTTATGCGGATCAGTAGGTGGCGCTAAAGATGTCCGTCCTGATCTCTTGCCGGCTCCTGGAGTTCATATTGTGCCCAAAAAAATATACGGTAATATTTATTTCAATTTATAGAGAGGTTTATGCTGTATTTCACAGGGATTCCACGTCCAGCCATTTGGATCGTCGGTCATTCCTATGTCTTTTGGGCAGCCCAGAGAGTCGATTGCAGGCCAGGTGGACGGACCTTAGGCTTTCGCGAGGTTGACGCGAGGTCCGGTGATCTTGGTGAGCCATGCGGGGGGTAAGGATCTATGCTCCTTAAGGCGCGCTGAGCTCATGACCTTAATGATTTCTGACATGGAACGCCTGTCTTCCTTTTTTCCAGAAATAGTACTTGTATGGTCAGAGATCATTCCCCGCGTGGTTTGGCATGGTGCTAGGGACTTGGAGGCAACGGAGAAGTGTCTCAGGGCGGTCAATTCCTGCATTTCTCGTTTTATTAGGTCCAGGGGAGGTATAGTGGTTCGCCACCGCCAACTGGAAGGTGACGCGGCCAGGCGGAGTACACCCCTCCTATATTGGGCTTGATATTTTCCTCTCTGGTTTGCAAGATGGGGTAGAGTGACATTTTTCTTATTCCAGTTTGGAGTTGATTTACTGGTTCTATAAAGTCACAGTTGGAGGTTTGGAGATAGTCTGAAGAGATGGAGAAGTTTAAAGAGTGGACATGCCCGCTGGGAGTCCAGTGGCTGGCATACCGCGCCATGTGTCTGTGATTTGGAGCAGTTTAAGGCTCTTGGTTTTTATGAGGTTATGGAGAAACGAATAAAGAAAGCTTTGGCCGATCACCACCTAACATGGTGTCATGTGGGCTTCTTTGGGGTAGGTTGAATCTATATAGAGGGGGGAGGGTAGAAGGGTTTATAGTAGGTTTCTCGGCCTACTAGCAGTCTCTCCTTTATTGATGTGCTACCTTAGTGTTGATCTATGGGTCTTCCGCAAGGATAAGAGGATCAATTTTAAACAAATGAATTTACAAATATTCTATTTCCTAATGAATCCCAAGTTTTGTAATTCAAATCAAATTTTACTTTTCAAATTTAGTGGACTAATATGGAAAACGTCACAGGGAAGATGAAGATGGAGAATTACAGACCCCGGGCAGGAACCTGACTGGCAGGGATGCCCACAAAGCCTTGCAGTCTGCTTGACAGCTAATCAGGAGGGAGAATGAAGGCTGGTCTATGAGGCACTGTGTTTTATTTATTTTTTAAAGAGTGACACCCTTCTGAGCTCAGCCATTGATATGATAGGATGTGTCTGTCACAGACATAGCAATTAGACAAGGCAGCCATTTTATGGACAGTATTAGGGATAGGGAAGATATATTTAGTTAAGTAGATTGAATTACTAGATAAGTCAGTTTTTTTTTCATCGGGGACAGCATAGGGTCAGTTAGTGTATTGTGTGTCTGTTTTAGCCAGAACTGGAGCTGATCATATAGATTCTGCTGTCTAGCAGAAGACATGAGCTTGTAAAGAGACTGCAATCTTTTTATGTGCAGCAGCCAGCCTTTTTTAGTTATTAACTCTAGAAGAATTGCAACAAGTAGAGATGAGCGAATCAAAGTTGATGAAGTGGAATTCGATCCGAATTTCAGGAAAATTTTGATTTGCACCGAATCCGAATTTCCTCACGCTTCGTAGTAACGAATCAAATTTTTTCATAAAATGGCTGCTGCACATGTTAGGACATGAAGCAAGGAACTCTGGGAACAAGGGATCACCCACAATGCCATGTATGCAGCCAATCAGCAGCCAGCCAGCCCTGTGATGTCACAGCCCTATAAATAACTTCAGCAATCTTGGATTCAACCGTTTTCCAGTGTACTTAGTGCAGGGAGAGACGTCAGCAGGCGCTAAGGACATTGGTAGAAAAGACTTTACAAAAACTTTTATTTTGCTATATAGAAGTTCAGGGAAAGGATAGGGAGGAATCGTTCCACAGTACTGAAGCAGAACAGGGTTCAGTGGGGGAGTTTACAGCCTGGGTAATAGGAACAATCCTATTACACCTTGCAGCACTGACTGCAGATACAAATTGCCATTATACAGCTCTGTAATTCCAGCAAACCGTTCTTATTATTGAGGTGTAGGTGCTGTTCGATACAGCCATTAACAAGGTTTATTTATAGTTGGTATTTTTATTTATTTTGTATTTGTTTATATACCTCATACTATGGTTGCAGTTTGTTTCTGAGCGCGGACTCCATACCATTAAGAGTGGGATTGATTTTTCATTGAGAATAAGACTCTATAATTAATCTATTTAATTTGATATACTACCAACAAATTCATCCATTTTATTCTATAGACCACTAATGATGCTCCCATGGACCACCCATGATCCAAACCCTCCTCCCCCTGACTTTGGTGCACCCTACACTATCCGCCAGACACAGCCCCTGCTCCACAAACAAAGGGTTAAAACTTACAAGACGAGACTTGTATGAGATTTCCAGCCGGCGGCCCAGATTTACATATTATGCCTCCGCCCTGTCACGATCCAAAGCTCATGCACACCAATCCTGATGCGTTCCAACAATGTGCTCCAGAGACCGGAAGTTGGTTCACTTCCGATCTACAGCCGAAATACTATACTTAGATGAGTCCCCCTCTGTCTTGTCAGGTGATGTCCAAGATTTTAGCTATGGGAGACCTATGTATTTAGGAAACTTGTAATTGCTAGATACCAGGTATCGGAAGTGACGCCACGTACCCCCGCTCTGGCGCTCATTTGAAAATCTCGGCACCTGATTAAGACTTGTGTATAAAAACCCTGACATGTCTATGCTGTTTTATTACTGCTTACTACTTCTCCTGAGGAAGGGTTTCTGGATGACCCCTAAACACGTTGTGCTTCACCTGTTGTTCATCTTCATAAAGGAATTAACAAGAAGTACCTGCTTCAAGGCTGCTGTTTCTTTCTGAGATTGTACAAGAGACCCAGGCGAGGGAGGCAGTTCTGTAGGTGTCTTGAGCTTTATCCTGCAGAACCCCTTTCTATTGAAGTGAGTAGATATGTATTTTAATCTCTATTTCACTTTCCATTGTTTTTAATGTTCTACTCAGACCATGTTAAACAGTGTGGACTGAAGATCTGCTAGTGTTATGCTGACACTTTGAAGGAAACTGAAGACACGTTCATATGGTTATATACCTATGACCTCATGACTGTCTCTGATACATCAGATGCTCTAATGTGGGATTCTCCATCTCAGACTAAAAAACTGTAGTAGGAACACATTACCACAAATCAGATTGGCCCCTTAAGTTGAGTCACCATTTAAGGTATATGTGTGTGTATATGTATATATATATATATATATATATATATATATATATATATATATATATACAGTTGCAAGAAAAAGTATGTGAACCCTTTGGAATGATATGGATTTCTGCACAAATTGGTCATAAAATGTGATCTGATCTTTATCTAAGTCACAACAATAGACAATCACAGTCTGCTTAAACTAATAACACACAAAGAATTCAATGTTACCATGTTTTTATTGAACACACCATGTGAACATTCATGGTGCAGGTGGAAAAAGTATGTGAACCCTTGGATTTAATAACTGGTTAAACCTCTTTTGGCAGCAATAACTTCAACCAAACGTTTCCTGTAGTTGCAGATCAGACGTGCACAACGGTCAGGAGCAATTCTTGATCATTCCTCTTTACAGAACAGTTTCAGTTCAGCAATATTCTTGGGATTTCTGGTGTGAATAGCTTTCTTGAGGTCATGCCACAGCATCTCAATCGGGTTGAGGTCAGGACTCTGACTGGGCCACTCCAGAAGGCGTATTTTCTTCTGTTTAAGCCATTCAGTTGTTGATTTACTTCTATGCTTTGGGTCGTTGTCCTGTTGCAACACCCATCTTCTGTTGAGCTTCAGCTGGTGGACAGATGGCCTTAAGTTATCCTGCAAAATGTCTTGATAAACTTGGAAATTCATTTTTCCTTCGATGATAGCAATCCGTCCAGGCCCTGACGCAGCAAAGCAACCCCAAACCATGATACCCCCACCACCATACTTCACAGATGGGATGAGGTTTTGATGTTGGTGTGCTGTGCCTCTTTTTCTCCACACATCAAAATGGTTTCATCTGTCCACAGAATATTTTGCAATTACTGCTGTGGAACATCCAGGTGCTCTTGTGCAAACTGTAAACGTGCAGCAATGGGTTTTTTTGGACAGCAGTGGCTTCCTCTGTGGTATCCTCCCATGAAAGCCATTCTTGTTTAGTGTTTCACGTATCGTAGATTCGCTAACAGGGATGTTAGCATATGCCAGAGACTTTTGTAAGTCTTTAGCTGACACTCTGGGACTCTTCTTCACCTCATTGAGCAGTCTGCGCTGTTGTCTTGCAGTCATCTTTACAGGACGGCCACTCCTAGGGAGAGTAGCAGCAGTGCTGAAATTTCTCCATTTATAGACAATTTGTCTTACCATGGACTGATGAACAGCAAGGCTTTTGAAGATACTTTTATAACCCTTTCAAGCTTCATGCAAGTCAACAATTCTTAATTGTAGGTCTTCTGGCAGCTCTTTTGTGCGAGGCATCATTCACATCAGGCAATGCTTCTTGTGAAAAGCAAACCCAGAACTGGTATGTGTTTTTTATAGGGCAGGGCAGCTGTAACCAACACCTCCAATCTCATCTCATTGATTGGACTCCAGTTGGCTGACACCTCACTCCAATTAGCTCTTGGAGATGTCATTAGTCTAGGGGTTCACATACTTTTTCCACCTGCACTTTGAATGTTTACATGGTGTGTTCAATAAAAACATGGTAACATTTAATTATTTGTGTGTTATTAGTTTAAGCAGACTGTGATTTTCTATTGTTGTGACTTAGATGAAGTTCAGATCACATTTTAAGACCAATTTGTGCAGAAATCCATATCATTCCAAAGGGTTCACATACTTTTTCTTGCAACTGTATATATATATATATATATACCTGGCCTCTCTTGTTTCTATACCTCCACACTCTGTCATTGTGCAACTCTGTGGCCTCCTCCTACTGCTGCCACCTCAACACTCTGTCTTTGTGCCACTCGGTGGCTTCCTCATACAGCTGTCACCTCCACACTTGGTCATTGTGCCAATCGGTGGCCTCCTCATACTGCTGTCACCTCCACACTCTGTCTTTGTTCCACTCTGTGGCCTCCTGATGCTGCCACCACCTCCACACTGTCATTGTGCCACTCTGTGGTCTCCTCATGCTGCTACCACCTTCAGACTCTGTTATTGTGCCACTATGTGGCCTCCTGATGCTGTCACAAACTCCAGACCCTGTCATTGGGCCACTCTGTGGTCTCCTCATGCTGTTCCGAAGCTCTCCACTTCATGACTGGGCCACTATTTCGCCTTTCGGCCTGGCTGACATCATCATTTGTTTGACCCTTTTTCTGATCTGTCAGAAGAAAGAAAAAATGAGACACACAACTGATCCTGTCTGTGTAGCAGCTGTATGGCCTGTATGGTCTCATCAGAATTGGCTTATGATTTGATAGCCAAAAGTAGGAGTGGATATTAAACACAGAAGACATGCAAATATTCCATTAATGTTTCATCTCTGTTTTAGATCCAGTCCTGTTTTTTTTGGCATTAGCAATACTGATGGATTATTGAGCAAATTCTGACCAAGTGAAGGCGTATGCTCCACAGACAGGATCAGTTTTTTGTGGGTTATTGTTCTGACGGATCAGAGGAAGGAAAAATTAATCAGTGATGTCAACACAAACTTACTAATGACACTCTCTCCACTGTGTCGGGGTGCTCTTCTTGTATAAGCGTTTAATAGAACAGGTTCTGATAACATCTATGTGGAACCAGCTGGCAACGGTGTTAAAGGAGTGCACTTCTTCTTGGCACTAACATCGACCTTAGGTTCCTAGCTAGTCTAGTTTCCTGTTTGAGCTAAGGTGTTCTGTTGGTTCTTATCATTATGTGTACCGGACTTTGGATTACGGACATTGCCTAATTGTCGCCTGCCCTGACTTTTACCTTTGTACCCTAACTAAGCCTCTGTCTGATCAACCTCTGGCCTCCCAGCATCCACTAGGTGTATTGTGTCACCCGGAGGTTGGTCCAGTGGGTTCACACTCTGGTCCTGATTTCCTCGTGTTCCAACTCCCCTTTGAGGTAGCACCTGGTACTCCCCTAGGGAAAGTCTTTCCTCACCATCACAGGTATCGTGTGATGAACAAGAAACATTGCCTTAAGGGGGAGTTGGTCACTGGTTTCCCACCCACTGGTCATAACAATAAGAGTTAGAAGGTGACAGAAATCAGAACTCTTATTAGAGAACCAAGTCCGAATTATCAAAAGCTGAGTGACCTAAGTGAGCTATTCTTTTTGGCAAAGCAACCTGGGCTTCCATATCACCTCAGCAGTGCCAAAAGCTGATTGCCTCCATGCCACACCACATTGATTTAGTAATTCATGCAAAAGGAGCCCTGACCAAGTATTGAGTGCAGATACTGTAAATACTTTCAGTAGGCCAACATTTCTGTATTAAGTCTTTTTTTTTATTTTTATTATTGGTCTTATATAATATTCTAACTTTCTAAGACTTTTGGGTTTTCACTATCTTTAAGCCATAGTCATCAACACTAAAATAAATTAAAAGCTGGAAATAGATCACTTTGTGTGTAATGAATCTATATAATATGAGTTTCACTTTTTCAATTGAACGTTTCAATTATATTCTAATTTATTGAGATGCACCTGTAGCATCATCTCTGGGGGTGTCCCCAAACATGGTTAGCATTCTGATATCCCTGTATAGTTAAAAATATATTCAGTTCCTACTTTCAAATTGTTACTATCGAGCTTCAAACTCACAGCCTCCTTTATGGGCTATAGAGCACCCCCCGTTACTAACAAAAGGAATTTCTCTAACTAAAAGCCTTCAATAGTATTCATGTACTCTGTATCAGGGGAGCACCCAGGAATTTTGTCTAGGGGGGGTCCGAAAGGCAAAAAAATGTGGCATGTGTAGTGCGCTGTGCTAATTCAATTTTTCAAAGCCCCCTTTATATTTAAAACTGCAGGGAGGGGGTGTAGTGTGTTGTGCTGATTCTTTTACTTGGCGATCCTAAAAGCTCAGCAGGAAATCAATAATTTTTTGGCCCCGCCCATTATTAAAAGCCCCTCCTACATATAATAGGCCACTCCCAACAAACACTGTACAGCTGACATAGTTGCGGCCTGTCTCTACACACCATATGGAGAGAGGGGGAGGGTCTGTCCTGGCTGCACTGCCTGCTTCACATTATACAATAAACAGCAGACTACAGCCAGAAAGCTCCTCCGCTCTCCTCCCTCCCCAGACCCTGCTCAAGGCCTGTGGCCCCCCCCACCATCTGCCACCCGCCCGTGGACTGCTGCCCCCTTTGGCCGTCCTCACCCAGCTCTGAATCCTCCTTCTGCAAATGGCAGGGGGAGGACCCGGAGCATCTTATTTCCTACATAGCGCCTCATACCTCTTACATCCAGTGATGTCACCTTTGTTGTAGACGTTCTCTTTCCTCATCTTCTCCATTCAGACCAGACCGCCATGATGATTTTTCAGCCATCTCCCGTCTCTGCAGAGATTAACAAACAGACATTAGTTTCCCACATTTCCATCATCTTCTGAACACCCTTTCCTGCCACCCCCAATACTGTGCCCACTGTGCCCCCAATACTATACTGCAGAAACAGTCCCCCTGGAAATACTACTACCACACAGATAGTGCCCCCTTCAACAATTATTGGCACACAGTGCTCTAAAAAAATAACTGCGCCCAGACACTAATAGTATAAAGATAATGTCCCCCAAAAATTATTGTGCTAAGCTGAAACGTGGCAGGGTGCCCCCAAAGTAACAGGGCTCCCCAAAATAGAAATAATTCTCTGCCAGAGCACACTTAGTAGTAATAATGCCCCTATAGTGCCCATACTAGTAATCATATTCCTCATAGCCCCCCAGTATTAGCAAAGCTCCGCATAATACCTCCTAGTACTAATAATTCTCCCTACAATATGACAGTACATGAAATACCCCCGCTTAGTGCCCGCTGTTGAGCTAATGTCCCCATAATGTATGCCAGTATAAAATACCCCTATATAGTGCCCCAGTAAATGCCCTCATAGTGCTCCTCTCCCCCTTCCCCATAGTGTCCCCCATAATATGCCAGTAAAAAATGCCCCTTCTAAGTGCCACCATATGCCCCAATAGTGCTCCTCTCCCCCATAGTGCCTACCATAATGTGCCAGTAAAAAATGCCCCCTTAGTGCCACCAGATGCCATAATGCCCCCATAATGTGCCAATAAGAATAAAGGCCCCTTTAGAGCCCCCACTTCCCCTTAGTGCCCCCAAATAATGCCCCTATAGTGCCACCAGATGCCCCATAGTGCTCCTCTCCCCCATAATGTGCCAGTAAGAAGTGCCACCCAAAAAAAAAGTACCACCAGATGCTCCATAGTGCCGTTCTCTCCTTTAGTGCCCCCATAGTGCCGTCCTCCCCTTTAGTGCCCCCATAGTGCCAGCTCCCCTTTAGTGCCCCCATTGTGCCGTTCTCCCCTTTAGTGCCCCCATAGTGCCAGCTCCCTTTTAGTGCCCCCATAGTGCCGTTCTCCCCTTTAGTGCCCCCATAGTGCCAGCTCCCCTTTAGTGCCCCCATAGTGCCGTTCTCCCCTTTAGTGCCCCCATAGTGCCAGCTCCCCTTTAGTGCCCCCATAGTGCCGTTCTCCCCTTTAGTGCCCCCATAGTGCCAGCTCCCCTTCAGTGCCCCCATAGTGCCGTTCTCCCCTTTTGTGCCCCCATAGTGCTGTTCTCCCCTTTAGTGCCCCCATAGTGCCATCTCCCCTTTAGTGCCCCCATAGTGCCGTTCTCCCCTTTAGTGCCCCCATAGTGCCAGCTCCCCTTTAGTGCCCCCATAGTGCCGTTCTCCCCTTTAGTGCCCCCATAGTGCCAGCTCCCCTTTAGTGCCCCCATAGTGCCGTTCTCCCCTTTAGTGCCCCCATAGTGCCAGCTCCCCTTTAGTGCCCCCATAGTGCCGTTCTCCCCTTTAGTGCCCCCATAGTGCCAGCTCCCCTTCAGTGCCCCCATAGTGCCGTTCTCCCCTTTTGTGCCCCCATAGTGCTGTTCTCCCCTTTAGTGCCCCCATAGTGCCATCTCCCCTTTAGTGCCCCCATAGTGCCGTTCTCCCCTTTAGTGCCCCCATAGTGCCAGCTCCCCTTTAGTGCCCCCATAGTGCCGTTCTCCCCTTTAGTGCCCCCATAGTGCCAGCTCCCCTTTAGTGCCCCCATAGTGCCAGCTCCCCTTTAGTGCCCCTATAGTGCCGTTCTCCCCTTTAGTGCCCCCATAGTGCCAGCTCCCCTTTAGTGCCCCCATAGTGCCAGCTCCCCTTTAGTGCCCCTATAGTGCCGTTCTCCCCTTTAGTGCCCCCATAGTGCCAGCTCCCCTTTAGTGCCCCCATAGTGCCGTTCTCCCCTTTAGTGCCCCCATAGTGCCAGCTCCCCTTCAGTGCCCCCATAGTGCCGTTCTCCCCTTTTGTGCCCCCATAGTGCTGTTCTCCCCTTTAGTGCCCCCATAGTGCCAGCTCCCCTTTAGTGCCCCCATAGTGCCGTTCTCCCCTTTAGTGCCCCCATAGTGCCAGCTCCCCTTTAGTGCCCCCATAGTGCCGTTCTCCCCTTTAGTGCCCCCATAGTGCCAGCTCCCCTTTAGTGCGCACATAGTGCCAGCTCCCCTTTAGTGCCCCTATAGTGCCGTTCTCCCCTTTAGTGCCCCCATAGTGCCAGCTCCACTTTGGTGCCCCCATAGTGCCAGCTCCCCTTTGGTGCCCCCATAGTGCCAGCTCTCCTTTAGTGCCCCCATAGTGCCAGCTCCCCTTTGGTGCCCCCATAGTGCCAGCTCCCCTTTGGTGCCCCCATAGTGCCAGCTCCCCCCCTCCAAAAAAACAACAACAAAAAATACACTGATACTTACCTCCAGCAGCCTCTTCCGGTCTGTGTCCCTGCTGTGTGCTGCCCGGCTCAGGCAGCACGATGATGACGTCATCGCGCTGCTAGAGCCGGCCTCTGATAGGCTGCAGGCATTAGTGCCTGCGGCCTATCAGAAGAACAGGGGAGGGACACGCCTCTCCCTCCCCTGCTCTGCCGCAGCACAGCCATCTATATCGCTGTCCTAAGGACAGCGATATAGATGCATTAGATATGGAGATGAGCGCTTCCACAATGGAAGCGCTCATCTCCTACGGCCCCCCACCACCGCCGCCGCAAATGCCCGCAATTTACATCCAGGGCCGCGCCGCCTGTGGTGCGGCCCTGGAGGATGAAAAAAAAAATTTGGGCTGGTTGTTCTAGGGGGGGTCCAGACCCGCTGGACCCCCCCTGTAGGTGCGCCACTGCTCTGTATACCAGTACAGCAAAAGTCAAAGTTATTTAGTAATCACAAAAATATGTAATAGAGCAGAATAAATTCCAATAAACACAATTCTCTCTTTTTATATATACTCTGCATTTCTTATATATACAGTCAGGTCCATAAATACTGGGACATTAACACAATTCTAACATTTTTGGCTCTCTACACCACCACAATGGATTTGAAATGAAACAAACAAGATGTGCTTTAACTGCAGACTATCAGCTTTAATTTGAGGGTTTTGCATCCAAATCAGGTGAACGGTATAGGAATTACAACAGTTTGCATATGTGCCTCCCACTTGTTACGGGACCAAAAGTAATGGGACAATTGGCTTCTCAGATGTTCCATGGCCAGGTGTTTGTTATTCCCTCATTATCCCAATTACAATTGCAGCGTCCCACTACATATGTCCGGGCACTGCCTAAAAGCACTTTTTACCCTAAAAATTGTATTATGCTGTATTATGTGACTTTGTACAAACTTATCTGCAAAATCCCTGTTACCAGGCAGATTAGGTTCAATTTATACATCCCACCAATAGATGGGGATAAAAATGAGGTTCTATATATACCTAGTTCAGGCCTAGTGAGACAGTGTGTTTTTTTAGAGCAGATCTGAGTAGATCATATTAGATTAGTGGGAGAGAATACAAAGTGAAGAGTCCACAATACAGATTAGTGAGTGGAACCAACTTCGCTATGAGGTAGTACCAAGGTGTGAGGCACAGAAGACCATTTTCCTTCTGTGGCCAGACTATACACTTGCATCCCTGACCAGTAGGATATAGTTTGCCTCCCTGGAATAGAAACAAGCTTCCTAAAGATTCATCTGTGATAATAGCCATTATTTAGGGCCACAGACACCTTTGCGCATGGTGGAGGATTTATAGCTTCTGGCAGCCACACCATACTTCTGGGAAACAGAGTAGCTACCTGTCCCAATATTCAGCTTGGTGGGAAAGGACAAGGTATAGAACTGAGCACATCAACAGGAATAAGGTACTCCCAAACCACAGCTCAAATCAAGCCTAAGAAAGCCTAGGAACAGTGGATCTGCAGATTACCTCTAATACCAACAAGAGACTGTATTTTGTACTGCTGCAACCAAAGTCAACATCAGTAAAAGTTGTGAGTTGCACCTCACCACTGTCTACCTCATTATTAACACTATTGGTTGTACCACCATTAACGGTACTGGTCTCAACTCTCAAGATGAGATCCAAAGAGCTGTCACTATCAGTGAAGCAAGCCATCATTAGGCTGAAAAAACAAAACAAACCCATCATAAAGATAGCAAAAACATTAGGTGTGACCAAAACAACTGTTTGGAACATTCTTAAAAAGAAGGAACGCAACGGTGAGCTCAGCAACACCAAAAGACCCAGAAGACCACAGAAAACAACTGTGGTGGAAGACTGAAGAATTCTTTCCCTGGTGAAGAAAACACCCTTCACAACAGTTGGCCAGATCAAGAACACTCTCCAGGAGGTAGGTGTATGTGTGTCAAAGTCAACAATCAAGAGAAGACTTCACCAGAGTGAATACAGAGGGTTCGCCACAAGATGTAAACCATTGGTGAGCCTCAAAAACAGGAAGGCTAGAATAGAGTTTGCCAAACGACATCTAAAAAAGCCTTCACAGTTCTGGAACAACATCCTATGGACAGATGAGACCAAGATCAACTTGTACCAGAGTGATGGGAAGAGATGAGTATGGAGAAGGAAAGGAACTGCTCATGATCCTAAGCATACCACCTCATCAGTGAAGCATGGTGGTGGTAGTGTCATCGCGTGAGCATGTATGGCTGCCAATGGAACTGGTTGTCTTGTATTTATTGATGATGTGACTGCTGACAAAAGCAGCAGCATAGGCGTGCGCACGTGGTGTGCCGGCTGTGCCTGGGCACACTTTAATCACACCCCTGTGCTCTGCCTCATGCACTGCTGCCTGCCACAATGCCGCTTGAGTCCCGGATGCCAGCCCCGCACTGTCCGCACAGCTTCAACATACATTGACTGCTCGACTGACGACTATACTGTATCGACTGCTCACAGTGCTCATGTGCTCCTGCTCCGTGTAATGTCGGCCGTGTAATGTCACTCACTTCGACGTCACGCGCCTGCTCTGCCTGTTTCATTAATTAAGTGGGAGGAGCAGGCTCGTGTGGCGTGACAGAGTGAGTGATGTCACGTTACACTGCCGACGGCCACCTAGTTTGAATGTTTGAAGATCCTCAGAGCCTGCCTGCCCGCCCGCCCGCCTGCCCAGTGCCCATGCCCAGTGAATTGTGTGTGCAGTAAGCCGGATTGGACTAATGCACACTGGTGCAATAATATGCACTGACTGGGTCAGGTGTAGATATAGTTAATAGTTTTTGTTTGTGACGCCAATTGCAGGGTGCGCAGGCTATAGTCTCAGGGCCATTTAAGGTGTTGCAACTCACGTACCAGGTGAGGAATGCTAGAGTGGGGTAATGTCTCTGTGTAGCAGCTATAGTGTCAACGGTGTCTCCTACCTTGGTACGACTGGACTCCTGGATCCTGGCTCACTTGCAATAAATTAAGTGTTGCTAGTAGGAGTAATTGAGGAATGAATGATTGAGATCCAGACTTGAAGTATAATTCAACTCGTCTTTACTGAAGGCAGCATAAATCTGTACGAGATACAGCAATAGTCTTTTAGGTCCCAGCAGGTATTGGCAATATGTGGCAGGGATCAATATCTCTTCTGCTTCTATAATATGCCTGGAGAATTTGACAGGAATCTGTCTTCTGCTCTGTCTATCTTCTGCTTGGTGTGGGCATGACTAGCTGAGGAGGAATTTGGCTTCTCCTGGTCTCTGGATAAGTACTGACAGCTATGCTCACAGGGAATGGCTCTTCCTGGAGGACTGGAGGTGCTGCTTGCTTGTCAACCAGCTGAGGCTGATGGCTCAGGCTGTGAATGTTGATCTTTGGCCTCAACCGAGACAAGATTCTGGTTTGGGATCCCTAGAACTGGGAGCTCCTACTAACACAACCTTCCCCTAGCTGGGGTGGCTGGTACACTAACTAGAACTTCCTCTCCTCCCCATGAGACAGGACATGGGACGGGCCCACTTCTGCTCACAGAGGGGGAGCTAAACTGGAATGAACTAGTCCAGTTTAGAAACACTAAACTGACACTAGGTTCCTGGTCACACATTGCTGCCACCTGCTGGTGTACATAGAAAACTACTGAAAATATATGTAACAGGCCTAGAAAATGCATATAATGACAATAAATTATACAGAATGACAATAGATATACACTTAACATGCTGTAGCGGGGTAAAAGAGTTTGGTAACATAACTCCGGGATGTTACATTCACCTTTACTTTAAGTTAAGCTGCCCTCGGCTTATGTTTAGGAGGGTAAAGGAATCAGCTCTGGGTACCCAATAAATACAAAGTGCTGCATGAATTACATATAATGACATACATAGACAAAACATATAACAACTTTCTCCAGGTTCCTGCCAGCTAGAGTAAGGTGTCCAACACACAGTTTCCTTCTCTTGATATAACCAGGTAACCTAAATACTGCACAAAGCAAACATCACTGACTGACTTTGTATGTCCTGAGCTCAGTAGACACCAAAGAAAGCATGGGAGTGTCTTTACTCCATAATCCCACCATTGTGTAAAGAAATGCCCGCAAATGGAAGGTTGGCTTTATCCTGTATTCCCTTTCCTGCACCAAAGTCTGATAAATTTGGCTTATAGCACGATCACTATGGTAACTGAGGGGTAGCTAAGTATGGCTCTAAGGCTTGAGGCGCCTTACCTTAGGCAAAAGGCTCAGAAGGAAAGATATTTGTCTCCGTATACTTCTGGCAACGTCAAAGGAGGAGGGTAGTATAATCCCGTCGCTCTCCTGGAACTGAGACACTTTAGGATGGGAACAATCCTGAACATGAAACAAGCGGGAAGGAGCAGTCTAGGACTTTTGACGATTCCCGAAGCAGCGGGGGTACCTGTGTAGTTATTAGACCTGCCTGGACTTACCACTTGGTCCTACCCTGGGTACCTATGGGTATATATCATCGGGTGTAGGCCATTGGTATTTAACGTCCACCTGAAGACAGTCCGTATAAAGAGGGGAGAGAACAAGAGCTGTTAAGTTAAGGCATACTTAAGTAAGTTGCTACATTTTAAGTAAAGTGCAATGGTTAAGTGCAATCATCATAAACAGTGCATAAATTCACATTGTGGCACCTAGAAGAAGAATACACACAATGGGCATGTTATATTGAACGTTGCATAACAGGTAAACTGGTACAATTAGTGCAAAAATATTAATTAGGAATCACAAAGAGCTCAGGTATCATTTGAGTCTTTTCCTTGGGTGCAAGCTTTTATGTTGCAATAAAATATTTTTTATAAAAGCAGTGCAAATTTTTAATGCAAAATGAGGCTCAACAATAACTTGAGTCCTGTTTCCTGGAAGTGCTTAAAGTTGTAGAATCCTCTGGAAACTGATAAAAGTCCATTGTAATTCACAGGATTAAAAGTTAATTGTAATCAAAGGAGGTATACAATGTTTAAAGGGAACCTGTCATGTGGATATTTGATTATAATCTAACTAATTATATACAATCATTAACTACTAAAAAGTGCCTTAGATGTATTCACTTACTGGTATGACAGATGGTTACCTCATAATATACACACAAAGATGCCGCATGCCACATGCTAATGAGCTGATTCGAGTCCAACGTGATGTCATGGAGTCCAGCGTATATTTAATTCAGAGCTATAGCCACTCCCCTGCCCACCTGCTGCTGATTCATATGGAAACAAACTGTCATTCAGCAGCAGGTGGGCGGGGAGAGTCAGGAGCTCATGAATATTCATGACTCATCATTATCAGCTGGAGCTTTTCATACAAGATGTAAGCAGATTGACTGGGTCAATTAAAGAAAGTGACCCACCATTTTGCTAAGCGAATCAGTCACTTATTTATGTTGCCCTTAGTTAGGACACCATAAAACTGGTGACAGGTTCCCTTTAAGAGCAAAAGGCTATCAGGTAACCTGAGAAAGCGGATAAAACGATGAACTTGGACATGAGGGAGTTAAATGTTGATGGGGGGGGGGGAGTCCTTACAATGCATGACCATCAGGGTGAGGACGAACTAGGCCAACCTGAAATATAAAAACGTTAGGAACATACAACTGCCAACAGGTCCTCACCCGTCAGGAATAGTCCATGACGTGGCTCTCAAATGTCACTGTTTTGATGTAGAGGACACAGTTTAGAGGAGGGCATCCATGTCCTCTTCGCTGCTAGAGCTGCTGAAGCGCATCAGGGACGCTCCTGCCTCTGATAGCACATGGTCGCAGCTGTGGTAGTGCGCCACTGACCTCTAGTGGTGGCTGATGAAGTTGGCTGTGCGGACAACCTAGAAAATGCGGCTGTAACTTGCTGTAACCCGGAATCCCTGGCCGGTACAGAGGGGCTCAGAACCTCTGGCTGAAGGGGCTCTGGCAAGTATGCAGTAGGTGCCTGAGGCTGTTTCCAAGGCAGTATGTACGGCTGCACTTTGGGGTTGAATGTTAAGACAGAGTTATTGATCTGGCCTACCCGCAGGGTTGGTGGCATGGCCAGGTCAGGGATGAGAGGTGCAGGCTCTGGCTGGGGCTGCTCCCTAAAATCGTAGTCTGCCATCCGGGGTCTCTTGTAAACATCTGATTTTGCCCGCAGAGCATGGGTCCTCCTGCCAGGTCTCTGGGGTGACGGCAGGGATCAGCGGCTTGTCCAATAGGGTCACGCCAGCAGCAAAGGGACCCTGTACTGAGCGCATGGGGGTATACTCCACCTGGTCCCCCACTTACAAGTTGTGACGGGCCTGCGGCAGGTAGTGGCGCTTAACTGAGCAACAGCCCACAAAAATCTCCGACCCGGAATGGTTGTCTTGGAGAAAACCGACCCCCCCCCCTCTCAACAGAGAACCATAGGACAGTTCCTGTCTGTCTGGTCAGTCTGGGGTCTCCTAGCTGGGGGTCATCCGCTACCTGTTTCACCCATTCTTCAATGGCGGACTTATACTCCCACGCTATCTGGGCAAAGGCAGGTATTTCCCAGGGCACCTCAGGGTTCAGGCATCCCGGCTTCATGGGGGTAAAACTGGGCAGCGGAGTGGAAACACCAGCCGCCTCCGCCGCACCAGTGGGTGTCTTCGGCGGAGCAGGCCTAGGCCTGGTGGCAGTTGCAGGAGCCGCAGGACGCGGTGTAGGGGCAGATGCAGACCGGGCCAGGGCCTCAGGGAGCGCGGTTCCGGTGCCTCCTGGTAGTCATCACGGGGTCCCATTTCCGTCTGCAGTGCAGGCTGGTCGGATGCTTGTGCAGATTCGGCGTCGGCGCCCATCGGCGTCGGCGCCCATCTTGTCTGATGTCCCGCCTTCCGCGATGGCAGTTGACGAAGCGGAGGGATCTACAGCCTCCGGAGACTTGACCAGGGTCTTGTCTTCTTCCACGGGGACCGGGATAGTGACAGCAGCCTTCTATGGTACTTCAGGAGCGCTGGTCAGGGTAAGTGGTGCGGACTCCTTGGCCGCGGAGGGATCCACTGCCTCCGGGTTTGTAGCAAAGACGGAGGGTCCACTCTTGTTCACAAGTTGCGAGGTACTCTTTGTACACTGGCTCTCCACAAATAGCCATCTGATTCCACTTAGGCTGGGGAAGCACCATCTTCACTGCCTCCTTGATCATGAAGATTGCTAGAAATAAGGGTGGAGCCCAGAGGGAGGAGTCTTTACTCCCTTGGCTCACAATAGAAAGTTCATGGTGGGCAGTCTTTAGCTTTCCCGCTTCTAGGGGGGCATATTCGACATCTTCGCGTTCTTGAGGGGGTGTTACTGAATTTTCTCGCTTCTGGGAGGCGTATTCGATAATTTTGCGCTCTTGAGAGCATTCTGGTCTCTTGCCATCTCTTGGGGGCGGTTACAATAACTTTGCGCTCTTGAAGGGGCGTGCTTGTCTCTTCCCACTTCTGAGGGGCATATTCGATATCTTTGCGCTCTTGAAAGTCATAAAGATGCTGCGCCATGAAAGGAACATGGCTGATTAACCCTTGCAGTGCTGACGTGCACAATGCAGCATTTTCTGGTCCAGCAATGAAAGTAATAAAGTCAATTTTCAAAGTTTTTGCACAATCTGCAGCTCTTGCAATACTGTGAAACATGCGATTTGATCTGTTTTAACACAGAATTGGATCCTGTTCTGTTGGACAGGGGTAGGCACACAATTCAATTTGAATCCTGTTCCAGTGACACCATTTTATGCAGTAAGCCGGATTGGACTAATGCACACTGGCGCAATAATGTGCACTGACTGGGTCAGGTGTAGATATAGTTAATAGTTTTTGTTTGTGACGCCAAATGCAGGGTGCGCAGGCTATAGTCTCAGGGCCCTTTAAGGTGTTGCAACTCACGTACCAGGTGAGGAATGCCAGAGTGGGGTAAAGTCTCTGTGTAGCAGATATAGTGTCAACGGTGTCTCCTACCTTGGTACGGCTGGACTCCTTGATCCTGGCTCACTTGCAATAAATTGAGTGTTTATCACGATCGGCATGACTATCACATACGTGACACAGAGGGAGGGAAAGAGGAAGGCCCTGCCCAAGTGAGAGGGAAGGTGGTGACCCCTGACTCACCTTGCGGCTGGCACCTGGCTGCCCTGACGTCCCTAGACGGGTTCCTCACCCGTACGCCGATCACGTGCCTAAAACCCTGGCTTTCCCTAAGATGAGCCCTAGATAGTGAACAGGGCGGTGGGAACACTAGTCCGCACCACTAGCTCTAAAGGAAAACACCAAGGGGAGGACAGACAATACAGACTAAACATATAATCCCAGGTGGGCGACAACAGGAGACAACAAAAAGCCCAACAGGGATCCGGAGGGTAGCACTCTGGAACAACAACCAGGATTCTCAGCTCCAGTGGGTCAGTATAGATGTCCAGGCAGGAAGCTCTATAACTGGCAACTAGAGAAGTGTGAGAGGAGAATATAAGGAGGTTGGGAGTGGCAGACAAGAAACAGCTGAGGAGGAGAAGCTACGGATCCCTGAGTGAGACAAAAAGGATTGCAAGGCAAACACAGAAAACAATCACAAAGAAACAACATGATCTTTAGACATAGAGCGCGCAGCCACCCGCTGCGACTTCCTGACCCCGGGTATAACGGAGTCAGACGTGGCTCTTGACACCCTCGTGACAGTACCCCCCTTTTCACGAGGGGCCTCCGGACACTCAGGACCAGGTCTCTCAGGATGAGAGGCATGGAAAGCCTGAATTAACCTGTTGGGGTTTACCTCTGACGCTGGAACCCACATTCTTTCCTCGGGACCGTAACCCCTCCAATGCACCAGATACTGAAGAGAGCGGCGGCCCCTACGAGAATCAACAATTCTGGATATTTGAAACTCCAGATTACCATCCACAATAACAGGAGGAGGTGGCAGCGGTGATGGTTCTAGAGGTGGAACATACTTCTTGAGTAACGACTTATGGAAGACGTTATGGATCTTAAAAGTCTGAGGTAGCTCCAGGCGAAAAGCCACAGGGTTAATGACGGCTACTATTTTATAAGGACCAATGAACCTAGGACCCAGTTTCCAAGAAGGAACCTTCAACTTAATATTCCTAGTAGACAACCACACATAGTCATTCACTCCTAGGTCCGGACCTGGCGACCGTTTCTTATCGGCCATGCATTTATATTTACGACTCATATTTTTTAAGTTAGCTTGCACCTTCTGCCATACCGATGAAAGAGATGAAGAAAACCGTTCCTCTTCGGGAACCCCAGAAGACCCCCCCTCTTTGAAAGTACAAAATTGTGGATGAAAACCGTATGCACCAAGAAATGGTGACTTGCCAGTGGATTCCTGACAGCGATTATTTATGGCAAACTCGGCTAACGGTAAATATGATGACCACACCTCTTGGTTTTCAGACACAAAACACCTTAAATATGTTTCTAGGTTTTGGTTGGTACGCTCAGTCTGTCCATTCGACTGAGGATGGAAAGCTGAGGAAAAGGATAAGTGTACCCCCAAACGGGAACAAAAAGCTTTCCAAAACTTAGAAATAAACTGGGTTCCCCGATCCGAAACAACATCGGAAGGGACCCCGTGAAGCTTCACGATTTCACTGATAAACACCTGAGCAAGAGTCTTAGCATTAGGAAGTGCGGGTAGCGCAATAAAGTGTACCATTTTGCTAAACCTGTCTACTACTACCAAGATAACTGTTTTACCCGCAGACAAAGGTAAGTCAGTGATGAAATCCATTGATAGATGTGTCCATGGCCTATTGGGGATGAAAAGTGGCAATAAAGACCCTGCTGGACGTGTATGAGAGACTTTCGCGCGTGCACAAGTAGAACAAGTAGACACGAAATCCATTACATCCTGACGCAACCTTGGCCACCAAAAACGACGAGACAATAGCTCCAAGGTTGCTTTACTACCCGGGTGCCCAGCGAGTGCCGAATTATGATGTTCCTTTAATAATTCAAGACGCAGGTTTAACGGTACAAACAATTTCTCTGAGGGGCAAGAGGCCGGGGCGTCCCCCTGGGCCTCTAACACCTTTCCCTCTAGAACAGAGTGTACAGCAGAGACAACCACTCCTCTTTGTAAAATAGGTACCGGATCACTAACATTACCCCCTCCAGGGAAACTACGAGATAACGCGTCTGCCTTTGTATTTTTTGCCCTAGGACGATAGGTGATTACAAAGTTAAATCTGGTAAAGAATAGCGACCACCTAGCTTGTCTAGGGGTGAGACGCTTAGCCGATTCTAGGTACAGAAGGTTTTTGTGATCCGTAATCACCGTGACGGGGTGGATTGCTCCCTCTAAGAAGTGACGCCACTCTTCAAACGCCAGTTTAATCGCCAACAGTTCCCTATTTCCAATATCATAGTTCTTTTCTGCTGTAGATAACTTTTTGGAAAAGAAAGCGCAAGGACGCCATTTGCCAGGAGACGGACCCTGAGACAATACAGCCCCCACTCCCACCTCTGACGCATCTACTTCAACAATAAAAGGCTGGGAGACATCAGGTTGAATTAGCACAGGTGCCGAGGTAAATCTCTCTTTTAGAGAGGAAAATGCAATTTTAGCGGCGTCAGACCATTTAGAAAAATCAGTCCCCTTCCTAGTCATGTCAGTAAGGGGTTTAACGATCACTGAATAATTTTTAATGAACTTTCTATAGAAATTTGCGAAACCCAGAAACCGTTGTAGAGCTTTAAGGTTCTCAGGAAGATCCCAATCTAAAATTGCCTGGACCTTCCTAGGATCCATACGGAAACCTGAAGCAGATAATAGATATCCCAGGAACTGTATTTCCTGAACGGCGAAGACACATTTTTCAATTTTCGCATATAATTTATTCGTCCGTAGGACCTGCAGTACTTGCCTGACATGTACTTCATGTGTTTTCAGATCAGCCGAATAAATTAAGATATCATCTAGGTATATGACTACAAACCTGCCGATGAGATGACTAAAAATATCGTTAACGAAATGTTGGAAGACAGCAGGGGCATTGGTCAGACCGAAAGGCTTGACTAAATTTTCATAATGCCCCTCAGGGGTGTTAAAAGCTGTCTTCCACTCATCCCCCTCCTTGATACGAATCAGATTGTAGGCCCCCCTAAGATCAAGTTTGGAGAACCACCTAGCACCCGCAATCTGATTAAAAAGGTCAGGAATGAGAGGAAGAGGGTATGGGTCTCGGACGGTTATCCGGTTTAGCTCACGGAAATCTAGGCAAGGACGCAGGCCCCCATCTTTCTTTTTAACAAAGAAAAACCCTGCAGCCACGGGTGAAGAAGAGGGTCTGATGTGTCCCTTAGCCAGACTCTCTGAGATATAATCTTTCATGGCTTGTCTCTCGGGACCCGAAAGATTATACAACCTGGACTTGGGTAATTTTGCACCGGGAATCAGGTTAACCGGGCAATCATAAGGACGATGAGGTGGTAGCTTCTGACAACCCTTTTCAGAAAAAACGTCATCAAAGTCCGAAATAAATGTAGGTAGGGAAGCTATGGAGGCGATTAAGCAATTGTTATTTAAGCAAATCTCTCTGCAATGCTCACTCCACTCCAATATCTCCCTGGCCTGCCAATCCACCACTGGATTGTGCGCTACCAACCAGGGAAGACCCAATACCACAGGAGAGGGAAGGCCCTCCAGAACGTAACATGAAAGACACTCATTATGGTGGTCCCCTACCCGAAGGTGTAAATTATGGACAATGTGAGTGAGGTTTCTCTGAGACAGAGGAGCAGAATCAATGGCGAATATGGGAATAGGTCTCTGCAGCGTACAGAGAGCAAAACCCATAGTGCGGGCAAAATGGGCATCTATCAAATTTACCCCTGCTCCACTGTCTAGAAAAAAAGAAATAGACTCCGTCTTAACACCAAAAACAATAACCGCTGGCAACACAAATTGAGATGTTCGTATGGAGGAAACGTATACCCCCCGGCTGACATCCTCCGCACAGCCTGGGGTTAGTAGTTTTCCGACGGTCTATTGTTTTTGAGAAAGGAGGGACAGACATTAATGAAATGACCCCTCCCCCCACAGAAAAAACAAGCCCCCCACCTACGGCGAACCTCAGGAGGACGGACCTGACGAGAAGTTCCTCCTAGCTGTACTGACTTAGATGAGCCTATGCAGACTAACTGCTGCTTGGGAGAGGTTACCAATTGCTCAGGAATTTTCGATCTCTCCCTAAGACGTCTATCTATTCTGATAGAGAGGGACATAACAGCATCAAGGGAAAGGGGGGTCTCATACAGCGCCAGCGCATCCTTAACCCTTTCAGATAACCCAGAGCAGAACTGACTCCTGAGAGCCGGGTCGTTCCACTGAGTATCCGTAGCCCACCTACGGAACTCTGAGCAATATTCCTCTGCTGGCCGATCTCCCTGTAGGAGTCTCCGTAACTTCGACTCAGCCAGGGCGACTCGGTCAGGGTCATCATATATGAGACCCAAAGCCCCAAAAAATCCCTCCACTGACCGGAGAGCCTGGGAACCAGGGGGTAACGAGAACGCCCAGGATTGCGGGTCCCCCTGAAGCAGGGAAATAACAATCCCCACCCGCTGTTCTTCATTACCTGAGGAGTAAGGGCGCAGCTTAAAATATAATTTGCAGGCCTCACGGAACGTCACAAATTTGTCCCTTCCCCCAGAAAATCTGTCAGGAAGGACAACCTTGGGTTCTGTAACAACCTGGTTACCCATAGCAACCGCTGGGCTTGCGGTCTGCTGCATTTGCTGCTGTTGTTGAAGGACAGACGCCTTCAATCCTGCCACCTCCAAAGACAGGCCTTGAAGCTGTTTTGCCAAAGCAGCAATAGGATCCATATTGGATTCTAAGTAGAGAGAAAAAAAAAATATTTTTTTTATATTTTTTTTTTTCTCCCAAAAAATAAGGGCCAGTTATAATATCACGATCGGCGTGACTATCACATACGTGACACAGAGGGAGGGAAAGAGGAAGGCCCTGCCCAAGTGAGAGGGAAGGTGGTGACCCCTGACTCACCTTGCGGCTGGCACCTGGCTGCCCTGACGTCCCTAGACGGGTTCCTCACCCGTACGCCGATCACGTGCCTAAAACCCTGGCTTTCCCTAAGATGAGCCCTAGATAGTGAACAGGGCGGTGGGAACACTAGTCCGCACCACTAGCTCTAAAGGAAAACACCAAGGGGAGGACAGACAATACAGACTAAACATATAATCCCAGGTGGGCGACAACAGGAGACAACAAAAAGCCCAACAGGGATCCGGAGGGTAGCACTCTGGAACAACAACCAGGATTCTCAGCTCCAGTAGGTCAGTATAGATGTCCAGGCAGGAAGCTCTATAACTGGCAACTAGAGAAGTGTGAGAGGAGAATATAAGGAGGTTGGGAGTGGCAGACAAGAAACAGCTGAGGAGGAGAAGCTACGGATCCCTGAGTGAGACAAAAAGGATTGCAAGGCAAACACAGAAAACAATGACAAAGAAACAACGTGATCTTTAGACATAGAGCGCGCAGCCACCCGCTGCGACTTCCTGACCCCGGGTATAACGGAGTCAGACGTGGCTCTTGACACCCTCGTGACAGTGTTGCTAGTAGGAGTAATTGAGGAATGAATGAGATCCAGACTTGAAGTATAATTCAACTCGTCTTTACTGAAGGCAGCATAAATCCGTTCGAGATACAGCAATAGTCTTTTTAGGTTCCAGCAGGTATTGGCAATATGTGGCAGGGATCAATATCTCTTCTGCTTCTATAATATGCCTGGAGAATATGGCAGGAATCTGTCTTCTGCTCTGTCTATCTTCTGCTTGGTGTGGGCCTTACTAGCTGAGGAGGAATTTGGCTTCTCCTGATCTCTGGATAAGTACTCACAGCTATGCTCACAGGGAATGGCTCTTCCTGGAGGACTGGAGGTGCTGCTTGCTTGTCAACCAGCTGAGGCTGATGGCTGGGAATGTTGATCTTTGGCCTCAACCGAGACAAGATCCTGGTTTGGGATCCCTAGAACTGGGAGCTCCTACTAACACAACCTTCCCCTAGCTGGGGTGGCTGGTACACTAACTAGAACTTCCTCTCCTCCCCATGAGACAGGACATAGGACCGGCCCACTTCTGCTCACAGAGGGGGAGCTAAGCTGGAATGAACTATTCCAGTTTAGAAACACTAAACTGACACTAGGTTCCTGGTCACACATTGCTGCCACCTGCTGGTGTACATAGAAAACTACAGCAAATATATGTAACAGGCCTAGAAAATGCATATAATGACAATAAATTATACAGAATGACAATAGATATACACTTAACATGCTGTAGCGGGGTAAAAGAGTTTGGTAACATAACTCCGGGATGTTACATGTGCACTGCAGACTCCACTGTGAAAAATAAAAACTGTGAATTAATGTGAATACTAGCTGGCCTGGAGTCCTGACTGTCCCAGTAAGTTAGCAATTCATCATTAGATAGTAGTACAAGTCAACTTGGCACAATTTTAATTACAGCACTTACATAAGGAACGGCGGGGTCTTACAATAGTTGCCGGCCTCCACCCCCTGCCGGGGGTCAGTCACTGTCAGGGACACTGTTATGGAGGGGGGGGGGGAATCTGTGGATGATGACACATATACACTCACCTAAAGAATTATTAGGAACACCATACTAATACGGTGTTTTTTTTTTAATCTGATAATTTTTTATTGGTTTTTCAAGAAAATTTGTAATACAATTACTATAGAAAACCCACCCTCCCCACCCAACCCCACCCCAACCCCTTCCCAATGCACGACCATCTATAAGAAGCAGTATCCAGTCCATAACTGTGGTTGGAAAGTCCATCTGGAGACATCATAGTCCATTCTCTTTAAACCTAATCCATGGCATCACAGAGCTTCCGTATTGCTAAATAAACAGCCACATAGTGTACAGGCACAGACATACCATCATAATCTGTTCTCTCATATCTTATCATTCAAATATCATACATTTCCATCCCTACCACTCCTCTCACACCCTGCAGACATACCCTCAGACAAGTTATAATGTGTAATCCACGAGGACCATATTACTTCAAATTTTTTCTCCGAATTCCTTTTCAAATAAACATATTCCTCCAGCTTAACCAATGTATGCACCCTACCTACTACTTCCTGAATCGTAGGAGCTGTTTCATCAGTCCAGTGAAATGCTATGCACTTCCTCGACTGGTACAGTACCCTCATAACGGCCACCTTTTTTTTAAGCATGTTTCTAGGCACTGTCACAGAACCGAGTAAACATGTCAACGGTTCAACTTCCAGATTGACTTGAAAAATCCTGTTTATAAGTTCTACTATCTCAACCCAATACCTTCGTAATCTTGGGCAATTCCACATAAGATGGATCAAATCTGCACTACTAATGTTACAACGTGGACAGACATCATTCTCCCTATAACCCATTCTGAATAGTAATGTAGGTGTTCTGTAGACCCTGTGCAGGAGATATAGTTGTGAGAGCCTATACGACTCACTCAGCGATAGCTTCGGTAAGTCAGTGAGAATTTCCTTCCACTGCTCCTCAGTCAGATCCTCAATATCCTTCTTCCACTTCTCATACAACTTCAGTGGGTTGGATTTATCAATTTCCTCCCTGAGTGTGTTGTAGTAAAGGGATATCACCCCACTAGTGGTCCCTGACCTTGCTGTGTAATCAGTGTTAGGGCATCTGACTGCCTGTTGAATCTTCCCCTTCTTTTCCTGAGTATGAATAGCGTGTCTCATTTGTAAATACACATAGAAATATTTATGTGGAATATTAAATTCCTGTCTCAATACCTCAAAGTTCTTCAAAGACCCATCCGAAAACAGTTGAGCCATCTTCCCCAACCCATACTGCTCCCACTGCTGCACACCACTGATCTTATTCAATTCAGAATATAAGCAATTAGGCCATATAGGCGTGTGAGTGCTATACCCTGTTATATTCATTTTTTCCTTAGTTTTCCACCATATCTTATGCATCAAGTTTATCAATGGATATTGAGTACCATGAGAATGAAGCGAACTATCTTCAAGGGCCGACAGTAAGCACGTACGATGTATCAAATATTGAACAATGCGACCCGCACTATTCAATTGCGTCGCATCCCCCCATCCTCTAAAATGCTGTAACTGAGCCGCAATGTAATAGGACCAAGGATCTGGTACTGCCAGTCCTCCTTGAGTTTTAGGCCGTTGCAGGGTTGAAAGCTTAATCCTAGGGATACCTCCCCTCCATATTAAATCCCTGAACACTGCATTGACAGTATTAAAAAACCTAAGTGGGATCCAGATCGGTGCGTTATGGAGAAGGTATAAGAGTTTTGGCATCAATATCATTTTCAGGAGATTAACCCGGCCGATCACAGACAAGGGTAATTTGCTCCAGGCCTGTACCTTCCTCCGAAATTCAGTGAGCATTGGCACCAAATTTAGACGTTCATAATCACCCAGATTTGCTGTTACCCACACTCCCAAATACTTTAGGGACGACACTACTTGCAACCCTCCCGTATCAGGTGATGGCACAGTGTTACTACCATCTAAGGGCAATAAGGCCGATTTCGACCAATTGATCCCTAACCCAGACATAGTCCCAAATTTATCAATGATCGCCATAGCAGCAGGGAGAGACTGCTCCCAATCGTCCAGGAACAAAAGCAAGTCGTCTGCATATAACGCCACTTTTTCTATTCTGGATCCATACTGAAGTCCTTTGACAGTAGTAGCCATTCTTAGAGCTTCCGCTAAGGGTTCCACCGCCACCGCAAAAAGAAGCGGTGACAGTGGACACCCCTGTCTAGTTCCTCTAAACAGCATGAACGGATTAGATAGGTCCACATTAACCCTCACTGCCGCTCTAGGGCAGGCATATAGTAGCTGAATCCATGAAATAAATTCAACTCCAAAGCCCATTTTTTCAAGTACCAGCCATAAGTAACGCCATTCCACGCTATCAAACGCTTTGGCCGCATCTAGAGATGCGACAGCTGCGGTCGAGGCGTGAACCTGTGCTGCTTGAATATTCAGAAATAGACGTCTGATATTCACTGCCGTCGACATATTTGGCATAAAGCCAGCTTGATCCTGAGATATTAAAGTTGTTATCACTGAGTTCAGACGGTTTGCTAATACTTTCGCTAAAAGTTTAAAGGGCTTCTGTCACCCCATTAAACCGTTTTTTTTTTTCTTTACTAATAATCCCTACACTGCGATCTCATCATACATAAGCTAATTAAGGATTTTCGTTCAGTAGAATTTGTTAAAAATCGATTTTTGAAATATGTAAATTACCTTGCTACCAGCAAGTAGGGCGGCTACTTGCTGGTAGCAGCCGCATACTCCGATGGTAATGACGCCCCCTCTGCTTGTTGATTGACAGGGCCAGCGGACGGGATCTTTCTCTGCTGGCCCTGCCTGTTTTGATTCAATATCTGGCGCCTGCGCAGATTGAAGAGAGGTACGGCCGCGGCGCAGGCGCCAGATATTGAATCAAAACAGGCAGGGCCAGCAGAGAAAGATCCCGTCCGCTGGCCCTGTCAATCAACAAGCAGAGGGGGCGTCATTACCATCGGAGGATGCGGCTGCTACCAGCAAGTAGCCGCCCTACTTGCTGGTAGCAAGGTAATTTACATATTTCAAAAATCGATTTTTAACAAATTCTACTGAACGAAAATCATTAATTAGCTTATGTATGATGAGATCGCAGTGTAGGGATTATTAGTAAAGAAAAAAAAAACGGTTTAATGGGGTGACAGAAGCCCTTTAATATCAACTGGAAGTAAAGAAATGGGTCTATATGATTCAGCTTCAAGCACATTTTTACCTGGCTTGGGCAAGAGCGCAACGACCGCTTCATTCATGGAGTCAGGGAGTCGACCCCCCCGCTTGGCATCATTACAAACCTCCAGTAATTGAGGAAGAAGAATGTCGGAATAACATTTATATATCTCGGCCGGTAGGCCATCCTTACCTGTGGCTTTGTTATTAGACATTGCACTTAGCGCTACCTCCAACTCCTGAACGGTAATAGGACCATCCAATAGCGCCTTATGCTCATTTGATAGGGTACGTAATTTCAGGGGCTGCAAGAACTGGCCTATCTCCCCATCTGTAACTTTCAGCTTAGATTTATAAAGCTGGGAATAAAAGGAATACATGACCTGGAGCAAATGTGGTGATTCGGTTTGAATAATACCATATGAATCTCTCAAAGCTGCAATGTACGTAGACTGTAATTGGGCTTTAGATATTAATGACAAAAGTCTGCCCGCTCTCTCCCCCTCTTCATAGAAGGTTTGCTTTTGAAAGAATCTTTAATTTTTTGCCTGCATCAGTAACCTGTCATTTAGTTTCTGCTGGGACTCTTTCCATTTCTCTCTAGTGACATCTTGTGGGTGCAGGATAAAATCCGCCTCTGCTGCCTCTACTTCCATAATTAACTTTCTCGTGTGCGCCCTAGATTCACTCTTCTTCACTTCAGCTATAAGCAGACCTCTTAAAAAGGCTTTCATAGCCTCCCAAACTACTAACTTGGTTGCGGATGGTAAATTAATCTGGAAGAATTCCTTATGTTTTTCGCCAATTCCGCCAGCATCTGGTAGGAGAGGTAGCCAGTAAGGATTGAACTTCCAACCCCCACACCTACTGCTCCATGATATATGGAGATCAAGAACCATTATTACCGGTGAGTGGTCTGAGATCTTGCGCGGCAAATACTGCACATCCCTCACGTACTGTCCTATAAGGGCATTTCCAAGAATGAGGTCTATCCTAGATAGGGAATTATATGTACTAGAGCAGCATGAGAATTGCTTTACTACCGGGTTTTTCAACCTCCAAAAATCTAACAACATAGCTTCCTGCATCAGAACCCCAAACGGCGTCATCCCTTTCCCTTGAGGGTTTTGACCCAACCCCATTCTATCCAGGTCATGATTGAGAACATTGTTGAAGTCTCCCAAAAACAAGACTGGAATATCAGGCACATCTGCTATAAACTGTAGAATACTTTTAAGTACCACTGGCGAATATGGCGGTGGGACGTACACTCCCACTAGAACACATGTAGTTGCAAAAATCACACAGTGCAGGCAAATAAATCTCTCTTCACTGTCCACCTTTTTAGCAATACACTGAAACGCAATTGACCCGTGTATCAGGAGACTCACCCCCCTCGCATATGACGAGAATGTGGAATGATAACAGTATCCTGCCCACCTAGGGGTAAGAAAGTTAGTCTGATCTGAGGTAAGATGAGTCTCCTGCACACAACATATCACAGGTTGATATTGACTTAAGCAGTCCATAACCACCCGTCTTTTAATCGCATCTTTAATCCCCCTCACATTCCAGCTAATAACATTAACCTTCTCTGCCATATTTGAATATCCCAGAATATGCAAACCTAGCAATCAGATTAATAGCAGTAAGAGAATAGACATAGTAATAGGACATCCCATATTTAAATCACATACTTATACCTACATCCTCCTATACAGTGCGTGCATTTGAGTTAAACATAATAATAAAATAATGTCCCGGTCTCTGAAGTGTAGGATCTTGATCAGGACTGTTCTGGGTGGGGCACCCGGCAGTAAAGGCCGCGTAGGGAGCCTATGGGCCCTTTCCACGGCAAATAAGGGAGTTAATACATCTGTGCCAAAGTTCTCCCGTAACCAGGATTCAAAAAATTCTGACGGATTCCCGCCTTCTACTTTCTCTGGTGCTCCCACCACCCGTACATTATTTCTGCGAGATCGATTTTCGAGATCATCTTGCTTTGCGGCAATAATGTCCAATCTCCTGGAGTAATCCCTCACATTATTGGTCAGAGGTGTCATGGCGTCCTCCATTTCAACCATCCGACCCTCCAGAGCTGTAGTGCGGTCCGCCAGTTTTCTCATATCATGCCTCACTATTGAGACATCCTCCTTAATGGCCCCCACTTGCATAGTAAGTGTGTTCAATGACTTGCCACATTTCGCTATGGCTTGCATAACATCTTTTAAAGTCGGCTCCTCTGCATCAGAATCTGGCGTTCCTGAGGGAAGACATTCGTGCGCACCAGCCAGCGTGCCAAAACGATTTGAACAGGCCGCCGGAATATTATCTGGATAAGGCCCTTCAGCATCAGAGTCTGCATCAGACATGTCTTCAGTACCCCTCAATTTCCTAGGAGTACCTTTCCCAGAGGCAGCCGTCGATAATCAGGCATATTTCACCAACTTGGCCGCCGCTTCTTTCTGGAGCTCCCTGACGCGGCCTGAGCGCCCTGGAGTGCCGCCGGCGCCATCTTGGGTCTCCTTCTCCGGCCCTCGCTGCTCCTTTTTACGGGTCATGCTGACCTGCTATGGTCTCCCCAGCAATCCAGGGAGGTTCTCTGATGTCCGTCCGACCAGGTATAGGTAGGAGATATTCGATGGCAGGATTTCAACAGGATATTTTATCCGAGGTAGCAGAGGAGCTCTGCAACCCACGTCTGCTCAGATACTCCGCTAGGCCACGCCCCATACTAATACGGTGTTGGACCCCCTTTTGCCTTCAGAACTGCCTTAATTCTACGTGGCATTGATTCAACAAGGTGCCGATAGCATTCTTTAGAAATGTTGGCCCATATTGATAGGATAGCATCTTGCAGTTGATGGAAATTTGAGGGATGCACATCCAGGGCACGAAGCTCCCGTTCCACCACATCCCAAAGATGCTCTATTGGTTTGAGATCTGGTGACTGTGGGGGCCATTTTAGTACAGTGAACTCATTGTCATGTTCAAGAAACCAATTTGAAATGATTTGAGCTTTGTGACATGGTGCATTATCCTGCTGGAAGTAGCCATCAGAGGATGGGTACATGGTGGTCATGAAGGGAAGGACATGGTCAGAAACAATGCTCAGGTAGCCCGTGGCATTTAAACGATGGCTAATTGGCACTAAGGGGCCTAACGTGTGCCCAGAAAACATCCCCCACACCATTACACCACCACCACCAGCCTGCACAGTGGTAACAAGGCATGATGGATACATGTTCTTATTCTGTTTACGCAAAATTCGGACTCTACCATTTGAATGTCTCAACAGAAATCGAGACTCATCAGATCAGGCAACATTTTTCCAGTCTTCAACAGTCCAATTTTGGTGAGCTCATGCAAATTGTAGCCTCTTTTTCCTATTTGCAGTGGAAATGAGTGGTATCTGTGGGGTCTTCTGCTGTTGTAGCCCATCTTTCTTTCCCATTCTGACATTCAGTTTGGAGTTCAGGAGATTGTCTTGACCAGGACCACAACCCTACATGCATTGAAGCAACTGCCATGTGATTTGGTTGACTAGATAATCGCATTAATGAGAAATAGAACAGGTGTTCCTAATAATTCTTTAGGTGAGTGTATAGCACAATATGCTGCTATATACAGTTGCAAGCATGGGGGTAGGGATCACCATAGCAGCCAGAGCAATGGCTATGGGGCCCAACGCCACTGGGGGCCTGGGCCATGGCTAAGGATTATTTTTTTATTTTTATTCATGTGGCGTAGCTACAGGGGTTGCAGGCCCCTCCAGGACAGACAGAGAAAGTGCTATCTGCAGGGCCTGCAGGCTGTGGGCGGTGCGATACCTGCAATGAGAAGATGGAGTGGTCCCGCTCCCAGTCTGGGCGGCAGTCCAACTGTCCGGAAGTAGAGGAGGCAGAGCGTACAGCAAAGTTGCGTGCTGCTGGGCCTGGCAGCGCTGCTGGAGTGTGGGCGCGCAGACGTTCAAGTAGCTGTGAGGTGAGGGATGTCTGAGACTGGTAAAACTTACTCTGGAGTCCTGGACCATTATATCTGGGGAGGAGGAGGGAGCAGGACCCTGGAGGTCTGGACCAGTACATTTAAGGAGATGGTAGGAGCAGGACCCTGGAGGTCTGGAACAGTGCATTTAAGGAGAAGGGGGGAGCAGGACCCTGGAGGTCTGGTCTGGACCATTATATAGGGGGGGAAAGGACACTGGAGGTCTGGACCATTATATCTGGGGAGGAGCGGGGAGCAGGACCCTGGAGGTCTGGACCATTATATTTAAGGAGAAGAGGGGAGCAGGATCCTGGAGGTCTGCAGCATTATATAGGGGGGAACAGGACACTGGAGGTCTGGACCATTCTATTTAGGGGGGAGCATGACCCTGGAGGTTTGGACCATTATATAGGGAGGAGGGGGAGCAGGACCCTGGAGGTCTGGATCATTATATATTGGGAGTAGGGGGAAGCAGGATCCTGGAGGTCTGGACCATTATATTTAAGGAGAAGGGGGGGGGGATAAGGACCCTGGAGGTCTGGACAATTATATTTAAAAAGAAGAGGGGAGCAGGATACTGGAGGTCTGGACCATTATATAGGGGGGAGCAGGACCCTGGAGGTCTGGACCATTATATTTAGGGAGGAGGGGAAGCAGGACCCTGGAGGTCTGGACCATTATATAGGGAGGAGGGGGAGCAGGACCCTGGAGGTCTGGATCATTATATATTGGGAGTAGGGGGAAGCAGGATCCTGGGGGTCTAGGCCATTATATATGGGGAGTAGGGGGAAGCATGAACCTGGAGGTCTGGACCATTATATAGGCAGGAGGGGGGAGCCGGACACTTGATGTCTGGACCATTATATCTGGGGACTGGTGGTGGAAGATTTAGGGTGGGAGGTCTAGGAGGGGTGTGGGGATGTTGGGGTGTTTGGGTAGGCGCTCTGGAAGGGGTGGGGGTCTGAGATATATGTGGGGGTGGGAGATCCGGGAGAGGGGGGCCCATAAAAAATGTTGCTATGAGGCCCAGTCATTTCTAGCTACGCCCCTGGTTGCAAGAAAAAGTATGTGAACCCTTTGGAATAATATGGATTTCTGCACAAATTGGTCATAAAATTTGATCTGATCTTCATCTAAGTCACAGCAATAGACAATCACAGTCTGCTCAAACTAATAACCCACAAAGAATTAAATGTTACCATGTTTTTATTGAACACACCATGTAAATATTCACAGTGCAGGTGGAAAAAGTATGTGAATCCTTGGATTTTATAACTGGTTGAACCTCCTCTGGCAGCAATAACTTCAACCAAACGTTTCCTGTAGTTGCTGATCAGACGTGCACAATGGTCAGGAGTAATTCTTGACCATTACTCTTTACAGTCTAGCAATATTCAGCAATATTCTTAAGATGTCTTGTGTGAATCACTTTCTTGAGGTCATGCCACAGCATCTCAATCGGGTTGATGTCAGGACTCTCTAGAAAGCTTATTTTCTTCTGTTTTAGCCATTCTGTTGTTGATTTACTATTATGCTTTGGGTTGTTGTCCTGTTACAAAACCCATCTTCTGTTGAGCTTCAGCTGGTGGACAGATGGCCTTAAGTTCTCCTGCAAAATGTCTTGATGAACTTGGGAATTCATTTTTATTTCGATGATAGCAATCCGTCCAGGCCCTGATGTAGCAAAGAAGCCCCAAACCATGATGCCCCCACCACCATACTTCACAGTTGGGATGAGGTTTTGATGTTGGTGTGCTGTGCCTCTTTTTCTCCACACAGTGTTATGTGTTTCTTCCAAACAACTCAACTTTGGTTTCATCTGTCCACAGAATATTTTGCCAGTACTGCTGTGGAACATCCAGGTGCTCTTGTGCAAACTGTAAACGTGCAGCAATGTTTTTTTTGGATAGCAGTGGCTTCCTCTGTGGTATCCTCCCATAAAATCAATTCTTGCTTAGTGTTTTACGTATCATAGATTTGCTAACAGGGATGTTAGCATATGCCAGAGACTTTTGTAAGTCTTTAGCTGACACTCTAGGATTCTTCTTCGCCTCATTGAGCAGTCTGCGCTGTGCTCTTGCAGCCATCTTTACAGGACGGCCACTCCTAGGGAGAGTAGCAGCAGTGCTGAACTTTCTCCATTTATAGACAATTTGTCTTACTGTTGACTGATGAACAGCAAGACTTTTGGAGATACTTTTATAACCCTTTCAAGCTTTATGCAAGTCAACAATTCTTAATCGTAGGTCTTCTGAGCGATCTTTTATGCGAGGCATCATTCACATCAGGCAATACTTTTTGTGAAAAGCAAACACAGAACTGGTATGTGTTTTTTATAGGGCAGGGCAGCTGTAACCAACACCTCCAATCTCATCTCATTGATTGGACTCCAGTTGGCTGACACCTCACTCCAATTAGCTCTTGGAGATGTCATTAGTCTAGGGGTTCACATACTTTTTCCACCTGCACTGTGAATGTTTACATGGTGTGTTCAATAAAAACATTGTAACATTTAATTTTTTGTGTGTTATTAGTTTAAGCAGACTGTGATTGTCTATTGTTGTGACTTAGATGAAGATCAGATCACATTTTATGACCAATTTGTGCAGAAATCCATATAATTCCAAAGGGTTCACATACTTTTTCTTGCAACTGTATGTGTCACCCACAGATCCCCCCCGGCCCCCCATAACAGTGTCATCCACAGATCCCCCCCGCATCTGTGTCAGATTCCACACAGATGCCCCCGCAACAGTGCCATCCACAGATATCCCCTTAACAGTCTATGGATGATACTGTTATGGGGGCATCTGTGTGGAATCTGTCACCTTTTATGGGGGATCTGTGGATGACACTGTTATGGGGGGGATCTGTGGATGATACTGTTATAGGGGGATCTGTGGATGACCCACTGTTAATAACAGTGCATCATCCACAGATGCCCCCATAACAGTGCCATCCACAGATCCCCATAACAGTGTGTCATCCACAGATCCCCCATAACAGTGTGTCATCCACAGATGCCCCATAACAGTGTCATCCACAGATCCCCATAACAGTGTCATCCACAGATCCCCATAACAGTGTTATCCACAGTTGCCTCATAACTGTGTCATCCACTGCTGGCCATAACAGTGTCGTCCACAGATCCCCCATAACAGTGTGTCATCCACAGATCCCCCATAACAGTGTGTCATCCACAGATCCCCCATAACAGTGTGTCATCCACAGATCCCCCATAACAGTGCACCTGCGCACTGAGGAGAGACTGAAAGGAGGGGAAGATCCTCGTAAACAAGCAGAGGACAGCACAGCAGACAACTGAATAGCTTTTTTTGTAAGTAAATTATTTTATTATAGTGCTGAAACTGCTTTAAACTCTAAAGAAAAGTTTTGGAGAGTGTTTCTCTCTTTCTCAGGTCTGAAGCAATACCGAGAAAGAAAGGAAAACTCTTGAAAGCTTGTCTTTTAAGTAGTAGGATAGTACAATAAAAAGGTATCCCTGCATACCGCAATACTCTCGTATTTTGTAATCTCATTTATATATACTTATTTAGTTTTTTACAGTAGTATGTGAAAATTATTAGTGCTCCTACATTTTTGACTGTGATATCTTATGTGTCCCCCCTATATATTGTTCCTAGAGTAGCCACTGCGCAGAGGCGGAGTCACGGTAACGCTAGGGTGAGGCCCAGCCTGTGTGTGTACATACATACACACGTGCGAGGGGCGTGTGTGTTTGAACTTTAGGGTGCACACCCTAATGCAATAGGCTGCGCACGCCTATGAGCAGCAGGATGAATTCTGAAGTGTTTTGAGCAATATTATCTGCTCATATTCAGCCAAATGCTTCAGAACTCATTGGACGGCGCTTCACAGTGCAAATGGACAATGACCCAAAGCATACTGCAAAAGCAACCAAAGAGTTTTTTAAGGGATAGAAGTGGAATGTTATGCAATGGCCAAGTCAATCACCTGACCTGAATCTGATTGAGCATGCATTTCACTTGCTGAAGAGAAAACTGAAGGAAAAATGCCCCAAGAGCAAGCAGGAACTGAAGACAGTTGCAGTAGAGGCCTGGCAGAGCAACACCAGGGATGAAACCCAGCGTTCTGGTGATGTCTATGCGTTCCAGACTTCAGGCTGTAATTGACTGCAAAGGATTTGCAACCAAGTTTTAAAAAGTGAAAGTTTGATTTATGATTATTATTCTGTCCCATTACTTTTGGTCACTTAACAAGTGGGAGGCACATATGCAAACTGTTGTAATTCCTACACCGTTCACCTGATTTGGATGTAAATACCCTGAAATTAAAGCTGACAGTCTGCAGTTAAAGCACATCTTGTTCGTTTCATTTCAAATTTATTGTGGTGGTGTATAGAGCCAAAAATGCTAGAATCTTGTTGATGTTCCAATATTGATGGACCTGACTGTCTTTACCTTATGCACGGCCAAATGAGTGGACTGATCTGAAGTTTTCCCACCTGCAAAGAATGGAGAGGTCTGTAACTTTTATTGTAGGTACACTTCAACTGCGAGAGACACAATCTAAAACAAATCCAGCAAATCACATTTTATGGTTTGTCTATAATAAATTTGAATTGTATTGTATAAAATAAGAATTTAATCACCTACCAACCAGAAAGAACTCTGGCTCTCACAGACCTGTTAGTTTTTCTTTAAGAAGCCCTCCTACAGGGTGGGGTGCTGGGCACGGTGGGGGGCAGTGTTAAGGGGTGGAGTGCTGTGGAGGTCACTGTTAAGAGGGAGGGGTGCTGCAGAGGTCAATGTTAAGGGGGTGGGGTCCTGTGGAGGGTCACTGTTAAGGGTAGATCGCTGTGGAGGGTCACTGTTAAGGGGTCGAGCTGCTGTGGAGGTCTTTGTTAAGGGAGTGGGTGCGATGCTGTAGAGGTCTTATTTTAAGAGAGGCTGGACACGGTGGGGGGGTCAGTGTTAAGGGGTGGAGTGCTGCGGAAGTCACTGTTAAAGGGGAGGGGTGCTGTAAAGGTCAATGTTAAAGGGGTGGGGTCTTTTGGAGGTCACTCTTATGGGGGACACTGTCGATATCTTTTAACGATAGATAAAAAAATAATGGCTGCACACTCATGTAAGCAGTAAAGCTGAGAAATGGGATCATTCTAAATTAAAGAGGTATTATCTCTTATATATATAAAAATGAGTTTCTGTCTGTCTGTTCTTTATGCGCGACCAAACGACTGGACCGATCGTCACCAAATTTGGCACACAGGTACATCAGGTGTCTGGGAAGGTTTTAGACTGGGTCTCAGCTCTCTAGAGATATTCCTGAGATATTCCCAAAAGCTAAGCCCCCCCAATACAAGTCTGCAAGTCTTTCTCTTCAAATCCCCACTGCTATAAACACAGATTTACCCCAGGTTTCCAAAACAACCCAGACATTTTTCTTTACTGCTTAAAGGGGCGGGTAATGTGGAGGTCACAGTTCTTAAAGGGGCGGGCACAGTGGAGGTCACAGTTCTTAAAGGAGCGGGCACTGTGGAGGTCACTGTTATTAAATGGGCAGGCACTGTGGAGGTCACTGTTATTAAAGGGGCGGGCGCTATGAAGGTACCTGTTAAAGGGGCAGGCACTGTGAAAGTCACTGTTAAAGGGCTGGTCACAGTGAAAGTCACTGTTAAAGGGGTGGTCACTGTGAAAGTCACTGTTAAAGGGGCAGTTACTGTGAAAGTCACTATTAAAGGGGCGGTCACTGTGAAAGTCACTTTTAAAGGGGCGGTCACTGTGAATGTCACAGTTAAAGGGGCGGCCACTATTAAAGGGGCGGCCACTGTAAAAGTCACTGTTAAAGGGGTGGGTGCTATGAAGATCCCTGTTAAATAGGCGGTCACTGTGAAAGTCACTGTTAAAGGGGCGGTCACTGTGAAAGTCACTGTTAAAGGGGTGGTCACTGTGAAAGTCACTATTAAAAGGGCGGTCACTGTGAAAGTCACTGTTAAAGGGGCGGTCACTTTGAAAGTCACTGTTAAAGGAGCGGTCACTGTGAAAGTCACTGTTAAAGGGGCGGTCACTGTGAAAGTCACTGTTAAAAGGGCGGTCACTGTGAAAGTCACTGTTAAAGGGTCGGTCACTGTGAAAATCACTGTTAAAGGGGCGGACAATGAGAAAGTCACTGTTAAAGGGGCGGTTACTGTGAAAGTCACTGCTAAAGGGGCGGTCACTGTGAAAGTCACTGTTAAAAGGGCGGTTACTGTGAAAGTCACTGCTAAAGGGACGGTCACTGTGAAAGTCACTATTAAAAGGGCGGTCACTGTGAAAGTCACTGTTAAAGGGGTGGTCACTGTGAAAGTCACTATTAAAAGGGCGGTCACTGTGAAAGTCACTGTTAAAGGGGCGGTCACTTTGAAAGTCACTGTTAAAGGGGCGGTCACTGTGAAAGTCACTGTTAACCACCTCAGCTCCCCTAGCTTAAACCCCCTTAATGACCAGGCTACTTTTTACAATTCTGCACTACACTACTTTCACGGTTTATTGCTCAGTCATACAACTTACCACCCAAATGAATTTTACCTCCTTTTCTTCTCACTAATAGAGCTTTTATTTGGTGGTATTTCATTGCTGCTGACTTTTTTTGTTATTAATCAAAATTTTCTTTTGAAAAAAATGACATTTTTCACTTTCAGTTGTAAATTTTTTTATAAAAAAAATGCATTTCTATATTTCTATATAAATTTCTCTCTAAATGTATTGTTCTACATGTCTTTGATAAAAAAAAATGCAATAGGTGTATATTTATTGGTTTGCGCAAAAGTTATAGCGTTTACAAACTATGGTGCAAAAATGTGAATTTCCGCATTTTGAAGCAGCTCTGACTTTCTGAGCACCTGTCATGTTCCCTGAGGTTCTACAATGCACAGACAGTACAAACACCCCACAAATGACCCCATTTCGGAAAGAAGACACCCTAAGGTATTCACTGAGGGGCATAGTGAGTTCATAGAACTTTTTATTTTTTGTCACAAGTTATCGGAAAATGATTATTTATTTATTTATTTTTTCCTTACAAAGTCTCATATTCCACTAACTTGTGACAAAAAATAAAAACTTCCATGAACTCACTATGCCCATCACGAAATACCTTGGGTGTCTTCTTTCCAAAACAGGGTCGCTTGTTGGGTAGTTATACTGCCCTGGCATTTTACAGGACCTAATGCGTGAGAAGTAGTTTGAAATCCAAGTGTGTTAAAAATGCCCAGTAAAGTCCTAAAGGTGCTCTTTTGAATTTGGGCCCCTTTGCCCACCTAGGCTGCAAAAAAGTGTCACACATGTGGTATCGCCGAACTCAGAAGAAGTTGGGCAATGTGTTTTGGGGTGTCTTTTTACATGTACCCATGCTGGGTGAGAGAAATATCTCTCTAAAAGACAACTTTTCCTATATTTTTATACAAAGTTGTCACTATAGAGAGATATTTCTCTCAGCCAGCATGGGTATATGTAAAAAGACACCCCAAAACACATTTCCCTACTTCTCCTGAGTATGGCGATACCACATGTGTGACACTTTTTTTGCAGCCTAGGTGGGCAAAGGGGCCCAAATTCCTTTTAGGAGGGCATTTTTAGACATTTGGATTCCATACTTCTTCTCACGCTTTAGGGCCCCTAAAATGCCAGGGCAGTATAAATACCCCACATGTGACCCTATTTTGGAAAGAAGACACCCCAAGGTATTCCGTGAGGGGCATGGCGAGTTCATAGAAGATTTATTTTTTTTTTGGCACAAGTTAGCGAATTTTTTTTTTTTTTTCTCACAAAGTCTACCTTTCCGCTAACTTGTGAAAGTCACTGGTAAAGGGGCAGTCACTGTGAAAGTCACTTTTAAGGGGGCGGTCACTGTGAAAGTCACTGCTAAAGGGGCGGTCACTGTGAAAGTCACTGCTAAAGGGGCGGTCACTGTGAAAGTCACTGTTAAAGGGGCGGTCACTGTGAAAGTCACTGTTAAAGGGGCGGTCACTGTGAAAGTCACTGTTAAAGGAGAGGTCACTGTGAAATTCACTGTTAAAGGGGCGGTCACTGTAAAAGGTATGCGTAATTTTTTTTAGACATTTATATTCCAGACTTCTTCTCACGCTTTAGGGCCCCTAAAATGCCAGGGCAGTATAAATACCCCACATGTGACCCCATTTCTGAAAGTAGACACCCCAAGGTATTCCGTGAGGGGCATGGTGAGTTTATAGAAGTTTTTTTTTTGGCACAAGTTAGCGGAATTTTTTATTTTTTTTCCTCACAAAGTCTCCCTTTCCGCTAACTTGTGACAAAAAGTTCAATCTTTCAAGGACTCAATATGCCCCTCCGCGAATACCTTGGGGTGTCTACTTTCCGAAATGGAGTCACATGTGGGGTATTTATACTGCCCTGGCATTTTAGGGGCCCTAAAGCGTGAGAAGAAGTCTGGAATATAAATGTCAAAAAATTTTTACGCATTTGGATTCCATGAGGGGTATGGTGAGTTCATGTGAGATTTTATTTTTTGTCACAAGTTAGTGGAATATGAGACTTTGTAAGAAAAAACTAAGAAACAAACAAAAAAAAAACAATTTCCGCTAACGTGCCCAAATAATTTCTGAATGGAGCCTTACAGGGGGGTGATCAATGACAGGGGGGTGATCAGGGAGTCTATATGGGGTTATAACCCCCCTGTCATTGATCACCCCCCTGTAAGGCTCCATTCAGACGTCCGTCTGTGTTTTGCGGATCCGATCCATTGATCCGTGGATCCGTAAAACACATAAGGACGTCTGAATGGAGCCTTACAGGGAGGTGATCAATGACAGGGGGGTGATCAATGACAGTAGGGTGATCAGGGAGTCTATATGGGGTGATCACCCCCCTGTCCATTCAGACGTCCGTCTGTGTTTTGCGGATCCGATCCATTGATCCGTGGATCTGTAAAACACATACGGACGTCTGAATGGAGTCTTACAGGGGGGTGATCAATGACAGGGGGGTGATCAATGACAGGGGGGTGATCAGGGAGTCTATATGGGGTGATCAGGGGATTAATAAGGGGTTAATAAGTGACAGGGGGTGTAGTGTTGTGGTGTTTGGCGCTACTTTACAGAGCTGCCTGTGTCCTCTGGTGGTCGATCCAAGCAAAAGGGACCACCAGAGGACCAGGTAGCAGGTATATTATACGCTGTTATCAAAACAGCGTCTAATATACCTTTTAGGGGTTAAAAAATCGTATCTACAGCCTGCCAGCGAACGATCGCCGCTGGCAGGCTGTAGATCCACTCGTTCACCTCCGGATCCTGTGAACGCGCGCCTGTGTGCGCGTAGATGCGTGATTATGCCTGAGTCAGCCGCCTCCGGAACGCGATCCTGCGTTAGGCGGTCCGGAGGCGGATAAAGGGCGGGTTACTGTGAAAGTCACTGTTAAAGGGGCGGACACTGTGAAAGTAACTGTTAAAGGGGCGGTCACTGTGAAAGTCACTTTTAAAGGGGCGGGAGCTATGAAGGTCCCTGTTAAAGGGGCGGTCACTGTGAAAGTCACTGTTAAAGGGGCGATCACTGTGAAAGTCACTGTTAAAGGGGCGGTCACTGTGAAAGTTACTGTTAAAGGGGCGGTCACTGTTAAAGGGGCAGTCACTGTGAAAGTCACTGTTAAAGGGGCGATCACTGTGAAAGTCACTGTTAAAGGGGCGGAAACTGTGAAAGTCACTGTTAAAGGGGCGGAAACTGTGAAAGTCGGTCACTGTTAAATGGGCAGTCACTATGAAATTCACTTTTAAAGGGGCGGGAGCTATGAAGGTCCCTGTTAAAGGGGCGGTCACAGTTAAAGTCACTGTTAAAGGGGCGGTCACTGTTAAAGTGGCGGCCACTGTGAAAGTCACTGTTAAAGGGGTGGGCACTGTGAAAATCACTGTTAAAAGGGCAGTCTCTGTGAATGTCACTGTTAAAGGGGCAGTCACTGTGAAAGTCATTGTTAAAGGGAGGGTCACTGTGAAGGTCACTGTTAAAGTGGCGGTCACTGTGAAAGTCACTGTTAAAGAGGCGGTCACTGTGAAAGTCACTGTTAAAGGGGCGGTCACTGTTAAAGGGGCGGTCGCTGTGAAAGCCACTGCTAAGGCGCGGTCACTGTGAAAGTCACTGTTAAAGGGGCGGTCACTGTGAAAGTCACTTTTAAAGGGGCGGGAGCTATGAAGGTCCCTGTTAAAGGGGCGGTCACTGTTAAAGTCACTATTAGATAAGAGCAGAATAAATTACTGATTAAGTCACGTTTTTCTGACACACAATGACCAGGTCAAAGGGCCTGGGAGTTGCACTACCCAAATATAAAGTCATGGGATGGGGAAGTATTTTTACTTGCCCTGACGTACTCTCTCATAATTTTAATCACGTGCTAACACAGTTTAACATCTATCATAGACTTTATGTTACTCCCGTTTGGTTGAACAGATGTGGATTAAGAGATGCCTCTAATTGCCCTCTTTGTGATAATATAGAAGTGGATTATCTCATATGATCTGGCTTTGTCCTGGTCTGTCAGCATACTGGAAGGGCATTAAAAATGTTCTCATTCATAAGTTAAAAATATGTATATCTCTTGACCCACAACTGTTTCTACTTAACGATTTGTCTTCATTAACTATCCATAAATATCAAAAGATTCTATTAGGCAGAATATTACTATTGGCTAGACTATTGATCAGTCGAAATTTGTTTGCACGCCATCCCCCGAAGTTAAATAACTGGATAAATCTGGTTATTAAGATTAAAAATGATGAATGGAGCTTGTATAAGCAGAGAGGTTTGGAAGTTTTGATAGGCTTCCTCTCCTTTCTTCCTTTCCCTTTTTTTTTTTTTCTCTCTCTTTTGCTCTTTTCCCCTATTGCTCTCTCCCCCCTGTCCCTTCAGGGCGGGTGAGGGGAGGGAGGATACTGGACGCATCGCAAGGAGGGGGGGGGGGGGGGGGAACATGGGATGGGGATAAAAGGGAGTTAGCTTAAATTACATCAAATGTTAATGATTATTTTCATGGTTTTTTCTTTTGTTACTTCCTTGTATATTAATAAAGTTGCTGAATAAAAAAAAACGGGAGATGGAAAAAGATGCTTGGTCGGTCCTCTTACTTCCAATTTGGGGCACTGCGTGTGCGCCGTGCAATTTACTGTGCAATCCCAATATGAGTGATATGTTAAGTAGTACTATTCCTATCAGTTTGATCCCTGTTATGTCTCCTATCAGGGGACGTGTATGGAATAGATTTTAGGAACCGGAAGATGGAAAAAGATGCTTGGTTGGTCCTGCTACTTCCAATTTGGGGCACTGCGCGTGTGCCGAGCAATGCACTGTGCTACCCTATATAAGTGGTGTGTTAAGTAGTACTATTCTATCAGTTTAATCCCTGTTACGTCCAGTGGTGGATCCAGGGGGGGGGGGGGCAACGGGGCAATTGCCCCCCGCTAGCTGGCGGCGGGCGGCGGCTGGGCACAGGGAGATGAGCGCTTCCATTGTGGAAGCGCTCATCTCCAGGCATCTGTATCGCCGTCCTCAGGACAGCGATACAGATGCCTGCCTGTGCTGCGGCAGGGAAGGGAGAGGCGTGTCCCTTTCCCTTCCTCTGATAGGCTGCCGGCCTAGTGCCTGCAGCCTATCAGAGGCCGGCGCAGGCGGCGCGATGACGTCATCCCGCTGCCTGAGCCATACAGCGTGGGACACAGGCCAGAAGAGGCCTGCATCGCATCGCTGACATGGAGGTAAGTATGTGTGTTTTTTTTTTTTTCATTATATACAATACTTTTACTGGGGGCGGTTATTACTGGCAAAGGGGGGCTATTACTGGCAAAGGGGGGGCTATTACTGGCAAAGAGGGGCTATTACTGGCAAAGGGGGGCTATTACTGGCAAAGGGGGGGCTATTACTGTCAAAGGGGGGGCTATTACTGGCAAAGGGGGGCTATTACTGGCAAAGGGGGGCTATTACTGGCAAAGGGGGGGCTATTACTGGCAAAGGGGGGCTATTACTGGCAAAGGGGGGCTATTACTGGCAAAGGGGGGGCTATTACTGGCAAAGGGGGGCTATTACTGGCAAAGGGGGGCTATTACTGGCAAAGGGGGGGCTATTACTGGCAAAGGGGGGCTATTACTGGCAAAGGGGGGCTATTACTGGCAAAGGGGGCTATTACAGGCAAAGGGGAGCTCTTATTATTGGCAAAGGGGGGGCTCTTATTTCTGGCAAAGGGGGTCTCTTATTACTGGCAAAGGGGGGGGGCTGTTATTACTGGCAAAGGGGGGCTGTTATTACTGGCAAAGGGGGGCTCTTATTACTGGGGCTGTTATTACTGGAGGCTCTTATTACTGGCTCAGAGGGGCTGTTATTACTGGCACAGAGGGGCTCTTATTACTGGGGGCTGTTATTACTGGCACAGAGGGGCTCTTATTACTGGGGGCTGTTATTACTGGCACAGGGGGGCTATTATTACTGGCACAGGGGGGATATTATTACTGGGGGCTGATATTACTGGCACAGGGGGGCTGCTATTACTGGCACAGGGGGGCTATTATTACTGGCACATGATTGGGGGCACTATAGGGGCATCTACTGAGGCCACAAAGAAGGGATATTTTATATGGGCTCTCTGTACAGTACAATTTTATACTGGGACACATTATGGTGGGTACTATGGGGAAGGGGGGAGAGGAGTACTATGGGGTCATCTACGGGGGGGCACTAAGAAGGGGTATTTTATACTTGCAAATTATGGGGGGACACTGAGGGCATCTACTGGAGCATTTTATACTGGTACATTATGGGGGGCACTAGGAGGAAGGAGGGTGTGGAGCACTATGGGGTCATTTACTAGGGGCACTATATAGGGGTATTTTATACTGGCACATTATGGGGGCACTATGGGGACATTAGCTCAACTGGGGGCATTACAAGGGGGTATTTTTTGCACTGTCACATTATAAGGAGAATTATTACTACTGGGGGGGGCATTATGGTGGGCTTTATTACTCCCCCATGGTATGACCCCCTAGTAGCGGCACCGGCCTCTCCCTGCTCTGCTCTCCCTCTGCCCCTTCTCCAAATACTTATTATGAAATCTTTCTCATTAGGATAAAACACATCAGCTCCGCCGAGCCCCCGACCAAAGTGTGGAAGTGGCGTCCGAGATCCCCAAGGGCCAAGTGACTGTAAGTGTTCATGTGGAATATGTTTGTTATACACATATAGCCTACACTGTGTAGTCTGTTCTATAAGCACCATTGTTTTGTGGCGGCGGACAGAAAATAATCGGAAAGTGCCCCTCCCGAGACCAGGCTCTGGATCCGCCACTGGTTACGTCCCCTATCAGGGGACGTGTATCGAATAGATTTTAGAAAACCGCAAAGAGTTGTCAATAGTTGACACACTCATTACATACATTTTATTCCTCTATGCGTCACTCTTGGTGTAGTGATGACTGTCCTCGTGCGCACGTTTGGGAGATTGCAGGCGATGGCGGTTTTTCAAAGCCTATGGTCGTGCTGAGGTAGTTCAGTGATAGTTAAATGACCCAGAAAACAATGATTCTGCAGTGTGGGCCCATTGTTGGCCTAGTAGGCTTTAATGATCACCTTAGATGATCACAAAGAAGATTAATGTTTTTTCTATGCTAAATTATCCAGCCGATCGCTTTTGGTCTGTTCACAATGAAGCAACGACCTTATCATCTGGGGTGTGCCAACATTGCCATTGCCAACACACTCATAGAGGTGATCGCTTCATTGTGATATGCAAGCCCCTTCACCACAACACGGTAACGATCACGAAGGGGAATTGACACAGGTATGTGCCTTTTTTTGTTTTTGTTTTTGCAGCCACAGTGCAGCACCAGAGGCCAGAAAAATTAGGCAGGTACTCATGCCTGAAAAACTAGGCATTGTTGCAGCCGCTGCTTCTGCCTGTTTTCCAGGCAGAAAGTGCACTAAAACATTGCAGCTTGAACCCTAGTTGGTGGTGGAGTAGTCACGCAAGTCATCCGGCATGCAGAGATAAAATACAGCAGCGTGTGGACCATTTTTAGCCCATGGCAGCTCATCTCATCAGGCCTTTTTTAGTCAAATGTATCGCCCACTGTCAGTCCCTTCGGAATCCATGCCTCATTCATCTTAATAAAGGTGAGGTAATCTCGACTTTTTTGACCTAGGCGACTTCTCTTCTCAGTGACAATACCTCCTGCTACATTGAAGGTCCTTTCTGACAGGACACTTGAAGCGGGGCAGGCCAGAAGTTCTATCGCAAATTGGGATAGCTCAGGCCACAGGTCAAGCCTGCACACCCAGTAGTCAAGGGGTTCATCGCTCCTCAGAGTGTCGATATCTGCAGTTAAGGCGAGGTAGTCTGACATCACCCTTATACGCTGCGTAAAGCATACTTTTTAACTTGTTTTGGAACTGCTGCATCATTTCCGACTTCCGGCAATTCGGTAACATTTCAGGCACTTTCTGCTTATACCGAGGGTCTAGTAGCGTGGCCACCCAGTACAGGTCGTTCTCCTTCAGCCTTTTTATACGAGGGTCCCTCAACAGGCACGACAGCATGAAAGACCCCATTTGCACAAGGTTGGATGACGAGCTACTCATGTCCCGTTCCTCGTCCTCACTGATCTCACTGAAGGTCTGTTCTTCCCCCCCAACCACGTACAACACCACGGGTACCAGATAGATGACAACGAGCACCCTGGGATGCCTGCTGTGGTTGGTCTTCCTCCTCCTCAAAGCCACATTCCTCCTCTGACTCCTCTTTCTCAGACTCCTCTTCCAGCGTTGCCGCAGGTCCAGCAAGCGATACTGATAATGCTGTTTCTGGTGGTGATGATGGCCAGAACTCTTCCTCTTCCTCTTCACGCTCATCTACGGCCTGATCCAGCACTCTTCGCAGGGCACGCTCCAGGAAGAAAACAAATGGGATGATGTCGCTGATGGTGACTTTGGTGCGACTGACTAGGTTTTTCACCTCTTCAAAAGGACGCATGAGCCTACAGGCATTGCGCATGAGCGTCCAGTAACGTGGCAAAAAAATACCCAGCTCCGCAGAGGCTGTCCTAGCACCCCGGTCATACAAATACTAATTGAAGGCTTTTTCTTGTTGGAGCAGGCGGTCGAACATTAGGAGTGTTGAATTCCAACGTGTCGGGCTGTCGCAATCAAGCGCCTCACTGGCATGTTGTTTCACTGCTGAATATCTGAAAAGTGAGCCATGGCTGTGTAGGAACACCTGAAGTAGCCACACACCTTCCTGGCCTGCTTGAGGACGTCCTGTAAGCCTGGGTACTTATGCACAAAGCGTTGTACGATCAGATTCAACACATGTGCCATGCACGGCACATGTGTCAACTTGCCCAAATTCAATGCCGCCAACAAATTGCTTTCATTGTCACACACCACTTTTCCGATCCAGTTGGTGCGGAGTCAGCCACTAATCCACCTGTGCGTTCAGGGCAGACAGGAGTGCTGGTCCGGTGTGACTCTCTGCTTTCAGACAAGTCAACCACAAGAGAGCTTGACACCGTCGTATCCAGGATGTGGAATCGCCCCTGGGGAGCTGGGTTTGGGTGCAGTTGATGTGGAGCAAGACGCAGCAGCAGAAGAGGACTCAGCCGAGGAGGTTAGCGAAGAGGATGGAGTAGGAGGAGAAGAGGAGGTGGCAGTAGGCCTGCCTGCAAGTCGTGGCGGTGTCACCAACTCCTCTGCAGAGCCACGCATTCCATGCTTGGCAGCCGTGAGCAGGTTTACCCAATGCGCAGTGTAGGTGATATACCTGCCCTGACCGTGCTTTGCAGACCAGGTATCAGTGGTCAGATGGACCCTTGCCCCAACACTGTGTGCCAGACATGCCATGACTTATTTTTCCACAATAGATTACAGGTTGGGGATTGCCTTTTGTGAAAATAAATTTCGGCCGGGTACCTCCCACGGCGCTGTCCCAATAGCTACAAATTTTATGAAGGCCTCAGATTCCACCAGCTTGTATGGTAAAAGCTGGCAGGCTAAGAGTTCCGACAAGCCAGCTGTCAGACGCCAGGCAAGGGGGTGACTCTGACATATGCTTCTTACGCTCAAACATTTCCTTGAAAGACACCTGACTGTGGGCAGATGAGCAGGAACTGCTCAAGGCGAGAGGCGGAGTGGCGGGTGTTTGATAGGGGCAAGGAGGACAGCAGTGGTTTACGTGGCTGAAGATGCTGGACCAGGAGGAGGATGGTGGCTTTGAGTTTGTGTGCTGCTTGTACTCGTCATCATGTGTTGATCCCATAGGCGTTTGTGATGTGAGATCATGTCCCTTCGCAAAGCAGTTGTACCTAGGTGGGTGTTGAACTTCCCACGACTCAAGTTTCTTTTGGCACAGGTTGCAAATGGCATCGCTGTCATCAGAGGCAGACACACAAAAAAATGCCTGGTGGCAACAGCGGTGGTGGCAACAGCATGCGTTGATTGGCGTGCTGTCTGGCTGACCCTGGGTGCCGACACATGCTGTCTGACTGTGCCACTAGCCCCTTGCAATGACCTCCCCCTGCTTCCAACTCGTCTCCTCCTCCTCTTTGTCTCCCCATCTGAACTTTCCCCCTGTTCTTCTTCTCTTTGAGCGGGCACCCACGTGACATCCACGGACACATCGTCATCATCAGCCGCTTCACTTGTATCTGACAACTCAGCAAAGGAAGCAGCAGCTGGTACAACATCATCATCATCACACCGTACGTCCACGTGTGTAATGCTGCCTGACAGACATATCCCTGTTATCTACATCCTCTAGCAATAATGGTTGCGCATCACTCATTTCTTCCAACTGATGTGTAAATAACTCCTCTGACAGATCAAGTGAAGCAGCTGTGGTGCTAGTGGTGGCGGCAGGCGGGCGAGTGGTAACTTGAGAGGTGCCCGAAACTGAGCTGGAGGAGGATAGTGCGTCAAGGTTCCGAGCGGAAGCTGTAGAAGATTGGGTGTCCTGTGTTAGCCAGTCAACTATGTCCTCAGAACTTTTCGAGTTCAGGGTACGTGGCCTCTGAACACTGGGCATTATTCTAGGGCCAAAGGAAATCATAGCACCATGACCACGACGGCCCCTGCGGGGTGGCCTGCCTCTGCCTCTCCTTTTTATTAGATTAGCTGTACTATGCGTGCAAGCTACTGTGACACCAGATAAGAGTGGTGGCACTGTGCACTGACAATAGTTGGCCGCTGTAGGCCTGACACACACGCTTGCAGGCAACTAACTGCAATTATATTACATGTAATCTACTGTGACACCAGATATGAGTGGTGGCACTGTGCACTGGCAGTAGTTGGCACAGTACACGCGGTAGGCCTGACACACACACTTGCAGGCAACTACCGTATTTTTCGCCCTATAAGACGCACCGGCCCATAAGACGCACCTAGGTTTTTGAGGAGGAAAATAAGAAAAAAAAATTTTTGAACCAAAAGGTGCGCTTTTGAACTAATTGTGGTCTGTGGGTGACGCACTGTTATGAAAGATCTGTGGATGACACACTGTTATGGGGGATCTGTTGTTATGGGGGATCTGTGGGTGACGCACTGTTATGGGGGATCTGTGGGTGAAGCACTGTTATGGGGGATCTGTGGGTGACGCACTGTTATGGGGGATCTGTGGGTGACGCACTGTTATGAGGGATCTGTGGGTGACGCACTGTTATGGGGGATCTGTGGGTGACACTTATGGGGGATCCTCTCTGGATGGCACTGTTATGAGGATCTGTGTATGACAGTTATGGGGGGGGATCTGTGGATGACACATATATAGCATCTTATGCTATGTGTCATCCACAGATCCCCTACATAAGTGTGGGGGTCGCATTTGCTTTTATAATGGGAGTGGCGGTCGCATCTGCATTTATAATGACAGCGGGGCCCGTGCAGTGACTGTATTCTACTACACGGGCCCCGCTTACTGTATAATCATATCCCTAATAGTTAATCGTTGTATGCATGTAAAAGCATAATGAGCGATAATGATGAGCGCTGTGTATTACTTACAACTAGAAGCGCTCGCCGTTCGGAGCAGAGAGGAGGGAGGAGGCAGGCCGGGAGGATGGGCGCTGGCAGTGTGAGTCATCCGTCATGCGCCCACGCCGACTGCTTCATTCATAAAGTTGGCGGCACAGGCGCGTGACGTATGACTCACACTGCCAGCGCCTGTCCTCCCGGCCTGCCTCCTCTCTGCTCCGAACGGCGAGCGCTTCTAATTGTAAGTAATAGACAGCGCTCATCATCATCGCTCATTATGCTTTTACATGCATACAACGATTAACTATTAGGGATATGATTATACAGTAAGCGGGGCCCGTGTAGTAGAATACAGTCACTGCACAGGCCCCGCTGCCATTATAAATGCAGATGCCGCCCCCAGCCTCTCCTCCCTCACAGCTGATGCGGCGGGTGTATCATTGAAAACTAGGCAAAATCGGCTACATTCACCGTATAAGATGCACTGCTATTTTCCCCCCACTTTTGGGGGGAAAAAGTGCGTCTTATACGGCGAAAAATACGGTAACTGCAATTATATTACAGTCAAAATTGCAGTTTTTTTTAATGTAATCTACTATGACATCAGACATGAGTGGCACTGGTGGAACTGTGCACTGGCAGTAGTTGGCACAGTACACACTGTAGGCCTGACACACACGCTTGCAGGCAACTAACTGCAATTATATGACAGTCAAAATTGCGTTTTTTTTAAATGTAATCTACTGTGATACCAGATATGCGTGGCAGTAGTTGGCCCACACGCTTGTAGGCAACTAACTGCAATTATATTAGTCAAATTTTTATTTTTTTTATGTAATCTACTGTGACACCAGATATGAGTGGTGGCACTGTGCACTGGCAGTAGTTGGCACAGTACCTGCTGACGCTGTAGGCCTGACACACACGCTTGCAGGCAATTAACTGCAATTATATTACATGTAATCTACTGTGACACCAGATATGAGTGGTGGCACTGTGCACTGGCAGTAGTTGGCACAGTACACGCGGTAGGCCTGACACACACACTTGCAGGCAACTACCGTATTTTTCGCCCTATAAGACGCACCGGCCCATAAGACGCACCTAGGTTTTTGAGGAGGAAAATAAGAAAAAAAATTTTTTGAACCAAAAGGTGCGCTTTTGAACTAATTGTGGTCTGTGGGTGACGCACTGTTATGAAAGATCTGTGGATGACACACTGTTATGGGGGATCTGTTGTTATGGGGGATCTGTGGGTGACGCACTGTTATGGGGGATCTGTGGGTGACGCACTGTTATGGGGGATCTGTGGGTGACGCACTGTTATGGGGGATCTGTGGGTGACGCACTGTTATGGGGGATCTGTGGGTGAAGCACTGTTATGGGGGATCTGTGGGTGACGCACTGTTATGGGGGATCTGTGGGTGACGCACTGTTATGAGGGATCTGTGGGTGACGCACTGTTATGGGGGATCTGTGGGTGACACTTATGGGGGATCCTCTCTGGATGGCACTGTTATGAGGATCTGTGTATGACAGTTATGGGGGGGGATCTGTGGATGACACATATATAGCATCTTATGCTATGTGTCATCCACAGATCCCCTACATAAGTGTGGGGGTCGCATTTGCTTTTATAATGGGAGTGGCGGTCGCATCTGCATTTATAATGACAGCGGGGCCCGTGCAGTGACTGTATTCTACACGGGCCCCGCTTACTGTATAATCATATCCCTAATAGTTAATCGTTGTATGCATGTAAAAGCATAATGAGCTATAATGATGAGCGCTGTGTATTACTTACAACTAGAAGCGCTCGCCGTTCGGAGCAGAGAGGAGGGAGGAGGCAGGCCGGGAGGATGGGCGCTGGCAGTGTGAGTCATCCGTCATGCGCCCACGCCGACTGCTTCATTCATAAAGTTGGCGGCGCAGGCGCGTGACGTATGACTCACACTGCCAGCGCCTGTCCTCCCGGCCTGCCTCCTCTCTGCTCCGAACGGCGAGCGCTTCTAATTGTAAGTAATAGACAGCGCTCATCATCATCGCTCATTATGCTTTTACATGCATACAACGATTAACTATTAGGGATATGATTATACAGTAAGCGGGGCCCGTGTAGTAGAATACAGTCACTGCACAGGCCCCGCTGCCATTATAAATGCAGATGCCGCCCCCAGCCTCTCCTCCCTCACAGCTGATGCGGCGGGTGTATCATTGAAAACTAGGCAAAATCGGCTACATTCACCGTATAAGATGCACTGCTATTTTCCCCCCACTTTTGGGGGGAAAAAGTGCGTCTTATACGGCGAAAAATACGGTAACTGCAATTATATTACAGTCAAAATTGCAGTTTTTTTTAATGTAATCTACTATGACATCAGACATGAGTGGCACTGGTGGAACTGTGCACTGGCAGTAGTTGGCACAGTACACACTGTAGGCCTGACACACACGCTTGCAGGCAACTAACTGCAATTATATGACAGTCAAAATTGCGTTTTTTTTAAATGTAATCTACTGTGATACCAGATATGCGTGGCAGTAGTTGGCCCACACGCTTGTAGGCAACTAACTGCAATTATATTAGTCAAATTTTTTTTTTTTTTATGTAATCTACTGTGACACCAGATATGAGTGGTGGCACTGTGCACTGGCAGTAGTTGGCACAGTACCTGCTGACGCTGTAGGCCTGACACACACGCTTGCAGGCAATTAACTGCAATTATATTACAGTCAATATTGCTGTTTTTTTTTTATGTTATCTACTGTGACACCAGATATGAGTGGTGTCACTGTGCACTGGCAGTAGTTGGCACACACGCTTGCAGGCAACTAACTACAATTATATTACAGTCAAAATGTTTTTTTTTTTTTTTTTATGTAATCTACTATGACCAGGGCCGTCTTTAATATTGATTGGACCCTGGGCAAGAATTTACTTGGGCCCCCTGGATCCCCCCCCCCCACCTGCACTTTGCTGTACTTGCTATACAGCAGCACTTACCTGTCACATCCAGTGCCTCCAGGTGACGTCTCCTCTCTGTCATCATCTTCTCCACTCGGTCTGGACAACTTCTCTCAGCCGCCTCGTCTCTGCAGAGTGTGACACACAGACATCTTAGCTTCCTCACATTCTATCATTATCCCCCAACTGGAGTCCCCACAGTGTTATCCTGCTGCTTGCTGTGCCCCCCCCCCCCAGGGGTGTAGCTATAGGGGGTGCAGAGGTAGCAGCCCCCAGTAGTAATAGGACCTGCCTATAATGTCCCCTGGATCTGCAGTGCCCCCTGCAGTTATAATCCTCCCTCCACCATACAGTCCCATGTAAATAACATCACCTCCTCCCCAGCCGCCTCCAACGCACAATCCCATGTAAACATCACGCCCTACGGCTACTTTCACACTTGCGTTCGTGCGGATCTGTCCTGTACTTGTACAGGACGGATCCGCACCGATAATACAAACGAATGCATCCGTTCAGGACCGATTTGTATTAGATTTGAATTTCTAAGTCCCAATACGGATCTGTCCTGACTTACATTAAAAGTCAATGGGGGACGGATCTGTTTACAATTGCACCATTTTATGTCAATGCAATGGGATCCGTCCCCATTGACTTACATTGTAAGTCAGGACGGATCAGTTTGGCTCCGCAAGGCCATGCGGACACAAAAGCGCTGCTTGCAGCATTTTGGGGTCCGCCTCCAAAACGGAACGGGGGACCGTACGGAGCCGAACAAATGCATTATGAATGGATCCGCATCAATTCAGAATGCATTGGGGTTAAACTGATGCATTTGGGACTGCTTGTGAGAGCCTTGAAACGGATCTCACAAGCGGACCCAGAAACGCCAGTGTGAACGTAGCCTAAACATTAAGTCCCATGTACATAAACATCATTCCCCCCCACAATCTACTTTCAACATACAGTCCCATGTAAATAACATCACTCCCTCACCCAGCCACCTCAAGCATACAGTTCCATGTCAATAACATCCCTCCCTTCAGCCCTAACATACATCCCAGTTAAATAACTACAACTCCCAGCATCTGCCTCTCCCTTCACTTACCTTTTCTCATGTACAGACATCACCATTAGGCTCCTTCTCCTCTTCACTCCGGTCCAATCCTGCACTGGTCACATGATGGTGACATCATCCAGGTCATCCTATCACAGCCTGTTTTGCTGATCACATGACCTGTGATGTCACCGCAGGTCCTTCAGCTCTTCCCAGTGTAAGATTCAATTGTATTGCCGTTCTGTGTACGGCAATACAGTTGTATCTAGTAGGCAGGCAGGACATTTGGGGCATGGGACAAAACATCCCAGGCCCCGAATGTTTTAACCTAACGCCCCTGGACTAGTGAATGGGAGTCAGGAAACGGAGCTCCCTTGGGCCCCCAGGAGCAACTGGGCCCGGGGCAGCTGCCCCTTTTGCCCTGTGGCAAAGACGGCCCTGACTATGACGCCAGATATGAGTGGCACTGGTGGCACTGTGCACTGGCAGTAGTTGGCACAGTACATGCTGACGCTGTAGGCCTGACACACACGCTTGCAGGCAACTAACTGCAATTATATTCTGTCATTCTGTTTTCCGTGGTCTTCCGGGTCTTTTGGTGTTGCTGAGCTCACCGGTGCATTCCTTCTTTTTAAGAATGTTCCAAACAGTTGTTTTGGCCACGCCTAATATTTTTGCTATCTCTCTGATGGGTTTGTTTTGTTTTTTTCAGCCTAATGATGACTTCACTGACAGTGACAGCTCTTTGGATCTCATCTTGAGAGTTGACAGCAACAGATTCCAAATGCATATAGCAGACTGGAAATGAACTCTGGACCTTTTATCTGCTCATTGCAATTGGAATAATGAGGGAATAACACACACCTGGCCATGGAACAGCTGAGAAGCCAATTGTCCCATTAATTTTGGTCCGTTAACAAGTGGGAGCCACATATGCAAACTGTTGTAATTCCTACACCATTTACCTGATTTGGATGTAAATACCCTGAAATTAAAGCTGACAGTCTGCAGTTAAAGCACATCTTGTTCATTTCATTTCAAATTAATTTTGGTGGTGTATAGAGCCAAAAATGTTAGATTTGTGTCGATGTCCCAATATTTATGGACCTGACTGTATATGCTTGAAAGTATGTCGCACACACAGTAGCGTAGGATTTGGAAGTGTGTGTGGAAAATTTTTTACAAAAGGTATTTGTTATGAGGAAACGTTATACAGTACAGGTATCACAGGTAATGTCCCTGTTCGCAGTGCCTACAGAAAAAGTGCACTGGATGTCACTGATATTTTAGGGATGCGCACACTTTTCACAGGAGATGTGGCGTGAATAATTTAACTGTCCGCAGCGGCCTATTACATGCTATTTAGTGCAGGATGCGCTAAAAATATATATTGCTGCTGTCACACACAATTGTCCTTAAAAGGACTTTTGGGTCTCTGAAAAGTTTTTGTATAAAAATCTTCCTATTAATCTCCCTACACTGTCTATCCCTTCCTATGCACAGCTCTCCCTAACACTGAGCAATTTAGCGCAGGTGGCGCTACAAACATATATTGTTGCTGTCACACACAATAGTCCTTACAAGGACTTTTAGGTCTCTGAAACGTTTTTGTACAAAAAGAATATTCAATTACACTCCCTACACTCTCTATCCCTTCCTATGCTCAGCTCTCCCTGACTTCGAATGAGCCGAACATGAGTCATCAGGTGCTAAATAACACCCGATGTCGCTTTTCGGCCAGCCAATCACTGTAATGCCAGTAGCCAACATGGCAACTGGCATTACATTGAGGGCAGTACTTACCTGCATATTAACTGCCTGCTTAGCAGCCCCAAAACTTGCGGGAAGGAGACTTAAGCATTGCGCTCGAGCACATGCGGTACTCTGCCGAGTACCGCTATGTGCCAAGTATAGCGATGCTCGAGCCGAACTGGTATTCGGGTGAGCATGCTTGCTCAACACTAGAAAGTGGTCAATGCTTACATTATGCATGAGACCACTACAACAAAGAGCATATCAGAGACACATGTCACGTACTGTACTTATACCCTTCAAAAAGACCACAAGATTTGTGAGTAGTGGCAACAGCAACGCAGCAAGGGTATAATTCAGCTCACCTCCAGCCGGGTGTACGAGATCTGGAACACTTCCTTGCATCTCTAGAAATCATCATTTAACCCCTTAGGGACCCATGACGTATCGGTACGGCATGTTTCCCGAATCCTTAAGGACCCATGACGTACCGGTACGTCATGGCTTTAATTCGCGAGTCCGGCGCCGCGGGGGTTAATCGGAACGGGATGCCGGCTGAAAACATTCAGCCGGCATCCCGTAACAACGCAGGGGGGGGTCATTTGACCCCCCCGTATAGACGATCGCAGAAAACCGCAGGTCCATTCAGACCTGCGGTTTTCTGCGTTTCCGGTCCATTCGGGTGTGCTGTGACCCGATGAACCGGAAAAAGACTGCGATCGGTGGCGTAATTTTACACCACCAATCGCAGTCCGAGGATTTGAGGAGGCGGTGCTGGCCCTGGTGCTGAACACTGCTGTCCAGGGTGCTGATTGGTGCAGGGGAGAGAGGCGCGAGATTCAAACTTCCTGCGCTCCTCTCTCCCCTCCTCTTCCTGTCCAGCACCCTGACCGTGCAGCATCGTCCAGCACCAGCTCCTGTGTCCCCCTAATCGGCATCCATCACCCTCCTGCACCCATCGCCACTCAGGTAGGTTAGGGTCAGTGAGGGAGAGGCACCATTAGGAAGGGAAAGAAGGGAAAAGTTAGTTAGGAAAAAAAAAAAAAAAAAAGAACTTTTACACAAAACTTTTTTGATCCATCTATCAGACCCCAGAGCCCCCCCTGCCACTTGCCCCCCCCTACCAGCCCCCCACCACCACCAGCCCCCCCCACCCCCCCCACCCATCCCCCCACCAGCCCTCCCCCAGCCCCCCCCCCCCCCTCACCACTAGCCCCCTTACCACCACTTTTTTTTTTATTTTTCTGCGTTCGCTGACTGGTCGGCACTTTAGCGTCCGTCCACTGTTAGCGCATCGCCTGCCCCACCGCTGATCAGCGTTGTACCGCTGATCAGCAACTTTGAACTTTTTTTTTTTTTTTTCCTAACACTTGCCCCTTTATTTTCCTTTTTTTAGTACGCGAACACCCGTTGCCCCCACACACACGCACATATAATAAAGGTTTCCACATACGCACACCTACACGCACACACACCCATGGCCCGCCGGGTGTTCTCGGCCGAGGAGGCATACGCCCAGATTGCCTCCGACTCCGAGAGCCCCAGTGAGGATGAGGATGACCCCACATTCCTTCTGTCATCCGCATCCTCCTCATCATCATCGGATGACGATGAGCCACCAAGGCGGCGGAGACGCCGCCAGGCGGAGCCAGGGGCCACACATGCTAGGGATCCTGTGGCCCACCCTAGTACGAGCCGCCCTGGGGTTCGTACTGGTTTCCCGGCCCACCAAATAAGTTCACCGGAGCCCCCTGCCGATGAACTTAGCTGGTGTCCCCCAGTGGACTTTGAGCCTGAGATTCCGGATTTCGCTGGCAATCCTGGAATCCAGATTCCCACAGTGGGGTTTACTGAAATAGACTTTTTTAGTTTTTTTTTCAGTAACCCACTGGTGAATTTGATGGTGGAGCAGACGAATCTGTACGCCCAACAGTTCGTCGCTCAAAACCCAGGCTCATTTTTGGCTAGACCCGGTGGCTGGACGCCGGTCAGTGCAGCCGAAATGAGGACATTTTGGGGCCTCGTGCTGCATATGGGTCTAGTCCAAAAACCCAGTGTCAGGCAATACTGGAGTGGGGACGTCCTATACCAGACCCCACTGTACAGTATGGTCATGACACGTCCCCGGTTTGAGGCCATCCGGAAATGTCTGCATTATTCCGATAATGCAGCATGTCCACCCCGAGGTGATCCTGCCTATGACCGGCTGTATAAGATACGGCCGGTCATCGATCACTTTGGGGCCACATTTCAGCAGGCCTACGTACCTGGAAGGGAGGTCGCGGTTGATGAGTCTCTCGTTGCGTTCAAGGGGAGACTCAGTTTCCGCCAATACATTCCCACAAAGCGGGCGAGGTATGGCGTGAAGCTATACAAAATTTGTGAGAGTACCTCAGGGTACACTTACAAATTTCGTGTGTACGAGGGGCGAGATTCCCGTATTCAACCCCCAGAATGTCCCCCCACTCTGGGTGTTAGCGGGAAACTCGTGTGGGACCTTATGCACCCACTGCTGGATAAGGGTTACCACTTGTACGTGGATAACTTTTATACCAGCATTCCCTTGTTCAGGTCCCTTGCCGCCAGATCCACGTTCGCTTGTGGGACCGTGCGGAAAAATCAGCGCGGCCTCCCTGCCCACCCCCTCCAGGTACCTATCCCCAGGGGTGAGACCCGTGCCCTTACCAGTGGAAACCTGTTGCTGGTCAGGTATAAGGACAAGAGGGATGTCCTTATGCTGTCCACAATCCACGGTAACAGCACCACCCCAGTCCCTGTGCGAGGTACCGCGGCAACGGTCCTCAAGCCCGATTGTATCGTCGACTACAATCGGTATATGGGAGGAGTTGATCTCTCTGATCAAGTCCTCACGCCATATAATGCCATGCGCAAAACCCGGGCATGGTACAAAAAAGTTACGGTCTACATGGTGCAGGTTGCCATGTACAACTCTTTTGTACTATCCCGAAGCGCTGGCAGCACAGGGACATTCCTCCAATTCTATGAGGCAGTCCTCAAAGACCTGATCTTTTCGGACCGGGAAAGAGCAGGCCGGAGTACCTCGGGAACTGGAGGCGCCCGGATCGTCCCTGGCCAACACTTTCCAGGTGTGGTCCCCCATACTGGAAAGAAGGGACGAACCCAAAAAAGATGCAGAGTGTGTCACAAGAGGGGGATACGGAAGGACACCACCACTCAATGTGACACGTGCCCCGATCATCCGGGCCTCTGCGTTATCGATTGCTTCAGGGAGTATCACACTTCCATGGAGTACTAAATTTTTATAATCCCCAACAGTCCACTAGAGAACATAAAACACTATGGCTCTTAGACTTTGGAGACACAGAAACAATTTTTTTTCCCCAAAAAAATATTAGTTTTAGAGCAGGCATCCTCAAACTGCGGCCCTCCAGATGTTGTAAAACTATAACTCCCAGCATGCCCAGACAACCTACAGCCATCAGCAGGGCATGGTGGGAATTGTAGTTTTACAACATCTGGAGGGCCGCAGTTTTTAGGATGCCTGCTTAGTGTCTCCAAAGTCTGAGAGCCATACATATTGGGCATCGTCGCGTGCGTAAAAGTCGTCGCTATAAAAATAACATTTGACCAAACGCCTCGAATGAACGGTGTTAAAAATATAAAACAAAAACGGTGCCAAAACACCCATTTTTGGGCAAAATTTCAATTTGAATCCCTTTTGCCGGTAATAAAGCAAGGGTTAACAGCCAAACAAAACTCAATATTTATGGCCCTGATTCTGTAGTTTGCAGAAACACCCCATATGTGGTCGTAAATGGCTATATAGCCGCACGGCAGGGCATAGAACGAAGGGAACTCCATACGGTTTCTGGAAGGCAGATTTTGATGGACAGTTTTTTTTTTGACACCATGTCCCATTAGAAGCCCCCCCTGATGTAGCCTAGACTAGAAACTCCAAAAAAGTGACCCCATCTAAGAAACTACACCCCTCAAGGTATTCAAAAGTTACTTTACAAACTATGTTAACCCTTTAGGTGTTCCACAAAACTAAATAGCGAATGTAGAACATTTTTTAGAATTAAATTTTTTTGTTACATTGCCTCAAAAAAGAGTAATATAGAGCAACCAAAAATCATATTTACCCCTAAAATAGTCCCAAAACAACAACCACCTTATCCTGTAGTTTCCTAGATGGGGTCACTTTTATGGAGTTTCTACTCTAGGGGTGCATCAGGGGGCTTGAAAGGGTACATGGTGTAAATAAACCAGTCCAGCAAAATCTGCCTTCCAAAAACCATATGACGTTCCCTTCCTTCTATGTCCTGCCGTTTGGCCAAACAGTAGTTTACGACCACATATGGGGTGTTTCTGCAAACTACAGAATCAGGGCAACCCATTTTGAGTTTTGTTTGGCAGTTAACCCTTGTTTTACTCCTGGAAAAAATTGATTATATTGGAAAATTTTCCAAAAAATAGAAATTTCTAAATTGTTTCTCCATCTGCCATTAACTCTTGTGGAACACCTAAAGGGTTAACAAAGTTTGTAAACCCAGTTTTGAATACCTTGAGGGGTGTACTTTCTTAGATGGAGTCACTTTTTTGAAATTTCTATTCTAGGGGTGCAACAGGGGGCTTCAAATGGGACATGGTATAAACAAAACCAGTCCTGCAAAATCTGCCTTCCAAAACCCATATGGTGTTCCCCTCCTTCTATGTCCTCCCGTTTGGCCAAACAGTAGTTTACGACCACATATGGGGTGTTTCTGCAAACTACAGAATCAGGGCAACCCATTTTGAGTTTTGTTTGGCAGTTAACCCTTGTTTTACTCCTGGAAAAAATTGATTATATTGGAAAATTTTCCAAAAAATAGAAATTTCTAAATTGTTTCTCCATCTGCCATTAACTCTTGTGGAACACCTAAAGGGTTAACAAAGTTTGTAAACCCAGTTTTGAATACCTTGAGGGGTGTACTTTCTTAGATGGAGTCACTTTTTTGAAATTTCTATTCTAGGGGTGCAACAGGGGGCTTCAAATGGGACATGGTATAAACAAAACCAGTCCTGCAAAATCTGCCTTCCAAAACCCATATGGTGTTCCCCTCCTTCTATGTCCTCCCGTTTGGCCAAACAGTAGTTTACGACCACATATGGGGTGTTTCTGCAAACTACAGAATCAGGGCAACCCATTTTGAGTTTTGTTTGGCAGTTAACCCTTGTTTTACTCCTGGAAAAAATTGATTATATTGGAAAATTTTCCAAAAAATAGAAATTTCTAAATTGTTTCTCCATCTGCCATTAACTCTTGTGGAACACCTAAAGGGTTAACAAAGTTTGTAAACCCAGTTTTGAATACCTTGAGGGGTGTACTTTCTTAGATGGAGTCACTTTTTTGAAATTTCTATTCTAGGGGTGCAACAGGGGGCTTCAAATGGGACATGGTATAAACAAAACCAGTCCTGCAAAATCTGCCTTCCAAAACCCATATGGCGTTCCCCTCCTTCTATGTCCTCCCGTTTGGCCAAACAGTAGTTTACGACCACATATGGGGTGTTTCTGCAAACTACAGAATCAGGGCAACCCATTTTGAGTTTTGTTTGGCAGTTAACCCTTGTTTTACTCCTGGAAAAAATTGATTATATTGGAAAATTTTCCAAAAAATTGAAATTTCTAAATTGTTTCTCCATCTGCCATTAACTCTTGTGGAACACCTAAAGGGTTAACAAAGTTTGTAAACCCAGTTTTGAATACCTTGAGGGGTGTACTTTCTTAGATGGAGTCACTTTTTTGAAATTTCTATTCTAGGGGTGCAACAGGGGGCTTCAAATGGGACATGGTATAAACAAAACCAGTCCTGCAAAATCTGCCTTCCAAAACCCATATGGTGTTCCCCTCCTTCTATGTCCTGCCGTTTGGCCAAACAGTAGTTTACGACCACATATGGGGTGTTTCTGCAAACTACAGAATCAGGGCAACCCATTTTGAGTTTTGTTTGGCAGTTAACCCTTGTTTTACTCCTGGAAAAAATTTATTATATTGGAAAATTTTCCCAAAAATAGAAATTTCTAAATTGTTTCTCCATCTGCCATTAACTCTTGTGGAAGACCTAAAGGGTTAATAAAGTTTGAAAAAACTGTTTTGAATACCTTGAGGGGTGTAGTTTCTAGAATGGGGTCATTTTTGGGAGGTTTCTATTATCTAAGCCTCACAATATGACTGCAAACCTGAACTGGTCCATAAAAAGTGGGATTTTGAAGATTTCTGAAAAATTTCAAAATTTGCTTCTAAACTTCTAAGCCTTGTAACATCCCCAAAAAATAAAATATCATTCCCAAAATGCTACACACATGAAGTAGACATATGGGGAATGTAAAGCCATCACAATTTTTGGGGGTATTACTATGTATTACAGAAGTAGAGAAACTGAAACTTTGAAATTTGCTAATTTTTCAAAAAAAATTGTAAAAATTTTATTTTTTTGTGCAAAAAAATTAACTTTTTTGACCCAATTTTAGCAGTGTCATGAAGTACAATATGTGACGAAAAAACAATCTCAGAACGGCCTGGGTAAGTCAAAGCGTTTTAAAGTTATGAGCACTTAAAGGGACACTGGTCAGATTTGCAAAAAATGGCCAAGTCCTTAAGGTGAAATAGGGCTGAGTCCTTAAGGGGTTAAAAGCAGTCCAGCACTTCACAGAATCAAATATTTGACTTTATTTAAGCATATTAAAAACAGCAACCACAATGTCCAATGTCCACATGAAGGGAACACACACTTGTCTGATGTATCCCCAACCAATTTAGGACCTTAAAGATAAAGTAAAGTTCTGGAACTCAAGTATACTTAGTGGTTGATGGATGAATATACCCCATAATTAACTCATCGAGCGCCAAAAGGTGTGCAAGAACTACACTTAAAACCAAATTCAAAATCATCTAATTCAGCATTAGATCTGCTCTATGATTGAGTAGTAGACAACTGCCAATTTATGAAAAGAAAAAAACTAAATTATTGCATTGACATAAGTATTCAGACCTTTTACTCAGGAATAAGTTGAAGTACTTTGGCAGTGATTACAGCCTCCAGTCTTCTTTGGTATAATGCCACAAGGTTTGCACACCTGGATTTGGGGATTTTCTTTGTTTCATCAGACCAGAGAATTGTGTTTTTTTTGCAAACTCCAAGCAGCTTTCATGTGTCTTTTAACGACAAGAGGCTTTTTTTCTGCAATAAAGCCCAGATTGGTGGAGTGCTGCAGTGAGGGTTGACCTTCTGAAGTTTCCCTGCTCTGCACACAGGATATTTGTAGTTCAGCCAGTGTGACTATTAATTACTTGGTCACGTCTCTTACCAAGACCCTTCTTCTTCAAATACTTAGTTCCAAAGTTCTTCAATTTAAGAATTATGCAGGCCATTGTGATCTTGGGAACTTTTGATGGATCAGAAATATTTTTGTACCCTTTTCTAGATCTGTAACTTCGCAGAATCCTGTCTCTAAGCTCTACAGGCAGTTCTTTGCTCATCATGGCTTGTTTTTTGCTGTGAGACCATATATAGACAGGGGAGAGTCCTTTCAAACCATGTCCAATTAACTGAATTTGTCCCAGGTGCACTCCAACATTTTAAAGATGATCAAGAAAAATGGAAAGCCTCCAGGGTCCGAATACTTATGTCCATGCAAAATTGTGTTTTTTCCCTTTTTGCAAACATTTCTAAAAAAAAATCTCATTATAGAGTATTGAGTAAAGATTAAAGGGGAAAACTGGATTTATTTATTTTAACACAAGGCTGCAGCATAACAAAATGTGAAAAGAATGAAAGGGACTGAAGACTTTCGGAATGCACGGTATATTAGCATTCTCTCTAAAAGATCCTTTTTATTCACACAGTACACACTACACAGTTCTCTTCTCATTATCCTATTTAATGTCACACATTATCTTTTTAACTGCTTTCTTTACATCATTATTCCTTAAACTATATATAAAAGGGTTCATCAATGGGACAATAACAGCATACAAAAGGGACAAAAACTTCTCTTCGTTCATGCCATAACTTGACTTTGGTCTCAAGTACATTACAGTGGATGACCCACCTGACAAACATACAACTATCAGGTGGGAGGTACAAGTGGAGAAAGCTTTTTTCCTCATCCCTGCAGGATGGTGCTTGAGAATTGTCCAGATTATGTTTCCATATGAAATTACTATTACTATAAGTGGCCCTACAATAATAATAAAAGTGATTATCAGCATGAGGATTTCATTGAACTGTGTGTTATTACATGCCAGACTTATTAATGGAGGAATATCACAGTAAAAATTGTTGATTCTATTGGACCTGCAGAATGGTAATGAAAATATTAATTTGGTTTGTAGGACACCAACCATTGCTCCAATGAGCCAACAACCAATGACCAGCCTGATACAAGCTATCTTCCTCATTATATTATTATATAGCAAAGGATGACAAATGGCATTATAACGGATATACGCCATGGCTGCCAGCATATAGCATTCTGCACTAGCCAATAATAGATAACAGCACATTTGTATGGCACATCCATAGAAGCTGATAGTTTTGTGCTGAGAGAGAAGGTTGACCAGCATTTTTGGACTGATAGTTAGCGCATAACATATCTCCACAATGGAGAAATTGGCAAGAAAAAAATACATAGGAGTGTGAAGATTTGGACTGAATCTGTACAAAAGAATTATAAACATATGAGCCAAAAGTGAAATCATAAAAATGCAGAGGAAGATCATGAAGAGGAAATACTGGAGTTGAAGAACTGTAGAAAATCCAACAAGGATAAATTCAGTTATGATCGTCTGGTTTCCTCTCTCCATAACAGTTGAATGCAAATTTATTTGAACTATTTTCCCAAAAAATCTGTTGCTGTTCACATTTAAAATAAAAAATATAAAATTAACTTGTGAAATATCGACATTTCTAGAACGAACGAGAGCACCTGTCAGCAGAAACAACCCTACTAAACCAGGCAAATTGCCTGGTAGTGTGGATCCTTCAGAATAATACGATACCTGTCTTGGGAAGATCAGTTGTGGTGTTCCAGAGAAAAAGTACTTTTATTCTTTATGGAAATGAGGATTTCAGTGCACCTAGGGATGTTGCCAGGACACAGAAAAGTTGAGGAGCTGAGGAATACCAAAGGAGCTAGGCCTCGTCCCTCAGGTTCACTGAAGACCTCAGATCACCCATCAGGCAAATATAGTCTGAGTGTCCTTACTTGATCTACACAGAACATGTTCATGAAGTGTTTAATTATGTAGGACACACATGGCATATGTGGTTATTTGTTAATCAATCACTATTGGCAGGACATTGACCCCAAAATCAACTTCAAATGGTGCTTACTTCTGCTGGAATGGACCATTGGGGCCTATTATATTAAGAGAACATTAGCCTAGCAGCAGATCTTCTGATGTTTGGTGAGTTAGTCTGACGCTAAATATAACTCCTGGCAAAAGTCACATATGAGTTAAAAACATTAAGAAACTTTATGAACCTTGTAAATCGTTGTAGCACATATTGGCCGAGATGTACCATCAGCTAGACAGAATAAAACACTTAGACAGGAAGTCTAAAAAATGTGCCAGAATTATCACTGTGCTGCGCCTCTTCCTGTTAAGGCACATACAAACATATCAGGTCAAATATCTTGGAGTCAATATTACCATATCTATCCACCATTTATACAAAGCATCTGAAATGCTTAGCTGTGGTGGTGGTGGTAATAGTGGCACTTGCAACAATGGAGGTGGTGGTAGGGACACTGTGAGCTGTGATGGTATTGGTGCTCAAGGCAAAATACAAAGGTGGGATCATGAGTAAGGCACACAACACAGTCTGAGAAAAGAGGCAGGTATGATGACAATGGTGATTATGATGAACTTGGACAGGACTTTGGAACTTTATCAGGGTCATGAGTAGGTGGTGACATCAGAGAAGGAGGGTGGCAATAAAGCAGAGACAACATATAGCCGTTTATTTTTTATGCCAGGAAGCAGATTATGCCTTGGGTTCTTTTGGTGCAGGTTCAAATGCTGGAAGACCTAGGGCAGTGATGGCGAAACCTTGGCACTTCAGCTGTGGTAAAACTACAACTCCCAAGATGCCCCCCTTGATTGGCTGCTCTCAGAACTCTGTAGAAATAAATGGAGCATGCTGGGAGTCGTAGTTCCACCACAGCTGGAGTGCCAAGGTTAGCCATCACTGACCTAGGGTAAGTTTGGATGATGGTGGCTCTGCATGGATATCTTCATGCAAGAAATTTTCACAACATTGCCTACCGACAAATCTATCTTTTTAAGCTCTGCAGACAAAACTAAGAGGTGGATGTCCAAGCAAAAATGTAGGAACTATAGCTCTCCTCCAGCACATGAGGTAGTATCACCTGCTCACAGGGAAAGATCTAACTGGCCAGCAATGTTAGCAAAATAGTTCTCCTTCCCTCCATCATTCTAGTAGCCAGGTAATACATAAGCAGTACAGTGTCGTTTTTGTCCTCATCAACAGATACTGCATCTCCTTCTCAGTCTAGAAGGCCATGAAATGGTTAATGAAAGGGCCAGGGACTGCAGGGGAGAAGGAAAGAAAGGTGATTGGAGGATTTGCACCCCTCTTTTCCTACTGGTTAGGTTATGGGGGGGGTGTGGAGCTGGGAAGTTTATAAAAGAGACGGGATGTGGTAACTGTCTGATCACGAATATTCGAATTACGAATATCTGCACTTCGAGAATTCGCGAATATTTAGAATATACTGATATATATTCGGAATTTTGAATATTCTAGATTTTGTTTTCATCAGTAACCTCCCTTCTTGCTTGTGGGCCAATGAGAAGGATGCAATGTCTTTGTCTGAGCTTAGCAACATCCCTAGCAACCAATAGCAAAGTTGCCTCGCCCTTACTATATAAGAACCTCCCCAGCAGCCATTTTCTGTAGTTTTATGGAGTTCTGAGAGAGACAGCAGTGTCATTGCTGTGCTCTGTGCTTTGCTGTGTCATTACATTAGATAGATAGTCAGCTTATATATAATACAGATAGTTAGTGGGAGATAGTCAGTGTGGGTTATATCCTGATATAGTGTAGCTGTTGCAGTGCAGGGTGTTAGGTAGTGTGATAGGCTCTGCTGTCCATACATACATGTAGACCTGCTAAAATGTGAAGTTTCACGTATTGCATCAAAATATTAGCATCGTTAGTGCCGATTTGCGCAATCGCGAATATATTGACGCACTCTAACGGCACATAAAGCCATTTTTAATGTTCTGCCGTGTTGACCATTTTCTCCAGTCTCAGGAAACTTCTAGCAGCTTGGAAAATGTAGTGACCCACACCTGTCTTTTGCGCGCATTATGCAAATATTACATTGCCAATTTATCGCGATCAAGAAAATAATTGCGAATTCGCCACTATATGACGAATATTCGTGAAATATCGCAAATTCGAATATAGCCTCTGCCGGTCATCACAGGATTTTCACACACCTCCTGCTGATGCCAATGAATCAATCTGCCACTGCTGACGGTGGCTCAGTATACATCACTGGTTCAATAATGAAACTGTCTGTCCATGCTGCTGCTGTTTGTATGTCCATACTGTATTGCTGCAGGTGCCGCTACTACTGCCCCTGTTGCCATTACTGCTACCTTTAATCAATCAGACATCTGCTGTCTTGTCCATCAGGTTTCATACTGTATTCCTGCCACTGCAGCTCCTACTGCTCTTGCTACCACAACTACTTCACAGCCCTAATCTCCTGCCTTGTAAATCAGATTCCATGCGGTTAGAAACGGGCCATTGCTTATTCCAACACTACTATGTGAGCATAATCAGCGGCAAATATCGTCCACCAAAAGTTATAAGTGCAGACAATTTATTTATTTATTTTAAAAGCATAAAAAAATCCATCAGGACATACCTGTATGTGCTTTAGGGTACTTTCACACTAGCATTCTTGTTTTCCGGTATTGAGTTCCGTTCTAGGGGCTCAATACCAGAAAAGAACTGATCAGTTTTATCCTAATGCATTCTTAAAAGAGAGCAATCCGTTCAGGATGCATCAGTTCAGTCCCTTTTACGTTTTTTCGGACTGAGAAAATACTGCAGCATGCTGCAGTTTTATCTCTGGCCAAAAATACAGAACACTTGCCGGAATGCCGGATTTACATTGAAGTGTATTAGTTTTTCCAGATGACACCGGATTTCCAGATCCGGTATTTCAATGCATTTGTCAGATGGGTCCGCACCAGTTTGCGTCCGGATTTCCGGATCCGGTGGGCAGTTCAGGCGACGGAACTGCCTGCCAGAATCCTCTGCCGCAATTGTGAAAGTACCCTTAAACATCGGCACCTATGCATTTACCCATAGCCATATATGTTGCTGTAAGTTTGATGTTGCTAATGCTGTCTAAGGCTAGTTTCACACTAGCGGCAAGGTACTTTAATTCTGTCTGACTCTCGGCATGTTTGCCGTGCTGCCGTCGGAACTCCAGCCGACCCCCATTATAGTCAATGGGGCCGGAGCAGTAGTCCAGGGGCACGCGTGCACTAGCGGCAGCACGGATCTGACAGCCTGTTCACCCACCGGAACAGTCTGCCTGAGTTCCTTGCTGCTAGTGTAAAACTAGCCTAAGCCTGAAAGAGCTTGAAAGGTGATGGATACAGTGCTAGGAGACCTAGGAGTGTTATACATGACATTTCAAGGCACCTGAATGAATCTGACCACGTGGGACACGGAGTGGGAGACCATTGAAACAGGTGCAGACGCCATCTATCATTTATGTCATATCCTATGGATTTGCTATACAATAGATGTCAGTGTAAAATTATAGCACTTTACCTGCTATATGCAACACGCCAGACCTGCAGGGTATAGACGAAGTGAGGTCACAGTTATGGGCAATCGAGGGTACTCACTATATTTGCGGAACCCTGGGCAGGCGCGTGGCAGTGAAGGAGAGGTAGACACAGTTCCTCTGGGGCACGCTCTGTAGATAGGGACCAGGCCTGATGGTGGATGAGGTGCCCTGGATGTTACAGGTATTTTGTGTGCCTGGGGCAAGGTCCCTGTGGTATTCGTGACGCCAGTGCCTTTGGACGGTGGCACGCCGGTTGGTGGTTGGAAAGATGAAGGTACACAAGTATGCAGTGAACCAAACGTAAACTTTACTGGACAATCCAACTTTGTACAGCAGGGAGTAGTACAGTCTTTAGATTATTACAGTTCCACAAAAAGGGGCTTATTCACAAGTATGGCAGGCAATAGTCATGCAAGTTACACTGAGGGTAAATTCCACAAGCACTCAGCAGCAGGTTGTACTTTTACACTGTCCTTTCTAGAACTCCTACTCTGGCTTGATAACTCCCAAGGCCCGGATGCCTAAAAGGGTGGCTTATATCCTTGGTTACTTCCTTTCTCAGGTATTATACTGCTTGCAATGGTTTCTAAGTTCCTCTGCCTATCAGGGGCACTTGGCTTACCCTGGGACGCCTCCTCCCATCAGGTGGATACTGTCGGTTTCTCCCAGGAGGTTGAATCCTGCAACTGGGGTATCTCTTCAGAGCTAACTTAGGCTCTCTTGTTCTTCAGGCAGGCTGGAGCTTCTCAACAGCCTCCTGGACATCACTAGCAGCCAGGGCTATCCAGCTGCATGTCAGGAGCAGGCTTCTTAACCTGTGTCTTCTCAGACTCCTGGCTCTGCACTCCCTCTCCCTGTCTGGGCCTGGACATTTATACTAGGGGCTCCCTATCTCCCTCTAGTGTCTGGGATGTCTAACTACACCCAACTAGGCCTGCTACTGCATGAGACAGGGGTACATTGCATATAACAACACCTTAAAACATACATTAAATGCAGAATTCAATATGACATTTCTGTTCCTTGTGAGTAGGAGTAACGCGCACACCAATTGACCCTTGTGTAGTGCCCACCCATACCTAGTGGGACACTACATATACAATAAAACACTTTAGCTGCGATTGGTCACAGTCACAGGGTCTGATGGCTTAGACTCCATATACGGTATATCATATCCTTGGAACTGTACACTATAATGATGTTGTGCAAAGGTAACATACTGTAAAGTGTGTGTATATATATATATATATATATACACAAAAATAAACAGATTACTGTATTTATTGGAAGGCAAATTATGCACCAGGGATTAATCTGTTATGGAACATTTTCATCAAACAACTAGGTCATTATTTAGTGATGATTAACCCCTTCAGAACCCTGCCATTTTTCACCTTAAGGACCTGGCCATTTTTTGCAAATCTGACCAGTGTCACTTTATGTGGTGCTATCTTTAAAACACTTTTACTTATCCAAGCCATTCTGAGATTTCTCGTCACACATTGTACTTCATGACAGTGGCAAATGAGGCCTAAAACATCCAAGATGGATTTTTCTGTGACTGTCGCATTGCAGTCGCTGCATGTCGCATGTCGCAGTGCGACACCATAGACTATCATTATAAAAATTGTTGCGCGACACATGTCATTGTGTAGCCCTAGCCTAATACCTCCTAAATTAGTTATTACTTTATATTTCTCATATGCCTACTTCATGTTTGGATCATTTTGTGGATGCCATTTTATTTTTTTGGTACGTTAGAGGGCTTAGAAGTTTATAAGCAAATCTTAAAATTTTTAAGAATATTTCCAAAACCCACTATTTTAAGGACCAGTTCAGTTATGATGTCACTTTGCGGGGCTTACATATTAGAAAACACCCATAAATGACCCCGTTTTAGAAACTACACCCCTCAGGGTATTCAAAACTGACTTTACAAACTTTCTTAACCCTTTAGGTGTTCCACAAGAATTAAAGGAAAATGGAGATGAAATTCCAAAATTTGACTTTTTTTGGGCAGATTTTCCGTTTGAATCAGTTTTTCCTGTAACACATCAAGGGTTAACAGCCAAATAAAACTTTATGTTTATTACCCTGATTCTGTAGTTTATAGAAACACCCCATATGTGGTCAGAAACTGATACATGGGCTTACAGCAGGGTTCAGAATGGAGGGAGCACTATACTGTATGACTTTTGACTATATGACTATATGACTTGTGCAGATGAGATTTAGCTGGAATGGTAATTGGGAGCTATGTCGCATAGGAAGACACCCTGTGGTGGTCCTACAGTGGAAATCCCCAAAAAGTTACCCCATTTTGGAAACTACACCCTTCAAGGAATCTTTCAAGGTACGTAGTGAGCACTTTGACCTCAAACGTATTTCCTAGAATTAGAAAACACTTTGCAGTGAGAATTAAAAAAAAATAAAAAAATTCAAGAAAAAGTTGCTTTACACCAACATTTTTCACTTTCACAAAGGGTAACAGGACACAATGCACCCACATTTTTTCCCCCCATTTACCCCGAATACGGCAACACCCCATACAGACGTGGACAAAATTGTTGGTACCCTTTGGTCAATGAAAGAAAAAGTCACAATGGTCACAGAAATAACTTTAATCTGACAAAAGTAATAATAAATTAAAATTCTATAAATGTTAACCAATGAAAGTCAGACATTGTTTTTCAACCATGCTTCAACAGAATTATGTAAAAAAATAAACTCATGAAACAGGCATGGACAAAAATGATGGTACCCCTAGAAAACACAGAACATAATGTGACCAAAGGGACATGTTAATTCAAGGTGTGTCCACTAATTAGCATCACAGGTGTCTACAACCTTGTAATCAGCCATTGGGCCTATATATATGGCTCCAGGTAATCACTGTGTTGTTTGGTGATATGGTGTGTACCACACTCGACATGGACCAGAGGAAGCAAAGGAAAGAGCTGTCTCAAGAGATCAGAAAGAAAATTATAGACAAGCATGTTAAAGGTAAAGGCTATAAGACCATCTCCAAGCAACTAGATGTTCCTGTGAGTACAGTTGCACATATTATTCATAAGTTTAAGATCCATGGGACTGTAGCCAACCTCCCTGGACGTGGCCGCAGGAGGAAAATTGATGACAAATCTAAGAGACGGATAATCCGAATGGTAACAAAAGAGCCTAGAAAGACTTCTAAAGAGATTCAAGGTGAACTTCATGCTCAAGGAACATCAGTGTCAGATCGCACCATCCGTCGTTGTTTGAGCCAAAGTGGACTACATGGGAGACGACCAAGGAGGACACCATTGTTGAAAACGAATCATAAAAAAGCAAGACTGGAATATGCCAAACTACATGTTGACAAGCCACAAAGCTTCTGGGAGAATGTCCTGTGGACAGATGAGACAAAAATCGAAGTTTTTGCCAAGGCACATCAGCTGTATGTTCACAGACGAAAAAATGAAGCATATCAAGAAAAGAACACTGTCCCTACTGTGAAACATGGAGGAGGCTCTGTTATGTTCTGGGGCTGCTTTGCTGCGTCTGGCACAGGGTGTCTTGAATCTGTGCAGGGTACAATGAAATCTCAAGACTATCAAGGAATTCTAGAGAGAAATGTACTAGCCAGTGTCAGAAAGCTTGGTCTCAGTCGCAGGTCATGGGTCTTGCAACAGGACAATGACCCAAAACACACCGCTAAAAACACCCAAGAATGGCTAAGAGGAAAAAATTGGACTATTCTAAAGTGGCCTTCTATGAGCCCTGACCTCAATCCTATTGAGCATCTTTGGAAGGAGCTGAAACATGCAGTCTGGAAAAGGCACCCTTCAAACCGGACACAACTGGAGCAGTTTGCTCATGAGGAGTGGGCCAAAATACCTGCTGAGAGGTGCAGATGTCTCATTGACAGTTACAGGAAGCGTTTGATTGCAGTGATTGCCTCAAAAGGTTGCGCAACAAAATATTAAGTTAGGGGTACCATCATTTTTGTCCATGCCTGTTTCATGAGTTTATTTTTTTACATAATTCTGTTGAAGCATGGTTGAAAAACAATGTCTGACTTTCATTGGTTAACATTTATAGAATTTTAATTTATTATTACTTTTGTCAGATTAAAGTTATTTCTGTGACCATTGTGACTTTTTCTTTCATTGACCAAAGGGTACCAACAATTTTGTCCACGTCTGTATGTGTTCAAAAAGTGATGTATGGGCGCACATCAGAGCTCCATAGGCAAACTGCAAAATAAAGATTTTGCAGGCCTGAAATGACAGACATGGATTTTAGGTGCCATGTCGCATGTAAAAAATACCTGAGGCTCCAAGAAGTGACCCCATTTTGGAAAGTGAACCCCCGTACGAACATTTTAAGGGGTGAAAAGGGCACCTTTGAACTAACAGGTGTTTCACAGAAATGAATATGTAGTGGTTGGTGAAAAGTGGATATGTAAGCTATTCGGACTAAATCAGAGATATAAGGTGGTAAAACTACAGGGTACATAAGGAATGAAATTACATTAATACTCCATGGATGTGTAGTAGATTTTGAAAAAATACTGCATGCACAGGAAGGTTTCGCAGTGGTAAATGCTGTCTTTCCTTATCTCTCTTTTGGAACACACCCTGCATCTTTTTTGGGTCCTTCCATTCCTTGCTGTCTGGGGCACTTGACCTGGAAAAGGTTGCCCTGGTACAACACAGCACCATGATGTACTAGGGCAGTCCCTGGCCTGGCTTTGAAAAATTAGGGCCTTGATAACTACCTCTTGGAATTGAAGAAAAGCTCCTGTGTTGCCTGCAGATGGAAATAGCACGTACGCATTGTACATTGCCATCTGTATGAAGTGCACAGCCAGCTTTTTGTACCACACTTTTGTTTTTCATGTGGCACTGTAGGGCTTCAGAACTTGATCTGAAAGATCAACCCCCCCCCCCCCCCCCATGTGCCTGCTGTAATCAAGGATGCAAACTGGTTTGGGGACAGTGGTAGTGGTACCTCGTACAGGAGCAGGGGAGCTGGTGTTACTATGAATGGTGGTCAGTAAAAGGACATCCCTCTTGTCCGTGTACTTAACCACCAGCATGTTCTCGAGGAGGAGATCCCTACTTTCACCCATTCTCAGTGGTTGCCCTACCAGTGATCTAGGGAGGGCCCCCTGAACTGTACCACAAGCTACCATACCTCTGGCAGTTAGGGACATGAATAGGGGTATGCTGGTATAATAGATATCCACATAGAGGTGGCAACCCTTATCCAGCAGTGGGTGCGGTAAGTCCCAGACTATCTCCCCACTAACTCCTAGGAAGAGGGGGGGGGGCATTCTGGGGGTTCTATCTGGGAAGTTTTCCTTCGTAAATGTGGAACTTGTGGGTGTACCTGGAGTACTCTCGCAAAGTTTGTAAATGTTAATGTCATACCTTGCCGTTTGCTAGGCAGGTACTGGCGGAATCTAACCCTCCCTTTGAAAAGTAATAGGGACTCATTTACACAGACATTTTTACTAGGGGTGTACCCCTTAGCAAACCTGGTGTTAAAGTAGTCAATGACAGACCTAACCTTAAACAGACAGTAAAATGTTGAGTTGTTATGTGGTGGGCACTGTGCATTGTCGTTGTAGTGTAGGAATTTCCGAATTGACTCAAATCGCTTCCGGGTCATTGTACTACTGTAAATTGGAGTCTGGTAGAAAATGTCCGATTTGGCTTCTTACCAAGGCCCATATACAGCATGAGTCCCCAAAACATCATCATCTCTGCTGCATTTACTGGGGTCCAACCTAGGGGTCTAGTGTATGGTGATGTAGGTTCTGAGCAATACATTGTTGGACATATAAATTCGTTTGGGACACCATTAAATTTACAAAATCTTAAGAGAAGAAGATTTTGAAAAATTCTATGTCAGTGAAGCCCGCACAATCTATCTGTTTTCCGGAGCTGCCCACAAAATCCGAAATTTGGGGCTGACAAGTCTCAGTGGGTAGGGTCCATTAGGGTTCACTCTAGGGGGCTGCCTCCGCTGCTACCCTGGGGCACCTTCTTGAAGGTCCCTCATCTTGGTTGAACTTGATGGACGTTTGTCTTTTTTCAACCGTATTAACTATGATGAGGGGGTAGAGAAGTAGAGGAATGTGGCATCCTCTTCTCCCTCACTAGCAGACTCTGTATCAGAGGCAAGGATGGTGTATGCCTCTTCAGCTAAGTATACTCGTTGGTCGGGACATTTTTATTTTATTGGGGTGTGATGTGTGAAATGTGTAAACCTTTATTTATTGTCAGGGGTGTGTATGTTGTGTTTTCACACGTGAAAGGGCTTGTAATAAATTTGAAATACAGAGAAAAGGAGGAGAAAAAAAAAAGCCTAACAAATAATAAACAGGTGCAGGATGCACGCACGCACAAAGATGTTGCACTTAAGGGTGGGAGATATAAACGATTATCTCCATAAATTCGGGCAATGATATGGATTTTAGCTATATCGCCATATCGCGATAGATGACCACGGAGCGGTAGTGAATTGAAGAAGCTTCTCACTCACTGCTCCGTGGCCTCCTGACTCTGCACCGCACTACACTGGCCAGGGTCTTGCGTGCACACATTGTCAGCTGACGCTGTGTATGACGTCAGGTCCCCCCAGTGCATGCTGGGAAGAAGACTGAGTCCGTCTCCTGCGGACTCTGCGCACTTTGCAGGTAAGGTAAGTATATTAGCAGGGGCCCAAATCTACAGGGGGGTGGGGGGGTGGATGGCTATGGCATGGGGCTGATGGCGCTGGCTGGGGGACATGATGATGGTGGCAATAGCATGGGGCTGATGGCGCTGGCTGTGGGACATGATGATGGTGGCAATGGCATTGGGCTGATGGCGCTGGCTGGGGGACATGATAATGGTGCCAATGGCATGGGGCTGATGGCACTGGCTGGGGAACATGATGATGGTGGCAATGGAATGAGGCTGATGGCGCTGGCTGGGGGACAGAATGATGGTGGCAATGGCATGGGGCTGATGGCGCTGGCTGGGGGACATGATAATGGTAGCAATGGCATGGGGCTGATGGAGCTGGCTGGGGGACATGGATGATGGCAAATGGCATAGGGCTGATGTCGCTGGCTGGGGGACAAGGATGACGGTGGCTATGGCATGGGGCTGATGTTGCTGGCTGGGGGACATGATCATAGTAGCAATGGCATGGGGCTGATGGCGCTAGTTGGGGGACATGATGATGGTAGCAATGGTATGGGGCTGATGGAGCTGGCTGGGGGACATGGATGATGGCAAATGGCAATGGCATGGGGCTGATGGCACTGGCTGGGGAACATGAATGATGATGGCCATATATATATATATATATATATATATATAAAATATATATATATATATATATATATATATATATAACTACACAGAAGAAAAAATCTGCACACTAAACTGAGCAGACCAGTCAGAAAAATGTATGATATTGTGTGCGTGCAAAAATCTATACTAACACTACCTAACTAAAATTAATTTCTATATATATGTATATGGAGATTTATATAAAAAAAATCTGCACAGTGAACTGAGCAGGTGCAGGACGCACTCACACAGATATTTTGTGCATGCAAAAATCTACACTAAGGCTACTTTCACACTAGCATTTCCATTTTCCGGTATTGAGATCCGTCATATGGTCTCACTACTGGAAAAATACTTTTCAGTTTTGTGCCCATTCATAGTCAATGGGGACAAAACGTGACAGAACGGAATGCTCCAAAATGCATTCCGTTCCGTTCTCATACCGGAGAGTAAACTGCAGGATGCTGTGGTTTGCTTTCCGTCCTGGGATGCGAAGAAATACGTCATGACCCACAATGCATGTCAATAGGGACGGATCAGTTTTCTCTGGCACTATCTGACACAATAGAAAATGGATCCGTCCCCAATTGACTTTCAGTGGAGTTCATGACAGATCCGTCTTGGGTATGTTAAAGATAATACAACTGGATCCATTCATAACGGATGCAGATAGTTGTAGTATCAGTAATGGAAGTGTCTTGCTGAACCCTGCTGAATCAAGCAAAAATGCTAGTGTGAAAGTAGCCTAACACTACCTAAAATAGATTTCTATCTAATACTAAATATTATTTTGTTTTCACCAAAAAATTTATAAATAAGAAAACTGAGCACAAAAGCAACCAGTAAAAAAAATATGGTACTTATTGGTGCTCAGGATTGCAGAACACACGCAGTAGACACTGCAATATACAAATTTATTGTAGATACAAAAAAAAAGCACACTAGCTAAAAATGTACATATATATATATATATTAGTGATGAGCAACATGGGCAATATTCATTTTTGCTATATTTCACAAATTTTTGGCCTAATAGTCACGATAAATTCGCAAAATTATAGAATTCATGACCTCCAGTCATTATTTTCTTGATTGTGAAAATCGGCAATGTAATATGCACACAATACAGGCATGGCTCACTTTTGCTACATTTTCCAAGCTGCTAGAAGTTTCCTGAGACTGAAGAAAATGCAAAGTACAGTAATTCATATCACAAACCGGAGAGGGGAGGGGAAGGGGTCTACCTTTATGTAAAGTCATGTCTAAAGCCCACAGTCCGAGAAGATGTAAGTGAGGGGCATAAACATGTGGAGTCACTGTGGGTAGAAATACATGGAGGCAAAAACAATAATAAAATACTAATAGGAGTTTATTATAAACCACCTAATATACCAGAGTCCACAGAAAGTCTACTACTAAACGAGATAGACAAGGCGGCAAATCATAATGAGGTGGTTAACTACCCAGATATAGACTGGGAAACTGAAACCTGTACATCTCATAAAGGAAACAGGTTCTTGGCAATAACCAAAGACAATTACCTTTCCCAACTGGTTCAGGAACCGTCTAGAGGGACAGCCATACTGGAATTAGTATTAACCAATAGACCTGACAGAACAACAGACGTGCAGGTTGGGGGACACCTGGGAAATAGTGACCATAAAGTAATAACCTTCCAATTGTCATTCAAAAGAGTTTCTTGAGGGAGGAACAAAAATACCAAACTTCAAAAAAGCTAAATTTAGCCAACTAAGAGAGACTATAGGCCTAACTAAGGCTACTTTCACACTCGCGTTTGGTGCAGATCCATCATGGATCTGCACAGACGGATCCGTTCAGATAATACAACCGTCTGCATCCTTTCAGAAGGGATCCGTTTGTATTATTTTTAACATAGCCAAGATGGATCCGTCTCGAACAAGTCAATAGAGGACGGATCTGTTTTCTATTGTGCCAGATTGTGTCGTAGATAGGGATGAGCGAACTCGAACTGTATAGTTTGGGTTCGTACCGAATTTTGGGGTGTCCGTGACACTGACCCGAACCCGGACATTTTTGTAAAAGTCCGGGTTCGGGTTCGGTGTTCGTCGCTTTCTTGGGGTTTTTGGAAAGGCTGCAAAGCAGCCAATCAACAAGCGTCATACTACTTGCCCCAAGAGGCCATCACAGCCATGCCTACTATTGGCATGGCTGTGATTGGCCAGAGCACCATGTGACCCAGCCTCTATTTAAGCTGGAGTCACATAGCGCCGCCCGTCACTCTGCTCTGATTAGCGTAGGGAGAGGTTGCGGCTGCGACAGTAGGGCGAGATTAGGCAGATTAACTCCTCCAAAAGACTTGATTAATTGATCGATCTGCAGCTGTGGATCATTGAGCTGCTGATCCTCAATTGCTCACTGTTTTTAGGCTGCCCAGACCGTTTGTCAGTCACTTTTTTCTGGGGTGATCGGCGGCCATTTTTGTGTCTTGTGGTGCGCCAGCACAAGCTGCGACCAAGTGCATTTAACCCTCAATGGTGTGGTTGTTTTTTGGCTAAAGCCTACATCAGGGTGAAGCTGTCACACCAAGTGCATTTAACCAGCAATAGTCTGTTTATTTTTTGGCCATATACTACATCAGGGGCAAGCTGCGCCTGTCACCAAGTGCATTTAACCCTCAATGGTGTGGTTGTTTTTTGGCTAAAGCCTACATCAGGGTGAAGCTGTCACACCAAGTGCATTTAACCAGCAATAGTCTGTTTATTTTTTGGCCATATACTACATCAGGGGCAAGCTGCGCCTGTCACCAAGTGCATTTAACCCTCAATGGTGTGGTTGTTTTTGGGCTAAATCCTACATCAGGGTGAAGCTGTCACACCAAGTGCATTTAACCAGCAATAGTCTGTTTATTTTTTGGCCATATACTACATCAGGGGCAAGCTGCGCCTGTCACCAAGTGCATTTAACCCTCAGTAGTGTGGTTGGTCAAGCTGTCACACCAAGTGCATTTAACCAGCAATAGTGTGGTTATTTTTTGGCCATATCCCAGTCTAATTCTGTCAGTAAACGTATACCTGTCACCCAGCGCCTAAATACTAGGCCTCAAGTTTATATCCAGCTAAATCTGTCGTTACTGGTGTGGCTGGTCAAGTTATTTAGTGTCCGTCAAAGCACATTTTTTGTTCTGGGTTGATATACAATTCCCAATTTAGCAATTTCATAATTTAGTGGTTTCTGCTGTATCAGAGCTATTTGAAATCTATCCCTAAAAGGGTATATCATATTCAAGGTGCACATAGGGTCATTCAGAATAACTTCACACACACGCTACTGTGCATTTCCAAGTCTAATTCTGTCAGTAAACCTATACCTGTCACCCAGCGCCTAAATACTAGGCCTCAAATTTATATCCTGCTAAATCTGTTGTTACTGCTGTACTGTTGTGGCTGGGCAAGTTATTTAGTGTCCGTCAAAGCACAGTTTTTGTTCTGGGTTGAAATACAATTCCCAATTTAGCAATTTCCTAATTTAGTCGTTTCTGCTGTATCAGGCCTACTTTAAATACATCCCTAAAAGGGTATATCAGAATCAAGGTGCTGATAGGGTCATTCTGAATAACTTCACACACACGCTACTGTGCATATCCCAGTCTAATTCTGTCAGTAAACCTATACCTGTCACCCAGCGCCTAAATACTAGGCCTCAAATTTATATCCTGCTAAATCTGTCGTTACTGCTGTACTGTTGTGGCTGGGCAAGTTATTTAGTGTCCGTCCAAGCACAGTTTTTGTTCTGGGTTGAAGTACAATTCCCAATTTAGCAATTTCATAATTTAGTGGTTTCTGCTGTATCAGAGCTATTTGAAATCTATCCCTAAAAGGGTATATAATATTCAAGGTGCACATAGGGTCATTCTGAATAACTTCACACACACGCTACAGTGCATTTCCAAGTCTAATTCTGTCAGTAAACGTATACCAGTCACCCAGCGCCTAAATACTAGGCCTCAAATTTATATCCTGCTAAATCTGTCGTTACTGCTGTACTGTTGTGGCTGGGCTAGTTATTTAATGTCCGTCAAAGCACAGTTTTTGTTCTGGGTTGAAATACAATTCCCAATTTAGCAATTTCCTAATTTAGTGGTTTCTGCTGTATCAGAGCTATTTGAAATCTATCCCTAAAAGGGTATATAATATTCAAGGTGCACATAGGGTCATTCTGAATAACTTCACACACACGCTACTGTGCATTTCCAAGTCTAATTCTGTCAGTAAATCTATACCTGTCACCCAGCGCCTAAATACTAGGCCTCAAATTTATATCCAGCTAAATCTGTCGTTACTGCTGTACTGTTGTGGCTGGTCAAGTTATTTAGTGTCTGTCAAAGCACATTTTTTGTTCTGGGTTGAAATACAATTCCAATTTAGCAATTTCCTCATTTAGTGGTTTCTGCTGTATCAGAGCTATTTGAAATCTATCCCTAAAAGGGTATACAATATTCAAAGTGCACATAGGGTCATTCTGAATAACTTCACACACACGCTACTGTGCATTTCCAAGTCTGTCAGTAAACCTAAACCTGTCACCCAGCGCCTAAATAATAGGCCTCAAATTTATAGTCAGCTAAATCTGTGGTTACTGCTGTGCCAGATAGTGTTAGTTGTCTTTAAAAAGAGGCCTGAATTTGAATTCAATACATTGGGTCAAATAATATTTTTGTTGTTGTGGTGAACGATAACAATGAGGAAAACATCTAGTAAAGGACGCGGACATGGCTGTGGTGGTGTTAGTGGACCCTCTGGTGCTGGGAGAGGACGTTGCCGTTCTGCCACAGCCACACGTCCTAGTGTACCAACTACCTCAGGTCCCAGTAGCCGCCATAATTTACAGCGATATTTGGTGGGGCCCAATGCCGTTCTAAGGATGGTAAGGCCTGAGCAGGTACAGGCATTAGTCAATTGGGTGGCCGACAGTGGATCCAGCACGTTCACATTATCTCCCACCCAGTCTTCTGCAAAAAGCGCACAGATGGCGCCTGAAAACCAAGCCCATCAGTCTGTCACATCACCCCCATGCATACCAGGGAAACTGTCTGAGCCTCAAGTTATGCAGCAGTCTCTTATGCTGTTTGAAGACTCCGCTGGCAGGGTTTCCCAAGGGCATCCACCCAGCCCTTCCCCAGCGGTGGAAGACATAGAATGCACTGACGCACAACCACTTATGTTTCCTGATTATGAGAACATGGGAATACCACCTCAGGGGGGAATCACAGAATGAACATACGACCCTGTTCACGGGATTATAGTAGAATTAGGTCAAATTCACAAACGGGTATCACAGAAAGAACCATTTAATTCTAAAGCTTCACTTTTAATATTTATATTTAAAATTAACGACCCATAATGTATAAGAGATATATATAAACAAGAAAGAAATAAAGCAAATATAAATCTATCCCACTTGACTTCTTGGATGTAGACAATCAAGTGAATGACAAATAGGGGCAATGTCCCTAATGGATTCCCCTACAATTAAGGCCCTGCCTGATAACGGAATGGCCGCCCCGATAGGGGCGATCCCGTATCTCGTGCCTCCTATAATGCCCTGGAGGACCCTGATACAGGTGACCGATGATGGTAATCCTATGGGGAGACCAGTACTAGTCTACAGGTGTGCCAAAAATAAGAAATGCTTTATTTGTACAAATAACACCCCAACCTCCATGAGGTGGAGGTAAAAATGACAAAGACAATGTGTGATTGTGATATGTAGTGTTGATCACGAATATTCGAATTTCGAATTTTTATCGCGAATATAGGTACTTCGAAAATTCGCGAATATTTTGAATATAGTTATATATATTCGCAATTTCGAATATCCGATTTTTTTTCCGATTTTTTTTTTTCCGATTTTATTATTTTTTTTAATCAGTACACATGATCCCTTCCTGCTTCTAGCTTGTGGGCCAATAAGAAGGCTGCAATATACTTGACTTTGGGAGTAGTGATGAGCGGCAGGGGTCATATTCTAAAATTGACAAAAAAAAATTCTTGAAAAAATCGGCAAGGTAATGATTGTGTAATATGCGAATTTTCGTAATTCGAATTTTCGGATTCTAATTTTTTATTGCGAATTTTTCAACTTTTAGACAAAGAAGATTATAGCACTATATTAGCTAAATTGCTCTATATTCGTTTTTTTCGAATATTCGCTATATTGCTATATATTCTTGTTTTAGAATATTACAAATATTCGAAAAAACGAAGTTATAGCGAATATTCGAAAAAAAACTAATATATAGCAATTTAGCTAATATAGTGCTATAATCTTCTTTGTCTAATAGTTGTAATTTTTTTCTCATCTGAAGTTCAGATTGGAAAAGAATTACAACTATAAAAAAAAAGATTATAGCACTATATTAGCTAAATTGCTCTATATTCGTTTTTTTCGAATATTCGCTATATTGCTATATATTCCGAATATTCGAAAAAACTGTTATAGCAATATAGCGAATATTCAAAAAATCGAATATAGAGCAATTTAGCTAATATAGTGCTATAATCTTCTTTGTCTAATAGTTGTAAGTTGAAAAATTCGCAATAAAAATTCGAATCCGAAAATTCGAATTACGAAAATTCGCATATTACACAATCATTATCTTGCCGATTTTTTCCAAGAAAAAAATCGCGAATTTTCGAATATTCGACGAATATTCTAAAAAATATTCGCGAAATATTGCGAATTCGAATATGATCCCTGCCGCTCATCACTAGTGATATGTTGTATAGAGCGTCCCTACGCGTTTCGCCCTGTTAATATTGGGCTCCTCAGGGGACAAAAACCTAAATAACACACGGGGTGTATCACATAAAATATCAAGGACAGCAGGACAGCCACAAAAACAATATCTCTTATACATTATGGGTCGTTAATTTTAAATATAAATATTAAAAGTGAAGCTTTAGAATACCACCTCAGCATGTCTCTGATAATGACGAAACACAGGTGCCAACTGATGCGTCTTTCTGCAGTGTGCAGACTGAACAGGAGGTCAGGGATCAAGACTGGGTGGAAGACGATGCAGGGGACGATGCGGTCCTAGACCCCACATGGAATGAAGGTCGTGCCACTGACTTTCACAGTTCGGAGGAAGAGGCAGTGGTGAGACCGAGCCAACAGCGTAGCAAAAGAGGGAGCAGTGGGCAAAAGCAGAACACCCGCCGCCAAGAGACTCCGCCTGCTACTGACCGCCGCCATCTGGGACCGAGCACCCCAAAGGCAGCTTCAAGGAGTTCCCTGGCATGGCACTTCTTCAAACAATGTGCTGACGACAAGACCCGAGTGGTTTGCACGCTGTGCCATCAGAGCCTGAAGCGAGGCATTAACGTTCTGAACCTTAGCACAACCTGCATGACCAGGCACCTGCATGCAAAGCATGAACTGCAGTGGAGTAAACACCTTAAAAACAAGGAAGTCACTCAGGCTCGACCCTGCTACCTCTTCTGCTGCTGCCGCCTCGGCCTCTTCTGCAGCTGCCGCCGCCTCGGCCTCTTCCTCCGCCTCTGGCACCTTCCTCCGCCTTGCTGGGTGGCACCTGCCGCCCAGCAAACAGGGGATGTACCACCAACACCACCACCACCTCCGTCACCAAGCATCTCAACCATGTCACACGGCAGCGTTCAGCTCTCCATCTAACAAACATTTGAGAGAAAGCGTAAATTCCCACCTAGCCACCCTCGATCCCTGGCCCTGAATGCCAGCATTTCTAAACTACTGGCCTATGAAATGCTGTCATTTAGGCTGGTGGACACAGACAGCTTCAAACAGCTCATGTCGCTTGCTGTCCCACAGTATGTTGTTCCTAGCCGGCACTACTTCTCCAAGAGAGCCGTGCCTTCCCTGCACAACCAAGTATCCGATAAAATCAAGTGTGCACTGCGCAACGCCATCTATGGCAAGGTCCACCTAACCACAGATACGTGGACCAGTAAGCACGGCCAGGGACGCTATATCTCCCTAACTGCACACTGGGTAAATGTAGTGGCAGCTGGGCCCCAGGCGGAGAGCTGTTTGGCGCACGTCCTTCCGCCGCCAAGGATCGCAGGGCAACATTCTTTGCCTCCTGTTGCCACCTCCTCCTTCTCGGCTTCCTCCTCCTCTTCTTCCACCTGCTCATCCAGTCAGCCACACACCTTCACCACCAACTTCAGCACAGCCCGGGGTAAACGTCAGCAGGCCATTCTGAAACTCATATGTTTGGGGGACAGGCCCCACACCGCACAGGAGTTGTGGCGGGGTATAGAACAACAGACCGACGAGTGGTTGCTGCCGGTGAGCCTCAAGCCCGGCCTGGTGGTGTGTGATAATGGGCGAAATCTCGTTGCAGCTCTGGGACTAGCCAGGTCTGACGCACATCCCTTGCTTGGCGCATGTGCTGAATTTGGTGGTGCAGAAGTTCATTCACAACTACCCCGACATGTCAGAGCTGCTGCATAAAGTGCGGGCCGTCTGTTCGCGCTTCCGGCGTTCACATCCTGCCGCTGCTCGCCTGTCTGCGCTACAGCGTAACTTCGGCCTTCCCGCTCACCGCCTCATATGCGACGTGCCCACCAGGTGGAACTCCACCTTGCACATGCTGGACAGACTGTGTGAGCAGCAGCAGGCCATAGTGGAGTTTCAGCTGCAGCACGCACGGGTCAGTCGCACTACGGAACAGCACCACTTCACCACCAATGACTGGGCCTCCATGCGAGACCTGTGTGCCCTGTTGCGCTGTTCCGAGTACTCCACCAACATGGCCAGTGGCGATGACACCGTTATCAGCGTTACAATACCACTTCTATGTCTCCTTGAGAAAACACTTAGGGCGATGATGGAAGAGGAGGTGGCCCAGGAGGAGGAGGAGGAAGAGGGGTCATTTTTAGCACTTTCAGGCCAGTCTCTTTGAAGTGACTCAGAGGAAGGTTTTTTGCAACAGCAGAGGCCCGGTACAAATGTGGCCAGCCAGGGCCCACTACTGGAGGACGAGGAGGACAAGGATGAGGAGGAGGTGGAGGAGGATGAGGATGAAGCATGGTCACAGCGGGGTGGCACCCAACGCAGCTCGGGCCCATCACTGGTGCGTGGCTGGGGGGAAAGGCAGGACGATGACGATACGCCTCCCACAGAGGACAGCTTGTCCTTACCCCTGGGCAGCCTGGCACACTTGAGCGACTACATGCAGCAGTGCCTGCGCAACGACAGCAGAGTTGCCCACATTTTAACGTGTGCGGACTACTGGGTTGCCACCCTGCTGGATCCACGGTACAAAGACAATGTGCCCACCTTACTTCCTGCACTGGAGCGTGATCGGAAGATGCGCGAGTACAAGCGCACGTTGTTAGACGCGCTACTGAGAGCATTCCCAAATGTCACAGGGGAACAAGTGGAAGCCCAAGGCCAAGGCAGAGGAGGAGCAAGAGGTCGCCAAGGCAGCTGTGTCACGGCCAGCTCCTCTGAGGGCAGGGTTAGCATGGCAGAGATGTGGGAAAGTTTTGTCAACACGCCACAGCTAACTGCACCACCACCTGATACGCAACGTGTTAGCAGGAGGCAACATTTCAACAATATGGTGGAACAGTACGTGTGCACACCCCTCCACGTACTGACTGATGGTTCGGCCCCATTCAACTTCTGGGTCTCTAAATTGTCCACGTGGCCAGAGCTAGCCTTTTATGCCTTGGAGGTGCTGGCCTGCCCGGTGGCCAGCGTTTTGTCTGAACGTGTATTCAGCACGGCAGGGGGCGTCATTACAGACAAGCGCAGCCGCCTGTCTACAGCCAATGTGGACAAGCTGACGTTCATAAAAATGAACCAGGCATGGATCCCACAGGACCTGTCCATCCCTTGTGCAGATTAGACATTAACTACCTCCCCTTAACCATATATTATTGTACTCCAGGGCACTTCCTCATTCAATCCTATTTTTATTTTCATTTTACCATTATATTGCGAGGCTACCCAAAGTTGAATGAACCTCTCCTCTGCCTGGGTGCCGGGGCCTAAATATATGCCAATGGACTGTTGCAGTGGTGGCTGACGTGAAGCCTGATTCTCTGCTATGACATGCAGACTGATTCTCTGCTGACATGAAGACAGATTCTCTGTTACGGGACCTCTCTCCTCTGCCTGTGTGCTGGGCCTAAATATATGCCAATGGCTTGTTGCAGTGGTGGCTGACGTGAAGCCTGATTCTCTGCTATGACATGCAGACTGATTCTCTGCTGACATGAAGCCAGAGTCTCTGTTACGGGACCTCTCTCCTCTGCCTGGGTGCTGGGCCTAAATATATGCCAATGGACTGTTGCAGTGGTGGCTGACGTGAAGCCTGATTCTCTGCTATGACATGCAGACTGATTCTCTGCTGACATGAAGCCAGATCCTCTGTTACGGGACCTCTCTCCTCTGCCTGGGTGCTGGGCCTAAATATCTGACAATGGACTGTTGCAGTGGTGGCTGACGTGAAGCCTGATTCTCTGCTATGACATGCAGACTGATTCTCTGCTGACATGAAGCCAGAGTCTCTGTTACGGGACCTCTCTCCTCTGCCTGTGTGCTGGGCCTAAATATATGCCAATGGACTGTTGCAGTGCTGGCTGACTTGAAGCCTGATTCTCTGCTATGACATGCAGACTGATTCTCTGCTGACATGAAGCCAGAGTCTCTGTTACGGGACCTCTCTCCTCTGCCTGAGTGCTGGGCCTAAATATATGACAATGGACTGTTGCAGTGGTGGCTGACGTGAAGCCTGATTCTCTGCTATGACATGCAGACTGATTCTCTGCTGACATGAAGCCAGAGTCTCTGTTACGGAACCTCTCTCCTCTGCCTGGGTGCCTGGGCCTAAATATATGCCAATGGATTGTTGCAGTGGTGGCTGACGTGAAGCCTGATTCTCTGCTATGACATGCAGACTGATTCTCTGCTGACATGAAGCCAGAGTCTCTGTTACGGGACCTCTCTCCTCTGCCTGGGTGCTGGGCCTAAATATCTGACAATGGACTGTTGCAGTGGTGGCTGACGTGAAGCCTGATTCTCTGCTATGACATGCAGACTGATTCTCTGCTGACATGAAGACAGATTTTCTGTTACGGGACCTCTCTCCTCTGCCTGTGTGCTGGGCCTAAATATATGCCAATGGACTGTTGCAGTGCTGGCTGACTTGAAGCCTGATTCTCTGCTATGACATGCAGACTGATTCTCTGCTGACATGAAGCCAGAGTCTCTGTTACGGGACCTCTCTCCTCTGCCTGAGTGCTGGGCCTAAATATATGACAATGGACTGTTGCAGTGGTGGCTGACGTGAAGCCTGATTCTCTGCTATGACATGCAGACTGATTCTCTGCTGACATGAAGCCAGAGTCTCTGTTACGGAACCTCTCTCCTCTGCCTGGGTGCTGGGCCTAAATATATGCCAATGGATTGTTGCAGTGGTGGCTGACGTGAAGCCTGATTCTCTGCTATGACATGCAGACTGATTCTCTGCTGACATGAAGCCAGAGTCTCTGTTACGGGACCTCTCTCCTCTGCCTGGGTGCTGGGCCTAAATATCTGACAATGGACTGTTGCAGTGGTGGCTGACGTGAAGCCTGATTCTCTGCTATGACATGCAGACTGATTCTCTGCTGACATGAAGACAGATTTTCTGTTACGGGACCTCTCTCCTCTGCCTGTGTGCTGGGCCTAAATATATGCCAATGGACTGTTGCAGTGGTGGCTGACGTGAAGCCTGATTCTCTGCTATGACATGCAGACTGATTCTCTGCTGACATGAAGCCAGAGTCTCTGTTACGGGACCTCTCTCCTCTGCCTGGGTGCTGGGCCTAAATATATGCCAATAGACTGTTGCAGTGGTGGCTGACGTGAAGCCTGATTCTCTGCTATGACATGCAGACTAATTCTCTGCTGACATGAAGACAGATTGTCTGTTACGGGACCTCTCTCCTCTGCCTGTGTGCTGGGCCTAAATATATGCCAATGGACTGTTGCACTGGTGGCTGACGTGAAGCCTGATTCTCTGCTATGACATGCAGACTGATTCTCTGCTGACATGAAGCCAGATCCTCTGTTACGGGACCTCTCTCCTCTGCCTGTGTGCTGGGCCTAAATATATGCCAATGGACTGTTGCAGTGGTGGCTGACGTGAAGCCTGATTCTCTGCTATGACATGCAGACTAATTCTCTGCTGACATGAAGACAGATTCTCTGTTACGGGACCTCTCTCTTCTGCCTGTGTGCTGGGCCTAAATATATGCCAATGGACTGTTGCAGTGGTGGCTGACGTGAAGCCTGATTCTCTGCTATGACATGCAGACTGATTCTCTGCTGACATGAATCCAGAGTCTCTGTTACGGGACCTCTCTCCTCTGCCTGGGTGCTGGGCCTAAATATATGCCAATGGACTGTTGCAGTGGTGGCTGACGTGAAGCCTGATTCTCTGCTATGACATGCAGACTGATTCTCTGCTGACATGAAGACAGATTCTCTGTTACGGGACCTCTCTCCTCTGCCTGTGTGCTGGGCCTAAATATATGCCAATGGACTGTTGCAGTGGTGGCTGACGTGAAGCCTGATTCTCTGCTATGACATGCAGACTGATTCTCTGCTGACATGAAGCCAGATCCTCTGTTACGGGACCTCTCTCCTCTGCCTGGGTGCTGGGCCTAAATATCTGACAATGGACTGTTGCAGTGGTGGCTGACGTGAAGCCTGATTCTCTGCTATGACATGCAGACTAATTCTCTGCTGACATGAAGACAGATTCTCTGTTACGGGACCTCTCTCCTCTGCCTGGGTGCCTGGGCCTAAATATGTGACAATGGACTGTTACAGTGGTGGGTCACGTGAAGCCTGATTCTCTGCTATGACATGCAGACTGATTCTCTGCTGACATGAAGCCAGAATCTCTGTTACGGGACCTCTCTCCTCTGCCTGGGTGCCGGGGCCTAAATATCTGACAATGGACTGTTGCAGTGTTGGGTGACGTGAAGCATGATTCTCTGCCATGACATGAAGACTGATTCTCTGCTGACATGAAGCCAGATTCTCTGTTAAGGGACCTCTCTCCTCTGCCTGGGTGCCTGGGACTAAATATCTGACAATGGACTGTTACAGTGGTGGGTGACGTGAAGCCAGATTCTCTGCTATGGGACCTCTCTCCAATTGATATTGGTTAATTTTTATTTATTTTATTTTTATTTTTATTCATTTCCCTATCCACATTTGTTTGCAGGGGATTTACCTACATGTTGCTGCCTTTTGCAGCCCTCTAGCTCTTTCCTGGGCTTTTTTACAGCCTTTTTAGTGCCGAAAAGTTCGGGTCCCCATTGACTTCAATGGGGTTCGGGATCCCGAACCCGAACATTTACGGGAAGTACGGCCGAACTTCTCGAACCCGAACATCCAGGTGTTCGCTCAACTCTTGTCGTAGAAAACTGATCCGTCCCAATTAATTTACATTGTGTGTCAGAACGGATCCGTTTGGCTCAGTTTCATCAAACAGACACCAAAACGCTGCAAGGGTTATTCACTTTAGAAAAAAGCCAACTGAGGGGAGATCTATCCCATCATATATTTATCCCCATGACTGTGACTGTGACGAGGGGACACCCTCTGCGTCTGGAGGAAAGAAGGTTTGTACACAAACATAGAAGAGGATTCTTTACGGTAAGAGCAGTGAGACTATGGAACTCTCTGCCTTAGGAGGTGGTGATGGTGAGTACAATAAAAGAGTTCAAGAGGGGCCTGGATGTATTTCTGGAGCGTAATAATATTACAGGCTATAGCTACTAGAGAGGGATCGTTGATCCAGGGAGTTATTCTGATTGCCTGATTGGAGTCGGGAAGGAATTTTTTCCCCCTTAAGTGGTGGAAAATTGGCTTCTACCTCACAGTTTTATTTTTTTTTGCCTGCCTTTGGATCAACTTGCAGGATAACAGGCCAAACTGGATGGACAGATGTCTTTTTGCGGCCATATATACTATGCTACACTACCTAACACCCTGCACTGGAACAGCTACACTATATCATGATCTCATCTACACTGACTATCTTCCACTAACTATCTGTAATATAATATATATATATATATATATATATATGAGCTAACTATTGTAATTGAATACGGATCCAGATGACTCAGTAAAGCACAGAGCACAACAATGACACTGCTCTCTCTCAGAACTGCAACAAAAACGCAGAAAATGGCTTCTTATATAGTAAGGGGTAGGCAACTTTCCTCTTGGTTGCTAGGGATGTTGCTAAGCTCAGACAAATACATTGCAGCCTTCTCATTGGCCCACAAGCAAGAAACAGGAGGGTACTGATTATTGCGATTACGAAGATATAGCACTATACGCGATTGGCTGGTCTTCATTGACCGGCCAATCGCAGCGTGTGGAGCTGCATTAGTGATGAGCGGCAGGGGTCATATTCGAATTCGTGAAATTTTGCGAATATTTTGTAGAATATTCGTTGAATATTCGCAAATTCGAATATTCGTTATATTCTATGATTTTATTTACTCCAAAAATCGGCAAGGTAATGATAGTTAGTGATGAGTGGCAGGGGTCATATTTGAATTTGCGATATTTCGCGAATATTTTGCAGAATATTCATCGAATATTCGCAAATTCGAATATTCGTTAGATTCTACGATTTTTTTACTCGAAAAATCGGCAAGGTAATGATAGTGTAATATGCAAATTTTCGTAATGTGAACTTAATTGCAAATTTTTCAACTTACAACTATTTAGACAAAGGAGATTATAGCACTATATTGGCAAAATTGCTCTATATTTGTTTTGTTTTTTCGAATATTCGCTATATTGCTATACATTCTTGTTTTAGAATATTATGAATATTTGAAAAAACGAAGTTATAGCAATATAGCGAATATTCGAAAAAAAAACTAATATAGAGCAATTTAGCTAATCTAGTGCCATAATCTTCTTTATCTAATAGTTGTAAGTTTAAAAATTTGCTATAAAAATTCGCATTACAAAAATTAGCATTACGAAAATTCGCAAACAACACTACTCCTAAATAGTGATGAGCAGCAGGGGTCATATTCGAATTCGTGATATTTCGCAAATATTTTGTAGAATATTCATCGAATATTCGCAAATTCAAATATTCGTTATATTCTACAATTTTTTTTACTCAAAAAATCGGCAAGGTAATGATACTGTAATATGCGAATTTTATAGCGAATTTTTCAACTTACAACTATTAGACAAAGAAGATTATAGCACTATATTGGCAAAATTGCTCTATATTAGTTTTTTCGAATATTCGCTATATTGCTATATATTCTTGTTTTAGAATATTACGAATATTTGAAAAAACTAAGTTATAGCAATATAGCGAATATTAGAAAAAAAAATGAATATAGAGCAATTTAGCTAATCTAGTGCTATAATGTTCTTTGTCTAATAGTTGTAAGTTTAAAAATGTGCAATAAAAATTAGAGAAGGCAGACTTGGAGTTCAAGGCTAAATAGACTGGTTTGATACCACTCTTTGAAGAAAGAAGTGTTGGGGCGGACCACAATTCTAGAATTTCTCTGTTAGCCACCACCTGATGGGGGGTTTCCGTGGATAAGAGGTGGCGCACCTGGAGGTACTTAAACAGCTCTCCTTTAGGAATTTGGAACTCCTTTTGGAGTTGTAAGAAGGATTTTAAGGTGTCCTTCTGGTAAAGTTGGCTCATAAATTTGATACCTCTGTCCCTCTATGTGCGCAGCCCCAAATCTTGGAGGTGGAGTTCCAGTAGCTGTATTGGAGAAGTGCCAGTCAGGGACATTGGTATGTGGAGGCCTTTTTTGGTGAAATGTACGCCAATTAAGTATTGATGCCTCTACTAAGGTGGGCAATTGTGGGTTTTAACTGGGGATACGCTAATACTATTAATCAAGAGGGCTCTTAGCTGCTTAGTGGGGGGGCCTGGATGGCTTCTATATGAACCCATGGAGCAGAGATCTCCAGCGACCACAAATTTCTCAGGAATTAGATTTGGGATGCCAGAAAGTTGGCCTTTGGTTTAGACAGAGTATTTGCTGAAATTCAGGGTTCTTTACCTGCCCAAACAAAGTTACTAGGCAGGCCCTGAGCCCTTCTAAAAAATTGGCTGGGTATTTTTATGGGGTTGTTCCTAAATGTGAATAGAGGTTTTGGTAGGATAAGCATTTGGAAGGATGCAATGCGAGCAATGCAAGATACTTCAAATTTGCTGTAGGTAGATTTGTCTTGCTTAATCACTTACAGTAAAGGAATGTAATTTAGCTGGTATAGGCGGGAGAGGACAGGGGGATGGTTATTCCCAAGTACTGGACTTTGTCCTGTCACCAATCTAGGGCAAATTTTTGTTTCAGTGACTGCAAAGTACAGCTTGGAATGTTTAAGAGCAGGATTTGAGATTTAGTCTTGTTTACTTTATAGTATGACAAGTAGCTATACTCTTCTATGATTGAGAAGGCTGCAGGTGGGGCCCTTTGAGGAGAGGATAGTGATAATAAAACGTTGTCTGCGTAAAGTGAGATACAGCGGTTCTTACCACCTATTTATATACCCGAAATGTTCGGGTGTAATCTTAAAGCTTGGGCCAGGGGTTCCATGGCGAGGATAAAGATTAAAGGTGAAAGAGGGCAGCCCTGTCTGGTACCATTATATAGCAAGAAAGGTGTAGACAAAGCCCCATTTATAAATACTCTGGCTGAAGGCCTACAGTAAAGGGCCCCTATAGCTGTTATAAAGGTCTCTCCCAGCCCCATCACTCGTAGTACAGAGAAGGCAAACGACCAGTAAAGGCGGTCGAATGCCTTCTCTGCATCCAGGGTTATTAGCAAGGCTTGTTTCCCCTACGGTTAACCCAATCAATCAAATTGAGAACCCAACGTGTGTTATCTGTTAATCTGTATACCTCTTACAAACCCTGTCTGGTCGGGGTCTACCAGAAACGGCAGAACCTCGGACAGTCTATTCGCAAGTATTTTGGCATAAATTTTTAGGTCCGTATTTAATAGGGACATGGGCCTGCAGTGCTGAGGCTTATCCGTAGTTTTACCTGGTTTCGGCAGAGCCACTATTGTGGCCGAAAGCATCTTATCTGGGAGGGTACCCTCTGAGAAGTCTTTATTGAAAACCTGGGTCAAACATGAGGAAAGAAGGCTCTGGAAGGTTTTGTAATAGAGATTTGACAGGCCATTGGCTACCAGGGACTTTTGTGCAGGGAGGGAGGATATTATCTTAGTGAGTTCTAATTGAGTGACAGGTTGTGATAATAGATCACTCTGGAGAGTATTCAATGATGGAAGGTTGAGTTTATTCAGGAACGGATTGATCTCTGATGGGGTGGTCATTTGGGTCCCGGGGGAGTCTTTGAGATTATAAAGTGTTGAATAATATTTAGCAAAGTGGTCAGCTATAGTTTTCGGGTCATATATCCTGGAGTTGTTAGGTGGGCTGGTTAAGAAAGGGATTCTAGATTTTGCCTCTCTGGATTTTAGGCATTGGGCTAGTAGTTTGCCCACCTTATTGTCTTGGGAGTAATATGTGGCTTTAATGGATCTAAGGTTCCTTTCATACGTGACCAGGAGGCATTCCCTAAGTTGAGTTCTGAGGGATTGGATCTGCATTGCTCTGATAGAGGAGAAGTAGGATTTAGAGTGTCTCCAGGGGGGTTAGTTGGGAGAGTATTTCTTGAATCTTTTGTTCTCTTAGTTTTTTGGCTTGGTGGCCTAGTTTAATGAAAATGCTCCTGTTGACTGCCTTATCAGCATTCCAAAGGCTATATAGGCTGGAGACAGACAAACTATTCAATAGAAAGTATTCAGAAATGGCCTTCTCCAATTCAGTTTTGAATGTTGGGTTTGATATAATATAAGGGCTGCAGCACCACAAGGTATCTTTGTGGTTAAAAGATTCTTTGATCGTGAGGGTAATGGCGGCATGATCAGACCACTTAATGGTTCCTATGGTGGACAGGGAGGATAATTGGAGTAAAGTGTCTACTGACAAGAAACAGTACGATACGTGAGTAGGTACCATGTACCTGTGAGTAGAAAGAGTAATCTTTCTCAGATGCATGGTGTAACCTCCACACATCATACAATTGTTCCCACAGAAGCAGAGGCTAGAGCACTGGGTAAGAGCTTCTGGTGGTAGATGAGGAGTCAATTGAGGCATCAGGGATAATATTAAAGATGACCTCTTTTCACCTTGTTCGCCTTGGCTAGCACCCTATTCAAGAAATGGATTTGGTGTTTGTTGGGAGCAAAAACCACTACAATAGTGTAGGTGATGTTGTTCACAGAGCACACTTGTATGATAAATCTACCATTTGGATTGGTAATAAGGGTAATAGGGGAAAAGGAGACTGAGTTACTGATAGCCAGTATGAGTCCCCTCTGCTTCTTGCGGTAATGGGCCTGCATAACATGAGGGAATTGACGGTAGTGAATTTTTTGAGCATCTTTGTGCACTATGTGGGTTTCTTGAACGCAGAGGATATATGCTTTGGCTGTCATGGTTTCAGACCAGAGGTAGGATCTTTTTTGTGGGCTGTTATGGCCCTTAGCATTAATTGAAATCAGGTTAAGACCCATGGGAAATGGTAGAAGAGCTCAACATTTTCCTGGGAATGGTTAGGTTCAAACCTGAGTGGACCACCCAGATCACCCAGTACCAAGGGACATTTGAGCAAACATATTAACATGGGAGCATATGATGTCTGAAACACGACTTGTACCTAGAGACAAAATGTAAAGTATAAACCAATAACTATAAACCGGAGTGGGATAAATTTCCCATAATGAAAAAAATTCCAGACTCATATAGTGTAGGGGGCAAAAGTCCAGTTTAAAGCCAAATAACTATACAGTGCACTCCTGCACTCACGCACATAGAAACATTTCAATGCTTTGTACCCCTTTTTGCCCCTACTGTGTGCCATTCTGAGATCACGCTTTGGGGTTGAGGAAGACTTCAGCCGGTATGGCTGGAGAAATATTCCAGGACTTCATTAGACGGCTTCCCTCTTCTAGTGAAGCAATAAAGTGCTGTTTGCCATTATGGGAAAGTAGCAGTTTCACCGGTAAGCCACATTTGTAGGCAATTTTGTGATCCCTTAAAGCTAAAGTGATCGGGGCAAGTAGGCGCCTTTGGTGCAAGGTTATGGCCAAAAGGTCAGTGTAGAGCTTCACAGCCTGGTATGGTGCTGGCATTTCTGTGAGGTGGCGGGCAGCTGTTAAGGCCGCCTCCTTCGTTTGGAAAAAATGGATGCGGGCTAAGGTATCCCTAGGTATGCTATCAGGGAGATGCTTGGGCTTTGGGATCCTGTGGTCATGGTCAATTATTAGATCCCTGGTGGAGTAGGATTGAAGGAGCTTTTGTAAGAAAGCTTGGAGAAAGTCCATGAGTTCAGATGGCCCAATGTCCTCCGGTATACCACGAAATTTTATATTGTTCCGCCTGGAGCGGTCCTCCAGGTCATTCAGCTTAGCCTTGATCCTTTCCATTTCAGCTGCCATGTCATCATGGCTGTCTATTAGCTGATTGTGAGACTCTGCGAATTCTCCCATTTTCATTTCTACGTGGGAGACTCTAGAACGGTGTTGGCGAACCTATGGCACGGGTGCCAGAGGTGGCACTCAGAGCCCTCTCTGTGGGCACCCACACCCTGGAAAAAGTCTATGGTGTACCAATATGCCTTAGACTTTTCCTGCCATTCATCAGTGCAGGGCACACTATGAACAGCACAGGCAGCGCATTGAATGTAGGCAGCTATTATAGCTAAATGATAAAGTACATGGAAGATATTCTATATTGGACTGTTGTATTCAGGGTAAATTGCAGTGTTGGCACTTTACGATAAATAATTGGGTTTTGGGTTACAGTTTGGGCACACTTGGTTCACCATCACTGCTCTAGAATCTAGGCCTGAGATGGAGGATTGGATAGGCGCTATTGTGGATGCGAAGTCGCTGTGTAGAGCTGAGCTAAAAGCTATCAGCATATCTTTAAGGAGATTCCCTGAGGCAGGTTTGTCAGAGGTGGGGAACCCCTGTAACATAGATGGGAAGGCTGCTGGGGACTCGGAGCTCACCTCTCTAGCTATCTCCTCTTGCAACCTGGGCCTCTGTTTCACTGGACTCCTAGTGGCTGGAGAAGATAGCGTCTGGGTTCCCGCAGGAGCTGGAGATGATCGGGATGCACTCTCGCTTGAATCGGATCCAGGTGATGTCATGCTCCGCTGAAAGGTAAAGCTTGGGACCGCTTGAGGAGAGGGTCCGGTGCTCTGTTGCATAGTTGGCGCGGGAGCTGCCACCAAAGTCGGCGGCGATAACGGCAACTCCGTTGGGCCCGTCTGAGAGGCGTCTGGCTCTTTATCGAAATAAAAGTTCACTTGGGGTCTTTTGCCTCTAGGCATCCTCGGCAGTCGTAGTGCACCACGTGCCACCGGAATTATTTCATATATCGGGGTATTAGTCGCTTTGTCAGGCGCTGTGTTCAGGAGCTCAGGATTCAAGCGGCCATCACACCGCTGGATATTTAATTTTTAAATACTCTTAACTCCTTTTTATTCAGCATACCTTTCTCAGATCCCTCTTTTAGTAATTCATACATTTTGTTTTATATAAAAAAAACGGGTTGGTTTTCAATACCCGATAGGTCTCTTTTTAAGGCCACTTTTTCATCCTTTGTCTGATTGTAATACCTGGGCATTGTAATACTCCTGTAGTAGTCCTTGTTTAAAACTTTCTATGCAGTCGTTATTCTTGTTGTTGGGAAAGAGAGTTGACTTATCACGTAGCTGAGTATGGGCAACCTCAGGCTGAATATGAACAGCATCGTTCCCCATTCCTGCATTTTTGAGAGCTGGTGTCTAGAGTTGAGCGGACACCTGGATGTTCGGGTTCGGCCAAACTTGAAAAAAAGTTCGGGTTCGGGACCCGAACTTGACCCCGAACCCAGACCGCATTGAAGTCAATGGGGACCCGAATTTTTGGCCACTAAAATGGCTCTAAAATTGAACTAATTTTTCATTTTTGGGCATATTAAAATCCTTATTGGATGACTATTCCCTATATATGGCTCTTACCTTGTTCTGTGGCTTGGTTTCACAAAAAAAATAAAAATAAAGCTTTTAAAATATGCAAATGACTTCACTACCAGCAAGTAGGGCGTCTACTTGCTGGTAGCCGCCGCATCCTCCTTTAAAAAAAAACCACCTCCTCCTGTTGATTGACAGGGCCAGCGAGCGTTCTCCTCCTCCGGCTGGCCCTGTCTGCAATTCAAATCCCGCGCCTGCACCTTACATGTCTTCAATTGGCGCAAGCGCTCTGAGAGAAGGATGCTCGCTTCCTCAGCACTTCCTCAGTGCGCCGATGACGTCTTCTCTTTCGGGTTTAGAGGTGATGTCATCGGCGCAGGCGCACTGAGGAAGCGAGCGTCCTTTTCTCAGAGTGCCTGCGCCGAATGAAGATACGTAAGGCGCAGGCGCAGGATTTGAATTGCAGACAGGACCAGCCGGAGGAGGAGAGCGCTCACTGGCCCTGTCAATCAACAGGAGGAGGGGGAGTTTTTTTTTAAAGGAGGATGCGGCGGCTACCAGCAAGTAGACGCCCTACTTGCTGGTAGTGAAGTCATTTGCATATTTTAAAAGCTCGATTTTTTGTGAAACTAAGCCACAGAACAAGGTAAGAGCCCTATATAGGGAATAGTCATCCAATAAGGATATTAATATGCCCAAAAATGAAAAATGAGTTTTGGGGGGTGACAGAAGCCCTTTAAGAGATTGGCAAATGCTCTGCAAACAAATGTGGATAGAGAAATGAATTAAAAAAACATAAAAAAATAAATAAATTAGGACTGATGTAGGAGGAAGAGGTTGAGGAGGCGGTAAATGGGTGGATGTGGCCGTGTAGGCTCACGTGGCGGTCTAGGTGGAAGCGGCGGCGAAGGAGGAATAGGTAGCCAACACAGATGTGTGTTATTTTGCACTTTTACATAGGGGTATCCCCCAAAATATTGGGACATATAAAAAATAATAATGAATAAGTGCGCTTGAGTACAAGGATGGATGGTTGAGGCTGTTAGAACTGTCTATTCTGCACAAGGTACAGACAAGTCTTATGGGATCCAGGCCTGGTTCATTTTAATGAACGTGAGCTTGTCCACGTTGGCTGTGGGCAGGCAGCTGCGTCTATCTGTAATGACGCCTCCTGCCGTGCTAAATACACGTTCAGAGAGCACACTGGCTGCAGGGCAGGCCAGCACCTCCAAGGCATACAGGGCAAGCTCTGGCCATGTGGACAATTTGGAGACCCAGAAGTTGAATGGGGCAGAACCATCAGTCAGTACGTGTAGGCGTGTGCACAGGTACTCTTCCACCATGTTGTTCAAATGCTGCCTCCTGCTAACACGCTCCATATCAGCAGTTGGGGCCGGTTGTTGCGGCGAGGTGACAAAGCTTTTCCACATGTCAGCCATGCTAACCCTGCCTTCTGAGGTGCTGGCGCTGACACAGCTGCGTTGGCGACCTCTTCCTCCTCCCCTGCCTTCGCCTTGTGCTTCCACTTGTCCCCCGGCATCAGTCGGGAATGCTCTCAGGAGCACATCTACCAGCGTGCGCCTGTAGTAGCGCATCTTCCGATCACGCTCTAGTGAGGGAATTAAGGACAGCACATTGTCTTTGTAACGGGGATCCAGCAGGGTGGCCACCCAGTCGTCAGCACAAGTTAAAATGTGGGCAACTCTTCTGTCGTTGCGCAGGCACTGCAGCATGTAGTCGCTCATGTGTGCCAGGCTACCCAGAGGTAAGGACAAGCTGTCCTCTGTGGGAGGCGTATCGTCTGCGTCCTCCGTATCCCCCCAGCCACGCACTAGTGATGGGCCCGAGCTGCATTGGGTGCCACCCCGCTGTGAATATGCTTCATCCTCATCCTCGTCCTCATCCTCCAGTATTTGTACCTGGCCTCTGTTGTTGCAAAAAAACTCCCTCTGAGCCACTTCTAAAAGACTGGCCTGAAAGTGTTAGAGATGACCTCTCTTCCTCCTCCTCGTCCTGGGCCACATCCTCTTCCATCATCGCCCTAAGTGTTTTCTCAAGGAGACATAGTAGTGGTATTGTAACGCTGATAACGGCGTCATCACCGCTGGCCATGTTGGTGGAGTACTCGAAACAGCGCAACAGGGCACACAGGTCTCGCATGGAGGCCCAGTCATTGGTGGTGAAGTGGTGCTGTTCTGTAGTGCGACTGACCCGTGCGTGCTGCAGCTGAAACTCCACTATGGCCTGCTGCTGCTCGCACAGTCTGTCCAGCATGTGCAAGGTGGAGTTCCACCTGGTGGGCACGTCGCATATGAGGCGGTGAGCGGGAAGGCCGAAGTTACGCTGTAGCGCAGACAGGCGAGCAGCAGCAGGATGTGAACGCCGGAAGCGCGCACAGACGGCCCGCACTTTATGCAGCAGCTCTGACATGTCGGGGTAGTTGTGAATGAACTTCTGCACCACCAAATTCAGCACATGCGCCAAGCAAGGGATGTGCGTCAAACCGGCTAGTCCCAGAGCTGCAACGAGATTTCGCCCATTATCGCACACCACCAGGCCGGGCTTGAGGCTCACCGGCAGCAACCACTCGTCGGTCTGTTGTTCCATACCCCGCCACAACTCCTGTGCGGTGTGGGGCCTGTCCCCCAAACATATGAGTTTCAGAATGGCCTGCTGACGTTTTCCCCTGTCTGTGCTGAAGTTGGTGGTGAAGGTCTGTCGCTGACCGGATGAGGAGGTGGTAGAAGAGGAGGAGGAAGCCTAGTAGGAAGAGGAGGCAACAGGAGGCAAAGAATGATGCCCTGCGATCCTTGGTGGCGGAAGGACGTGCGCCAAACAGCTCTCCGCCTGAGGCCCAGCCGCCACTACATTTACCCAGTGTGCAGTTGGGGAGATATAGTGTCCCTGGCCGTGCTTACTGGTCCACGTAACTGTGGTTAGGTGGACCTTGCCACAGATAGCGTTGCGCAGTGCACACTTGATTTTATCCGATACTTGGTTGTGCAGGGAGGGCACGGCTCTCCTGGAGAAGTAGTGACGGCTGGGAACGACGCACTGTGGGACAGCAAGCGACTTGAGCTGTTTGAAGCTGTCCGTCTCCACCAGCCTGAATGACAGCATTTCAAAGGCCAGTAGTTTAGAAATGCTGGCATTCAGGGCCAGGGATGGAGGGTGGCTAGGTGGTAATTTACGCTTTCTCTCCAAGGTTTGCGAGATGGAGAGCTGAACGTTTCCATGTGACATGGTAGAGATGCTTGGAGATGGAGGTGGTGGTGTTGGTGGCACATCCTCTGTTTGCTGGGTGGCAGGTGCCAACGTTTCTCCAGAGGTGGAGGAAGAGGCCGAGGCAGCAACAGAAGAGAGAGCAGGAAGGGCCTGAGCCCTTTATTGGTTTTGAAGGTGCTTACTTCACTGCAGCCCATGTCTTGCATGTAGATGCCTGGTCATGCAGGTTGTGCTAAGGTTCAGAACATTAATGCCTCACTTCAGGCTCTGATGGTACAGCGTGCAAACCACTCGGGTCTTGTCGTCAGCACATTGTGTGAAGAAGTGCCATGCCAGGGAACTCCTTGAAGCTGCCTTTGGTGTGCTCGGTCCCTGGTGACGGTGGCCAGTAGCAGGCGGAGTCTCTTGGCGGCGGGTGTTCTGCTTTTGCCCACTGCTCCCTCTTTTGCTACGCTGTTGGCTCGGTCTCACCACTGCCTCTTCCTCCGAACTCTGAAAGTCAGTGGCACGACCTTCATTCCATGTGGGGCCTAGGACCTCATCGTCCCCTACATCGTCTTCCACCTAGTCTTCCTCCCTGACCTCCTTTTCGGTCTGCACACTGCAGAAAGACGCAGCAGTTGGCACCTGTGTTTTGTCATAATCAGAGACGTGCTGAGGTGGTATTCCCATGTCCTCATCAGGAAACATAAGTGGTTGTGCGTCAGTGCATTCTATGTCTTCCACCCCTGGGGAAGGGCTAGGTGGATGCCCTTGGAAACCCTGCCAGCAGAGTCTTCAAACAGCATAAAAGACTGCTGCATGACTTGAGGCTCAGACAGGTTTCTCGATATGCACGGGGTTGATGTGACAGACTGATGGGCATGGGTTTCAGGCACCACCTGTGTGCTTTCTGCAGAAGACTGGGTGGGAGATAATGTGAACGTGCTGGATCCACTGTCGGCCACCCAATTGACTAGTGCCTGTACTTGCTCAGGCCTTACCATCCTTAGAACGGGATTAGGCCCGACCAAATATCGCTGTAGATTCTGGCGGCTACTGGGACCTGAGGTAGTGGGTTCAGTAGGACATGTAGCTGTGGCAGAACGGGCACGTCCTCTCCCTGCACCAGAGGCTCCACCAACACCACCACCACGACCATGACCGCGTCCCTTATTAGATGTTTGCCTCATAGTTAGCGTTCACCAAGCAAATTTAAAGTGGTTAAGTCTGTTAAAAATAATTAACCGCCAATAAAAACCCTGATGTAGGGTATTGCACTCAATTATTTTTTTTAACTCTATATGACAACGGTATTTGTGGCCCAAATTTCACAGTCACTTATGCACGTCTAATCCCAGATGTGCAGTATATCAGAGTGTTTTTTAACCCCAGTTAGCAAAAAGCTGTATTTCTGACCTAAATGTGACACTCACTTATGCACCTATAATCTTAGATGTGCACTATATAAAACAGATGGGTTTTTTTTCACCCCAGTATGCCCTAGCATGAGAAAGACGTATTTGTGGCCTAAATTTCACAGTCACTTATGCACGTCTAATCCCAGATGTGCACTATATCAGAGGGTTTTTTAACCCTAGTTAGCAAAAAGCTGTATTTCTGGCCTAAATGTGACACTCACTTATGCACCTATAATCCTAGATGTGCACTATATGAAACATATCTGTAAAGAATAAATAAAGGCAACTGGACGTACTGTAGATTTCTTGAAAATGTTTCACTCGTTCTTCCAATGAGCTTTCTCAATTCTGAGTGATTGTACAAAAATTCTGGGAATAAATATGTAACTGAATCCACATTTGGTAATTATACCCAGCATTGGGTCAAAGGTGTTGATTCCATTGTCCTAATTGGAGTCAGTAGGTGATAAAGACTTCCCAGAAAAAGGTGTCAAGACAGCATTGTATATGGCAGACAATAGATGTCTAACCCCCCCACTTCTATTCAAGCTTGGCTTCTCCATTTTTACGTAGATGGCCTCCTTCACGCCTCGTTTGTACCAATCGGCCTCCTTAGCCAAAACTCGTACTTGACTGTCTTCAAAGGTGTGACCTGTTCCTTTTAGATGTAAGTACACGGCTGAATCTTGACCAGAGGCTTTGGCTCTTCTATGCTGAGCCATACGCTGATGTAGTTGTTGTTTTGTTTCACCGATATACAGTTCTGAGCATTCCTCATTGCACTGGACTGCGCATACAATGTTGTCCATCTTGTGTTTAGGCGTTGGGTCTTTGGGGTGAACCAGTTGT